>NC_133772.1:67896371-68225968 GCF_003597395.2 Chelonoidis abingdonii
TTGTCTCCGTTCTGTTTCACCCACATTCTGCCCTATATTTCATGTTAGGGCAGTCTCGGATGATGACCCAGCACATGTACGTTTTAAGAACATTTTCACTGCAGATTTGACAAAACGCAAAGAAGGTACCAATGTGAGATTTCTAAAAATAGCTACAGCACCCGACCCAAGGTTTAAGAATCTGAAGTGCCTTCCAAAATCTGAGAGACGAGGCGTGGAGCTTGCTTTCCGAAGTCTTAAAGAGCAACACTCTGACGAGGAAACTACAGAACCCAAACCACCAAAAAAGAAAATCAACCTTCTGCTGCTGGCATCTGACTCAGATGATGAAAACGAACATGCATCAGTCCGCTCTGCTTTGGATCGTGATCAAGCAGAACCTGTCATCAGCATGGACACATGTCTTCTGGAATGGTAGTTGAAGCATGAAGGGACATATTAATCTTCAGCGCATCTGGCACATAAATATCTTGCGATGCCGGCTACAACAGCGCCATGCGAACGTCTGTTCTCACTTTCAGGTGACATTATAAACAAGACGTGGACAGCATTATCTCCTGCATTTGTAACCAAACTTGTTTGTCTGAGTAATTGGCTGAAGTAGGACTAAGTGGACTTGTAGGTTCTCAAGTTTTACATTGTTTTATTTTTTAATGCAGTTTTTTGTACACAATTTTATATTTGCATGTTCAGCTTTCATAATAAAGATTGCACTACAGTACTTGTACTAGGTGAACTGAAATATACTATTTTTTGTTTTTTACAGTGCAAATATTTGTAATAAATATAAAGTGAGCACTGCACAGTTTTTATTCTGTATTGTAATTGAAATCAATAGATTTGAAAATGCAGAAAACATCCAAAAATATTTAAATTATATTCTATTATTGTTATCGCGCGATTAATGTTTTTAGTTGCACAATTAATTGTGATTAATTTTTTTTATTTGCTTGACAGCCCTAGTTAGCATCTTTGGCTTTTGGGGCCCATATATTCCATCTAAACGAATACAACAGGCCCCTGCGCTAATAAGGGGTCAGGACAAGGCCAAGCCCCACTGACAGCACGGACATGCCACTGTTGCTGGATGCAGTCTCTGAAGTGAGGCTGTGCTGGTGCAGCTGGCTAGTCCAGACTCAGTCCCCCTTAAAATTCCCTTCTAGCAAGCCTGCCCTGTACTCACCCCACAGTGACAGCTCCTGTTCCACTGAGCTCAGTCCAGCTCCCTGCTCTCAGCATTGTGACCTGGTATGCAGGCCCAGGTATGCCCACAGGCCTGTTCACCAGTGCAGCAGGCTGCCCCAAGAGAGGATGAGGACGACGACAGGTCCCATGGGCTCCTCCATACGCACTCAGAGGTGAGGTGGGAGGAGCAGCATGTCTACCAAACGTGCTGTCCAGCCAGCAGACTGATCTCAGGGGATGGCCCGTTCAGCTCAGCATTTGAAGGCGACGTTCACCCTTCACCCTTACCTCCCAGGAAATCTGACACAGCACCATGCAGATTTGCCCAGCCATAGCGACAAAGAGGGGCGCAGTAGAGACCAAGTACCTCCTCCCCTATCCCCAGGGGGCATCATGGCATCAGCCCAAGCGGACGTTCCCCCTCCACAAGAGCATGGGCGCTTCCAGGGCAGCACCAAGCTCTTAGATCCCGAACTCACCGGGAATGGTTCTCTCCCAGGGCCACGGCAATACGGCAAATCCCATGAGACGTCTCCATGTCTCCACCCTGGACAGCCTGGCGCAGCTGCTCCTGGAGGCCCAGCACGGGGGGAATGAGCTTCAGTAGAGTGTTCACGTACCTGCCAGCAGAAGAGAGCCTGCATCAGGTACAAAAAGACATTCACCCACCCCACAGGCCCTGTCCCCTGCCAGGAGATGGTCTCTCCTTCCCTCCCTGCCTCCCATCACACGGCCAGGTCTCTGGTTAAAAGTAACTAGTTAAAAGATAGGAAACAAAGGGTAGGAATAAACATTCAGTTTTCAGAATGGAGAGAGGGGTAACTAGTGGTGTCCCCCAGGAGGTCTGTACTGGGCCCAGTCCTGTTCAACATATTCATAAATGATCTGGAAAAAGGGGTAAACAGTGAGGTGGCAAAATTTGCAGATGATACAANTGGCTATAGAATCTTTTACTATTGGTTTTAATTCCCTTTGCAAGATCCAACTCTACATGGCTTTTGGCCTTTCTCACTTTATCCCTACATGTTCTGACCTTGTGTTATGTGAAGGAGTAAATAACACTTCCTTATTCACTTTCTCCATACCAGTCATAATTTTATATACCTCTATCATATCCCCCCTTAGTCATCACTTTTCCAAACTGAAAAGTCATAGTCTTATTAATCTCTTCTCATATGGAAGCTGTTCCATACCCCTAATCATTTTTGCTGCCCTTTTCTGAACCTTTTCCAATTCCAGTATAATTTTTTTGAGATAGGGCAACCTATCTATACTGCATGTAGTATTCAAGTTGTGAGCATACCATGGATTTATATAGAGGCAATATGATATTCTATACCTTATTATCAATCCTTTTCTTAATGATTCCCAATATTCTGTTAGTTTTTTTGACTGCCGCTGCACATTGAGTGGATGTTGTCAGCTATGTCTCATTTACAAAAATTAAAGGCTTGTTTCACCCACCTCAGGCCGAACTCAACATGTAAAATACATGTAATCACTCTCTAGGCTGAACATCTGTTGCCTAATTATTTGTGCATCCTGCAAACTATAGGCCCAGTCTCGTTGCTGTTGATGTGAAAGGGAGTTTTGCTATTGACTTCACTGGGAGGTGGATCAGACTCTGGCAATGAAAATCTTAGAGGTTTGTCTGATTGAGGAGTTTCTGGCCACTGTTTCTGCAAGTGTACTCTTGAAGTTTCAAGGCATCAATTGCACTAAGAGCATAACTTCTACTTATGTGCTCTTTTGAGGTAAAACGAAACTGATGGGATGATCACTCACTGTTCAGACAACATGTCTACATTTAATAATAATACCTATCTCTTAGATTACTTTTACATCAGCAGATCACAAAGCACTTCACAAAGGAGGCCAGTATCATTATCTGCATTCCACAGATGGGAAAACCAAGGGTACATCCACGCTACCTGCCAGATTGGCAGGTAGAGATCGATCTATCGGGGGTCCATTTATTGTGTCTCCTCTAGACGCGATAAATCGATCCCTGAAAGCTCTGCTGTCAATGCCGGAACTCCACCAGGGCAAGAGGTGGAAGCGGAATTGATGGGGGAGCCGCGGTCATCGATCCCGTGCCCTGAGGATGAGAGGTAAGTTAATCAATCTAAAATAAGCTGAAGTTGCATATCTTAGATTGATTCCCCCACCACCCCCAGTGTAGATCAGGCCCAAGGGGCAGAGAGGTGAATTGAACTACCCAAAGTTGCCCAACAGGCCAGAGGCAAAGCTGAGAATTGAACCTAGCTCAACTGAGTACCAGCAGAGTGATCTAGCCAACAGGATCATATGCACATGGTGCTTGCAAAAGCATTAAGTGTCAAACTCTGCCATGACTGGTGCAATTGCACTGATTTAATTGGAGTTGCAGACATGTAACTGAGGGAAGAAATTGGCTTTATATATAATCTCTGAATAGGGTCAAATCCTGCCTGTATACTTCATTTTAGTATCCTGCTCTGTGCAATAGTAATGGTCATCTTAAACTTTGTATTGCATGGCACTCCAAACCTCAGCAATGTGCTTACTTACTTCTGGCATGGCTCATTAAACAGCTCTGTCCTACTCCGCTGCTGAGATCAATCTTCATTCTCCTCATTCCTGGGAACTTTGGAGCTGGAAGTTAGAGCTAGTGAAATATCATCTCCCTGTGATCTCTTCTATCTGCTTCCATTTGCAAAAAGGGATTCTTTTTGTTCTTGTGTCCAGTGGAATCTAAAAACACAGAAAAGCATTTCAGAAGCTGATTAACAGTGCTAAACTAAATCAGCTATCAACAGTGAGAGATAAATGTTCCAGTGAAGTAAGAGCAGAGTGGCTACCAGTGAAAACTGAATGTGCATTAGGCACTGGTCTGGCAGATAACTTGATGTTGTAATGTTGTCAGCAGCCTTATTCTTTGATTGTGTAGTGCATGCCAGAATATAGGCAGATCCCTTGTGGTGACACAAGGCAACACATGCTGTGTTAACCTAGGAGCTAGAATGCCACAGACACGCACAGGGCCTACGTCCAGAAGTCTTAAATAAATCTCCTTTATTTTCATTAGAATGACATCTATTCTCTGCTCAGCTGCTGAGATCTCTCTTGGCACTTAGATACTATGGGGATGGAGGCCACATAATCTACTTGTAATGTTTAAAGTTTGTTCTCTTTAGAGTAATAGACTCCACTCCAACCTATTGTTAAAGATAATCTACAGTATGAGCCCAACTGCAAAAGGCCTGCTGATTTCAATGGAGGTAGGAACAAACCACAGGAGTCACCTCTGTAGGGAAACCAAGGAATTCACAGAACTTGGACACTGACAAGGCAGACACATAATCATGTGGTGGCTACTGGATATTCTCATGTCCAGATAGAATGCACTTAGTGTGATTCTGGATTTACTATGCATATTCTAACCTGTCACTGATGTCAAGGAATGCTAATGTCCAATGGGAGCACAGCAGATGGAGACTACCAGCAAAGGAGAGAGACCTCATGAAATATTAGTTTCCTTTTCAATGGCGTCCTCAAGCACAATACGCTGAGAAGTACCCAGTTTGACAGCATTTCTCTCCCACTTCTATCAAACAAGGTTTGACCCTGTTGCTTGCAGAGCAGTGCAACAGTTAATTAAATAAACAGAAACCTGAAAAGTAAGCCTAAGCCAAACATACCACTTAATAAAATGACCTGATCTTGTGCACTGAAGTGAAAGGTCTTGACTGGAGCCCACAGACAAGATTAGAGTGTGGACAGGACATTTAAAAAGTGAAAAAATAAATAGCATTTTTAAAAGGGCTAGATTGATCTGATCCAAGATGTTTGACAGGTTTAGGTGCTTTTTACACTCCTATAATTCAAATATGGCTGATTTCTGAACAGGTGGAACATTAATGGGAAACATTGTTAATTCTTCGGGGGGTTCTGTTCATTTGATTTGTTTTCATTCTACATTATTACAATGTATGAAAACTAGCTACTGTGCATAAGGAATAAAATTCTCTCCAGGGGCCCATGCACAATTTACGTCACACTAAAGCTTTGTTTACAGGACTTTCTACTGCCTGCCCTTACAGGGGTGAATGCACTCAAGCACTAAATGGTGGATCTAGATATCTCATGGAAATTTTAAAATGGTACAGAGACCCCAGAGAAGACAGTCATCTCAAGATATCACTAGTGACTAAAAGTCATTGCCATCTGATGGCTGTTTGGTGACTCATGATATGTGAGCTAATGATCCCAAACTATTTGCTTGTGAGCTGAGATCCTTATCACAATCACAATGGTCACAATTGGCTTCTCTCCAGCATGTGGGTTCAGGAACTTGTTTATTAGTCATTACCTGTATCAGTTTAGTAATCTTTCTAGTATCTCCATGACACTTTTCCCCCCACAATAGGTGATATATTTGCTAAAAGTCCACTTAACACATCCAGATCTCTTCCATGATCACAATACTGTTTGATCATGTCTTTTAGGGTTCAGATATGATCAGTGCATCCAAACCCTTTTCTGAAGCTACACTGACTTTCCTTAAGCCTACCATTCAGCTGTACCACTTCCTTGTTCAGAAGCACTCAAGCAAACATTTTTGCAAACACTGTGAGCAAGATAATGCCTCTTGAGTTTTACACTCCTTCCTGCCACCTCCCCTTTTTCTACGGCGGAAATATAATCAGTCCCATTCTGTATAACTGCATTTGAATAACACAGACAAGTCCTTCCGCAGCCTTGTGAAATTCTTATTCCTGCAGGTATCACGTTAACACCTTTGTCACCAATATAACAAGGAAAGGATGTGATTCTTCTGGAATCTCCTTTAACATGCCTTGTTTAGGGCTCGATCCAAGGTCACTGAAATTAGTGCTAGTCTTTTATTTACTGTAATAGCTTTGGATGAAGCCCTTATCATCCCATATTCTATTGTACACAGATGAAGCCCTTATCATCCCATATTCTATTGTACACAGATGTATTAAGGCGTTGACTTAACTAGGAGTTTGCCTTAATAAATAGTGAATAAAAACATTGAGTAAGGATCTGGCCAGTGTGTAGGTATGTATGGTAAAATTAGAAGCAGGTAGTATCAGCATTAAAAAGCCAAATGTTAAAGGAATGATCTGACCAATCAACAATATTGAGGTATAATCATAGCAAGTAACACCAGTGACCAAATTAAAAGACATATAAAAAGAATGGGGAACCCCTGTTTATTTTTTTGTCCTGAGTACTAGATTTTCCCAGAACTTTATCCACAGCTGGTAAAGGACACATCAAATTAAAGATGAAGTGACCCACCTCCAGGTCCAGGTTGAAATGAATGCAGGTTGCATTTGTTTCAATGGGAATTAGGAATTCAGCTGAAACTTTGTGATTATGCTATGTCAGGGGTGGTTATTCACAAATATTGGGAAGATTCTACACATTTAAGAATCTTCTTCTTAGCAGTCCCTTTGAGAAAGTCTAGATTCTAGGGAGACAAACTTCTCTAGAGTCTTCTTGACACTCATATCTAAAGTGTAACCATTTTCTATTTGCTTCTTGTTGCTAATTTTAATGTTGTTGCTGCCACAATAAGATGATGTTCAGATAAAGTATTTTCAGTATTGCTGTTGTTTATCTTCAGCACCTACTCACTCTAATTAGGACCCCATAACGCTAAGCATTGTACAAATAGGTAGTAAAAAGACACCCTGTTCCCCAAGCAGCTTATAATCTTGGGTAATGTTGATTACAATAAATATATTTAAAATCTTATCCTACCCTAAGGTTTTGGTATTTTTGCCAAAAATTGAAAACACTATAAATAAAAAATAAAGCCAACAGCTGCTTACCACTCCTAATCAAAAAATGATTACAATAAAATCAGGCCTAGTAATAAATTATATTCTGTGTGTGTAAATAAGTGTGTAAAATATGAGCGCAAACTAATCCTCTCTCACCTCTAAGTATCTGAAACTTTTAGTTATAATTCCAGAGGACTCTTCAGGAAAATTTGTGACATTTTATTTCTGCTAGGAATAGAGATAAACAATTGGAACTTGTTCCAACATCAGGATTCAAGAAACATTTTCCTTCCATTGCCTTTTTACTCTATTCATTCTGTGCCAACTCTTATAAAATAAGATACCACAGGATTTCATTCTAAAAATCTAATATTACCGCCTTGTGGTAAACTGAATACTACAGATTCCTGCTTGATAATACTGTCTCATAGGATTCCTGCATGGTAATTGAATCCCCTAGGATTCCTGCCTGGTAACCATATCTCATATCTCATTGGCCTTTGGTAGTATTTCTTCCCATTGGATAACTCCAGCCCCACCGGATAAGTGATAATGAAGCCTACGCTCTCATTATTTCATATGACATTATTTTATGAGAGTCTGATCCTGCATGATTGAAGTCAATGGGGGTTTTGCCACTGATTCCCACTGCAGCAGGATTAGGCCTCTATTTAATACAAAAACAGAAATCCAAGAGAAAATAATTTGTTAGAATATTTAGCTTGCTTGACAATGACGACATAAGAAAATATTGTTTTAAAATGACAAGAATATACAAAGACACTGCTTCATGGCTACACTATCTCCTCATTATTCTTTAATTTCTGGAGGGCTGTGCTTTCATCCTTAACAACACATGGGCTAGAAAGTCTCATTGCTTATTCTGAATGAGAGAGACTGTAATAACCGCTCTCTTTCTTGCCAATAAAGGCATGCACTAGTGAATGTTTTGTATAGATTACACAGATAACTCTTGGGAAATGTTTTCCATATAAAATTCTCAAAACAAGATGTAAAAGCCTCTGCACCAACTATTTATTCATCATTATTATTCCATCTAAGAGCCCCAGTCAAGGATATCAAGGCCCCATTGGGCTAGGCACTGTACTGATAAGTAACATAGGTCATCATTGTCATGATCCCCATGTTATAGATGGGGAAACTGAGGCACAGAGCAGTGACATAACTTTCCCAAAGCCACCCAGCAAGCCAAGGAGAAAGCAGAGAATAGAACTTGGATTGCCTGAGTCCTAGGCTAGTGCTCTATCCACTAGGCAATACTTCTTCTCTGTGCAAGCCTGAGCAAGATGTATAGCCAAATAGGGTTCTGTCTCATAAACAAATTGCTCAGTTGCAGGACTGCTGACTAACTGCGGCTTTCCTGCTAGGTGATTTCTAATCCTTGAAAAGTTGAAAGACTGACTCTGTAGATTACCATGCACAGTTGTAAAAATGAAACTTAGTGTGGACATAGACTTGTTTGAATAATCTATCCCACATTAGACATTTCGGTGAGGTTCCATCTAGGTGAAGAAAGGTTTGCTGCCTTCTTTGCTCATTGACACCTGCTGAGGATTTGCCCCATTTTCCTCCTGGCACAAAATTGACTTCAGTGAAATTGCCCATTTACATCAGCTGAGGATCTTGGCCAAATATGAGAAGTTTGTTCATCTGGGAAACTAGAGACTATTAGGATTAGAACCCAGGGACAGCAGCTCTACCTGGGACATTTGAAGAATAGAAGTTAGAGATTAAAAAAGACCTATTAGGTCACATCTCCCTGATAGCATAAATTATCCCCTACAGAATATTTTCCAATGCTTTATCCAAATTAGTTTTAACTGTCTCAAATGATGGGGCGTCTACCTTTCCCCTGCGAGACTATTTCAGTCTAAAATAACTCCTCATTTGTTAGTTTTCTCTGATGCTTTCCCCACATTTTCTTTTCTTCATCCCTTAACTTCTAATTTTGCCCCCTTGTACAATTCTGTCCCACCCCTGGGGTTTAATGGGGTGCTAATCAGATATATGAACAGTTACCATATTTCCTGTCAGTTGTTTTTAATGTAAGCTAAACATAATATTAACAACTCCAGCATACCACTAGATACCGCCTTTATTCTTCACTCAGGATTTGGAGACAAAAACTCTTGAGTGCTAATCCTGGTTCTGACACTGAATCCTTCTGTGGTCTTGGGCAAATTCCTTAACCTCTCAGCTTCAGGTTCCATGCTACAAAGGAAATAATAATAATCCTTATCTATTTCACATGAGTTTTGTAAGGAATAATTAATGTTTGGGTAGCACTGTTAGTAGGTGTGGTAGATGAACCTGTGTAGAGCAGAAGAATTCAGTATTATTAATAGTAGTGGTGGAGAGTGATAAAGGGAGTCAGATTTTAAACTCACTGGTTCTATGTCTTGTAGTTGCTGCCTCAGAGGGTGCATCCTGCCTTATGGCTGCTACATTGACAATGGATTGACTGAGTGAGAAAAATGTATGTGAGTGTTATGGATACAGCTGCAGTCAGCCTATGTAATAAACAAACAAAACAAAACACTTCTTCAAAAAGGAGCTTTAGATAGCCTCTTAACAGGCCCTCCTGACTTTCTCGTGAGTCACCACCCCAAAATACTGCAAATACTATTGGCTCAGTGCGGTTAGCAATGCAGGGTTGGAGTCAATCTAGGTAACTCTTGTCTTCAGGTCAGTGGGGGTTGGCAACATGCTTCCAGTCTTTGGGGATGAGGGAAGGAAGGTGGAATATGTATCTTGCTGTTAGGCAGTCTGGTGGTAGAATGCTATTGCACTACTGCAAGCAGTTACTTGCCTTCCAAAAAACTAGCCCAGGGCCACATTGTCAATAGGAGTTTTATGTAGCTGAGGGTAGAATGTGTCCCTCCCCCCCCCCCCCCGGGTGAGTACAGCGTTCATACAAACTGGGAGCAACTACTGGGACATAGGGAAAGAGAGATGCTCCATTAGGAAGGGAAACATACAATTACTATAATCCCACCACCTCCTAATCATAGTTTCTGCCTCATGCGAGGGACAGTCTCTTTGGTGTACATCTCATTTAAAGTCTGGAGGACCCTCTTACATGCCTGGAGCCCTTCCACTATAAAAATAGGGGAGAATTCTTTAAAGCTGCCTCATATCACATATATGACAAATCTCTTCTTACAAGACAGGCAACAAGTTAAATTCCTCAATTAGAAGTCAGGGTGTGTTTTTGTTTTTTGGTATGTTACAGCTAACAACGCAGCTCTTGATTGAATACCAAGGCAGTAAATCAATGGAAGATCTCTGCTACTGTTCATGAAATGCTCCAGTTGTGCTCCTAAGGATTATAGTGTCAACAGAAGTCTTGATTTGAATTACACCCTTGCCTTCACTCAGGGGCTGTATATTAGTCTTGAAGAGCAGACAGTGTTTTACTACTCAAAGCAAAGAAAATTACTGAGCTGAAAATACACTGGTGATGTAGGGGAGTAATACTGCAGCACAACAAGCTCATTGTTGCTTTATAGTGCTCATAGAGATTGTTTTCAAGCAGAGTAGACTCTTGGTTAGATCTGAGCTAATGTCACTTACCATAGTTTCACTGAAGTTAAAGCACCAATGCCAGTTTATGCCAGCTGAGAATCTGGCCCTTTATGTTGAGTATTTAAATGGTACAGCAGTACCATTTAACCAGAGTCACATCTTTTTGGAAACACATAAATAGATTGGTAAGAGAAGAGCTTTGGAGAATCTTCTGAATATTTTTGAAATGTATACTTCTGCTTTAAAGCTTTGTACTGTTGATGGGGAAAAGTAGCTTGACAAGCATTTCTGGAAATTGTGTAAAACCTGTGGTTTTAGCTTAGGAAAAAACACAAAGTTGCTGCAGAATCTTCTGACGATTAGCAGGTGTCCCCTTGCAAACATTGCAATAAATGTTAACAACCCATGCGCAATTCCACCCCCAGCCACCAGCTCTCCTAATGTTGACCTTCAAGTTCTTGACTAGGTCACAGCAATGCTGTAATGCAGCTGTAATGCAGCAGTTTGTGTATGTTCTTTATTCCTTCAGACCTGTAGGAGTTGGTTGCCCCAAATGTACACATTAAACTAAGTAAAATCTTGATTATGCAAACCTCAGTCATCTTCCCTGTAATCTGAGTCATATTGCCTGACATCTATTACTTATATTGAAAAGTCTCTCAGTTATTCAAAATCTTAATTATCCAGACTTAATCAATTTCCCTGTAACATTTGGATGATTGAGTTTGCACTTCATATGCATTTCCAAAATTAAAACAGCAACAACAATGAAATGATCAAGATAGGTCTATAATAAATGGGAAACACTCATTACTTAATACTTAAAATATTTTCTACTAAAATAGCAGGGTTAATTGGATACCACATCTCACACAAATTTCAGGAATTTGATATGAGTTAGTACATTTCAGCTAGGATTTTCAAAGAAGCCTAAGGGAATTAGGTGCCTAAATCCCAGTGAAAGTCAAGTTCCTTTGAAAATTCCACCCTTCACCATTATAGTATTGTATCCAGTTCAGGAGTGGCCACAGCCAGATGAACTGCTTTACAGGCATTGGAACAGACCATTCTGAAATCCAGTGGGATTGGAAATCTGAACCTGTGTTCTTATGATTAGATAATTTATACGGTTCTTAGCTTTGCTGGATTGGGAAACTATCATTTCCATCCTAGGTTTTCAATGAAGATAACAATAAAATGTCTCTTTGGTTTATGCTTTGTTTACTTCCTTGTTTGTGCATCAGCATCATTCATGAGATCATCAGAGTCCTGGAAAAAGAGTTTATTAGTCAATTTGTACCCTTTATGCTGTCTGAGTATATTATAGGTCATCCACAAAAAGTGATTACTTAGTGGTGGATGTTAAATATGCATATACCCTTAGATATTCAATTCATATTTCAGCGGGTTTTTTTGTTTTTCTTCCACAGCATCAGATTTCTTTTTGGCAGTATCTATGTATCTTTGTATAAATTTGATTTTCAGGAGTGTAGTTTTATCACCAAATATTTAAGGTTTTAAGTGTCTCAGTAGTAACTGCAATCTCAAAAAGTAATCCTAATTTTAGTTTTAACTACAGAAATCACACTATCTGCATCTCTCATAGTAGCTGTTGAATGAAATGAGCTTTTCCTTGTCAAATAAGCTTGTGATATCCCATGTCTGGGGCATCCCTCTTTAAGTAAATTATTCCATTGATTTATGTATTTCGTCTTCCTCCTTCATTATAATTATTTGTTTCTGGTGGCCCACTTTGTGTAAGGCATTATAGGGACACATATGGCTAGAGTGGTAGCTTGCTCTCCTCGGTTGTGCTTGCTTCCCTTCCTGCCCCTATGACCCACTCATTAGCAGCTGCCTCCCATAATAGCAGTCCATGTGCTCTGGACAGTGCAGCAATTGTTCACTCCTGCTCCACTTGCAGAGCAAGACAATAAAAAAGGAGGGGGGTAGGATCTTTGCCACAGGCTCTCCTGTACCCTGCACACTGTCCGAAAGAACGGGAGCAGCACAATGTCAGGAGTGCAATGCACTCCATGCTAATGGATGGCACAGGAAGCATTTTTCATGGAAAGCAAGGAGCAACCAGATAGTGATTTTTGCATGCCTGAGCCCTATACTACCTCCTACTTAGGCAGGCCTAGATCAGGGGTCGGCAACCTCTGGCACGTGGCTCGCCAGAATAAGCACTCTGGCAGGCTGGGCCAGTTTGTTTACCTGCCGTGTCGGCAGGTTCAGTGGACCTCAGCTCCCGCTGGCCACGGTTCGCCATCCCAGGCCAATGCAAGAGTCGAGAACCCACAGCCAGTACATCCCTTGGCCCACGGTGATTCCCGCTGCCCCCATTGGCTTGGGATGGTGAAATGCAGCCAGTGGGAGCTGTGATCTGCCAAACCTGCCGATGCGGCAGGTAAACAAACTGGCAAGCCACGTGCCAGAAGTTGCCGACCTCTGCTCTAGATTAAAGAATTTTGGAGGCTTATGCACCATGGAAATTTCCCCTTTCCTTAAAGCACCTCCATCCTATACATACCCCACCCAACACACATCCCCAAGTATCCCACTCTCTGCCACACCACACAGAGCCCCCAGTGCTCACATAGACCCCCAAATCTCTTTACCAAACCCCACTTATCCTCACAGCCCCCGCCACACATCCCACAGCACCTCAGTCTCATTGGCCACAACCCCCAATCCCATCACACCACCCCCATCCTCTCTACACCCCAAATATTCCCCACTCACCCCCATCACCCATCAACAACTCCCCCTGCCCCAGTGCTTCTATTGTCCATTCCACTCTCACATGGCCCCTTATTGCTCAGATTTGGCCCAACCACAGGCCCCTGATGAAGGACCAGCTGGTCCATATTTGAGTGATTGTTCATGTGACCTCATGCATGAGGGTTTCAGAGCCACTCAGGATCTTTTTTTTCTGGTGGTCAGGGGCTGCTTTGAGATGTAGGGCCTGTACAAGTGCACCGAATGCATTGGTTAATCTAGGCATGGAAGTGCTATAAATGCCACGTTCCTGTCCAAACGAAGACATAATCCGTGCCCTGACAGGTTAACAATAATACTAAAAATTAGGTAGAAAAAGTTGTGGGTTTTTTTGGTGTGGTGTGGTGTGTTTTTTTTTGTTTGTTTTTTTTTACCAAATGCCATCTTTAAAGTGACTTTTAAACCATCAGGCTTCTGTTAGAGCTCCATCCATGACAACTTCAGCATCAGGCATGATTTGGAGATAATGAATTCATTCCTGCCATGATTCAGGTGGTTAAATGAGATGGCCCAGTAGAGGTCCAGCTCTGTGTGTTTAGGGGGGTGAGGGTGGGGAAGTACAATGCAATACATATTGAAGAACCCTAGAAGGAACTTGGTAATCAAGGGGAGAAGAGAGAAGAATAACAAGATGGTGAAAGAGCTCTTACATTTTTTTGTGTTATTTTAAATAAAGAATTCATTGGAATTATACTGACTTACTTCAGGTGAAAATATAACAGGTCCCTTACAGCTCACAGAGCAAAGGAGAATGTGGTCTCATCAGTTCCTTCACCCTGGGTTATATCTCAGCTGAAGGGAGGACAGAACCCAAGAAAATGCCACCCATTGCAAACCACATAGCGCTGCAGCTTCTATTTGCTCCAGGACAGCTATGAGAGGCCCAGACCCCAGGGAGGAAGGGGAAGGGGAAGTGCAGCTGACATAGACTGCAAAAGCTAACAGAATTGTCCAGGCAGTGGAAAGAATTTTACAGACAAATCAGATCTAGTGAGGTATTAACATGTTTGTAATTGACACTATCACCTTGACAGGGGTTGGGAGAAGCCAGAGACTCTAATGAGTGAAGAGTGTTCATGAAGCTATTTTGATTTTCCACGCTAAGTCATTCAAGGGGGCTGTTGTGGCAGAAAGAAAGTGGAGCGGGAGGGAGATTTTTTGGGAGGTATGTAGAATAAGATGACATGGGTTTCGAGGAAGGGTAAAAAACAAAAAAATAGAACCAATTTAGATCTCATCAGAAAATAATATATGGGGACTGGGGAGAGGGGAGTGTGGAAATTTGCAAAAACTTACTTCTGTTTTTCATTGAAAATGTTTCCATGGACATTTTTTAATCAGCTCCAGAATTATTTATGGCTAATGGAGCAGTAGGGGCTTGTTTATTTGCCTATCTAGAACTAACAAGATTGGTGCCAGCCATCACCTTGATCACTGGCTTGTATGTTACATCTCTTTCCCCTAAACTCTGTTTTTTTCTTTGTGGATTTTAAGTGAGGGGCCAGTGCCATACCAAAAACTCAGATAATTCCGTGCTGTATAAAATGCTGAAATTCATGTCAAATTTCCAACGCACACATTTTTCTTATGTTTTATCCTGCAAAGTTTTTTACACTTTTTTCCATATTTACCTTCTATTATGTGTTTTAGTCTGCTTTATTATCAGTGCTCTTTAGGAAAAAGCACAAGGTTTCCTGTTATCCTGCAACCCTTTCCACAATTCATTTGTTAATTGTTTCAATGCTTCATCACTTTGTCCAAAAAGATTTTTTCCTTTGCCTTGCTACCTCTTTCCTTCACAAAAACCAGATTTGCTCCAAAATTCACTTTGAAATGAAGATCATTCCGTCTTTCCAATTTCTCTTTAAAGCTGGAACCTCACATTTATATAATAATGCTGCAGAGCTTCTTTTACTTCTTATGTTTGGGCCAGTGGTACACAGATTTTTGCTTTCTCCAGAGCAATAACAGTGAAATTGGTGTGTAAATGGTGCAGTTCCGACAAGATTTTTCTCACATCTCATTTTTGCTGGGTGAGACTAAAGTTACATTCAATGTTTAATTGTAACTATCCCAGGCAAAACAATGACACTGCAAATTTAACAAGGGTCCTGGCATGTATTTCTTATTGAGGATGCTCTATTATCCTTAATTTGTATAGTAGCAACAATGTGTTAGTGTCTAAAATAAGTATCATTGGTCAGTCTATATTAACAGATGTTTGAATTGTACCTCAGTGGGTAAGAGTCTCTGTCAATGGACTCAAAGAATAATCTGAATTGTATTAGCCTCCATGCTAAACTGTTTCTCTGTGGGCTCCTGTCTCTTTCCAAAGAACACTTAGTTTGAATGAAATGTGAAACCATGGTCCTGACTACTTGGAATAATTAAACCTGGTATTCTGACTAAATTCCTGCTCAGGTAATTTAATTGTTGCAGCACGTTCACACTGACAAACAGAGATGGGCTCTAAACCAAAACCTCGGATCTAAATTCATATCCAATTTCCTAGCTTGCATCTAGCAATGTATCTCTAATGGACCAAAACTGAGTATCCTGAAATTTGGAAAAATTCAGATTTGATTTCAAACCTCCACGTTCAGAAATGTTTGGATCTTGGGTTTTGTTTGACCCATTACAGAGAGATGAAGTTCAGATCCAAATTTGATTGGACCCTATTCAGAAATTAGCAAGAAAGGAAGAGGTTAATTTGTGGCTAGAGGAAAGATCACAGCTGCTTTTCTTGAGTGCAGGGATTTGCAGGGTAGCATGGCTGGGACAGCTGTGGGGAATTAATTAACCTCCTCCCCACCCCACTCCCTACACTATAAGAGAAATGTGCTGGAGGGACCTGGGGGATTGAGTCACAGAATAAGGTGGGAGGAGGAGGAGGAGGATGATGATCAAAAATGTGGTTGCAGTATGTGACATTTCAGACCTTTGCTTTGGATTTGGCTGAAGCAAGCTCTACCTTATACTATTACTTTAGCTGAGGGAAGCTCTATTGTATTTGTGTTTGGCTCTTAAACCAGCAGGAGTGGGATAGTCCTTATATTTACTTTTCAGTAAATAGAATGCCTACCACACAAGAGTTTCAATTTCATCTACAGAAGCAGGTTCCTTTCCGGGGCAGCTAACTGCAAATATATGAGAAGTACAGGTTATAATATGGTCCAAATTCTGCAGCCTTTTTAGCATGTCTCAAATCTTCCAAAAACTTTCTCCAAAGCAATACCTTTGGAGAGGCAGATTTATGTGTAAATATAGGGGATAGTGCATTGAGTACCAGAGAGAGTTAGAAAGTAAATTAATTGTAATTTTGCCATAGAAATGTATTCCTAACATTTTTAATAGCTAACACATTTGTAGCAGCAAATCTACAGATATGGTCTGTCACTTCCAAAAGAGTCAATGAATTACTTTTTAATTCATATATGTTAGACATTCTCTATAGGATTCAGTAACACAATTAAAAAGATCAATGCAAAATAAGGGCTGAGGGAGAGAAATAAGAGACAAAGGTGAAGGAGAAAAGATTGGTTTTTAGGGATGTTCTAAAAATGCATGGAGAGGTAATGTGGCAGCTAGAGGGAGAAAGTCTGTTCAAGATGACAAAAGCTATAAGGGAGAAGGCTCTTGCACCAACACCAATGAGGGGCAGGGAAGATTGTAAATAAGCAGAGGGAGTAGGAAAAGGAAGTAGAAAGAGATCAGGCCTATAAGTAGTAATCACTGAAGGACTTCCATGTGATGCTTCTTTGTGGTACATGTTTATTTGAATGTGCACTATATTCTCAGACACCTAATTTGCACCCTTAACTGATTTAAATAATAAGCCAAAAATAATATCTGACACTTGTCCCAATCCTTTCCCATTTATGTCAATGGAGAAAACTTCCTGTGACCACTAGAGGAGCAGGATCTGGACCCAAAGGAACTGTTTAGAACAACTGGGCTTAACACTGGAAATTATCTTTGTTTAAGGACTCATTGGGGCCTGAAGAAATTAATCAATTCCTGGGAACCCTGTTTTGCATTGCTGGTCCCTCCCTGTAAGATCTTAGTACCACTATATTCTCCTAATTATTTTAAAGCCATTCACTGTACAGCTATGGAAACACAACATGCTTTTCATTCAATTCGTTAGAGGGGGAAGGAATTGGTTAATTTGATCCAGAGGCTTTCCTTTGTGCCTACATGTGTACTACTGAATATGGCTATCAGACTCTCCAAGCAGACAGACTGCAGGACACAAATAAACTCAGTTTCTGCTGCTGTAGTTTTAGGACTGTGTTACCATTAAGAAATGTCTAAGAATTCAAGAATAATTTTCAGCTTGCTTTCATTGTCTGAGTAACACATGCTTGCTATATGCCATGGTCTGAGTACTGTAAACCATGTATACATCATCATACTATCACTGTGCTGCACTGTCTGAGTAATATACACCACCTGTATTCTAGCATAACCATCTCAGAGGACCCTAGTAGAATTCTTTCCTTCTAGCTCATATCTGACTTCAGAAAGTAATATTTGGTTGCCATTTTCCAACAGGAACGCTAAGGGAAAATGGAGCTTTGACCTGTTACTATATTTTTCCAGTAGAGTTTTGAGGTGCTTTTGTGAAAAATTTGAAGATTTTGAATGGTAATAAAAACTGGAAAATTTGAAATGCTTCATCAAGAGACATTCCAATTTTTGTTTGTTGTGGGTTGATTTTTGATCAATTTCATTTCAAGAAATCATTTCAATTCTGACTTTTAAAAAATGTATATTGAATTATAATATAATGCAAAATGAAAGCAATTCTCAACAAAAAAAAAAAGTCATTTAAAAACAAACTGAAACATTTTATTCCAAATTGAAGCAGGACTTTTTGACATTGCCAGAACTTCCCCCTAGCTTTCTTCATAAATGAAATTCTGGCAAAATCAGCCTGATTTTGAGGAAGAATTTCAATTTTATTGGCACTGCATAGTCCAACAGAATATGGACTTGTCAAAATTTCTCTGACTAGCTATGTTTTTCAGGCCTCTGTCTCTGGCAGGGAAGAGAAATAGAGGCAGTGGGGATACCTGATACCTCTCCTGTTTCTATCCCTGTCCCTCATTTACTGCATGATGATGACATTTTTGTATTATCGATTTTTAACATGGGGACTAATGGCAATAAAATGCAGAACAATAGATCAGGGCCTTGGCCTGGCATCTGGCTGGTCATGGCTTTTTTAAAGAAAGAGCTACCACGTGAGCACCTTTACAATCTGATTTTCTGAGGGGTTTACAATCCCAGTGCCACCATGCTTTGAGGGGGTCTGTTCCAGTTTGTATGCACTATAGATGCAGCTCTCCAGAGTCCTCTATTGAAAGGCAGGGCGACTCATTCATCTCTCTGGTGACTGCTTCTTTTAAAACAGTCTATCTCAAAGTTTCTTTGAATTCATCTAGCACCACATAATTACACTCTCCTCATTTCAGATTAAGAAATTTAGCTGGGTTGTTGGCCTGAGTATTCTGCACTTACAATTGCATTAAATAATTGAGCATTAAAACATAGATTTAGAGAAGCAATTCCCTGTATTCATGTTTATTCCCCTTTGAAATATTAGGCACTCCTCTAATTTGCCTTTTCCTGATCAGTGACTGATCTGTAGGGGATAAACTAGAGAAATTAACTCATTCACAGACACAGGATCTTTTCCCTTGCTCTAAATGATCAAAAACTTCCTCTCCAGGACATTTATTTTTCCCATCCAATTATATATGTTTTATATGATTTGAAAAGTATATTAGAGCTCACTATTTACCTCTACATGCGGCATCGAGATTTATTTGTAATTCCCTCCCTCACCCCACTTGTAGGAATTTCACAAATAAACCACTGTCCCTTGGTCCAAAAGAGTACAGATTACAACAGTAATAGTGCTGTGTTTAGGATTAGTACTGCAGTGTTTTTATAAAGAGAAGATTATGAATATCATTGCATTTCTTTTTGTGGTCTACATCCAGAAAGGGGATATTCTTTGGGTTTCAGAAAGGCTCCTCTTCTGCTATGCAACAGTGGCATCTAAACTATTGCAAAACTAAAATGGGACAGAGTTTTCTTTAACTGTCTAAATTTGGAGATGGCCTGAGAATGCTAACAAAGAGGGACAGTTACCATCAACTGTTCTTTAATTATAGATCTGCATGTTCACCTTCCCAGATCCTTCAAACCTTCCGAAAGGAAACAGGAGACATCTGAACTTGAGCTCTGCTGAAAGCTTCAAAGGTCCATTTAAAATAGCTTTACAAAAAAAAAAAGCCTCAGTTCAATACTTTTTTTCTATATGGAAAACATTTTACCAGTGAAAATACAGAAAACTTCCATAACAGAAAAGGAAGTAGATACGTGGCATTAAAGAAAAAATTGAGTTTTGTTATGCTCACATTCTTTTGGCACAACAAAATTTCATGACTACATGTTTCTCTAGGGAGTTAGTAGGTCTGTTGTCTCATTCTCTCTGCTTGTCTTTCTGCTTTGCCCTAGTGAAATGAATGGTCTTGCATAGAATGTCCTCAAAGTGAATGTTCTCTCAGTGACACATGGAAATTGGTAGCAATTCCACTGGCCCAATATCCAAAAGTTAAAGGGCTTTGTTATTGTAAGAAAATTAACAATTTAACTCTAATATCCTCCTTTACTTCCTATTACATCTGCTTATGAAAACCCTGTTGTCCCCTGAACCCTGGGTAGTCTAGAGCATTGTTACAAGACTGTTCTCACAAGGAATGCTCTAGTTCCATTGGAGATAATGGAAAGACTCCCGTTGCCTTCAGGAATTAGATGACTGTAATAACACAAAGAAATTTTGGTTGAAATGCTGAAGTTCATGGTATCAATTCAATTAGCTACAATAGGGTGAATTCTTTAAATGTGTATTCTGCCCACTGACTTAACTGAGGATTGCACACATGTAATTAAGAGTGAAATTTGGCCCCAAATAGATATAACCACATCACATTCAAGTAAGAATTGCTTTTTGCAATTAAAATTGCTTAAATTTCTGTGATATATGTAAAAAAACAATCTAGCTAGTATTATTTCAGAAGTCAGAAAAAGTTCCTCTTCCCACCATTTTTCTCCCAGCATAACATGTGTATTACTCCAGAATGAACATTTCCAGTTGTGTTTCACTTTGTGAGCCTGATTATCAGTCTTCATTATCTGCTAAGTGGAACAGAGAGGAGCAATCTCCATCCTTCCTCACTATCCAGCTACCTTCTTACCTTACTCCACATGGCAGCTTCAGGCAAGCCAAGCCACAACCATACCATACCGCTCCCCAGTGCTTAGTTTGTGCCAGGGGTTCTTAAGGCTGAGCCTTGGCACCTCTAGGCTTGGTAGTTCCTACCCCTGGAACCTTGGGGCTTGCTGCATCAGTTATGAATGTAAAAAAAATTGCTTGATCCCCAGCACTTCTTTCATTACAAATTAAGCACTGCCTCTCCCTCACACTCCTTTCCTAAGTTAGCACAACTTTTCCTTTCCTTCACATCACTCCTGATGTTCAAGAGTC
The DNA here is from genome assembly GCF_003597395.2 of Chelonoidis abingdonii. Classification (NCBI taxonomy): domain Eukaryota; kingdom Metazoa; phylum Chordata; order Testudines; family Testudinidae; genus Chelonoidis; species Chelonoidis abingdonii. The sequence goes on from NC_133772.1 coordinate 67,917,237, forward strand.
TGGGGGCTGTGAAAGCTGCTCATGTTCCACCTCTTGTCTGCCCAGCCAAACTTCTTGTCTGCTCATCATTAATTCCTATGTGTTCCCATTCAATGCCTTGCTGGGGCACTTTGTGGCTGAGGTATAGGTAACATTGTAAGGACAACACAGCATCTAAGAAAGTCACGTTGCCATTGGAGTCTAGGAGAAAAGGGAAGGTCTGGCCTTCTACACAGATGCAGTCAACACTCCAAAGATGCCTTGATATCTGTAACATTTTCCTGTGGCTCTTTGGACCCTTCAAGGAGTTGGAAGACTATGCCCTCTGTCCCTCCACAGGGTTGTCCGCCAGTGAGGAACACAATGAAGAAACTCCACATTCTCAAGACCAATACATTTTCTGCTTAACTTGGGTCTTTCGGTGGCTCTTTATGCAGGAGGACATGATATGGCCTGATGTCTGTATTCTTCAGTGCTCATAAAGAAAACACTTCCTTTTTTTTAAAGGGGGTTGAATAACAATTCACAAATTTTCATACTTTTTTAACCAGCTCCTGTATTCCCTATGTTATAAGATGCATCATTTTAAATGTGTATGTGTTTTTCAAATGTTTTTGATGTAATGGAAGCCCAGAGATCAAATAAGGTTTTGATTGGCCATCTTTCTTATTCAGATATAGCTTTTCTTCTTTGTGAGTATAATAAAGTGAGGGTGCAGACAAGTGTGGAAGAAATGGGACAAGGGAATGAAAGCTTACAAAAGTGCTATTATGAGCTCACATATATAGGTATGGAGGTTGGATTGAGAACATACTCTGTGCTCAATTTATGGGCCAAATACCTCCCGCCCCTCATGAAAATTTCTTATTGATGACCATGGCAGTTTTGCATTAATTGTCCTTAAATGTCTTATTAAATGGATAGACTAAAATAGGACCTCTGTGCTTTGGGGCAATATGATTTAGAACTGAGTTAGTACCTATTTAGTAAATAATAAAATTAATTAGTAATGATTCATCTATTAATATTTATTTACTGAACAGTCCAATTTGTTAAATAAATGCTTTGGTATCTCTACTTATATTAATGGGCCAAACCTTCAGAGTATCCACAACTCTCAATGAAATCAAAACTCTCATCAACTTCAATGGGAAGAGGCTTAGGATCTAAGTCTGAACAATGTTTAAACCCATGTTTGAACAACTTTCAAAGAAAATAATGCCTGAATCCATTTTACTGGCTGTACTGAATCCATTGCAATCTCTTTTGCACTCAGCTGTGCTGTATGTGGGCTCGATTTGCCAAGGTGCAGATCACCTTGACTCCCATGCTAACATAATTTCAACATACTGATTGATAAGATTACTGTCCATACATATCAGACACTTAATCAGAATATTGTTCTGTCGATATGATAATATTACCTGAATGCTAAGTTCTACTTTTCAAAACTAGATATAAAGTCAGAATAAAACATGACACAAACACACTAACTTTGCAAAAGTTCACTTCCGAATTCAAATCAGAAATTGCAGCTGACCCCGTTTCTATAAGGGATTGAACCAAAGATCACTGATCCAGATCTGGATTTGAACTTTGCATCTTGGATCTATCTCTGTTCAAAATACAAGCATTTAAAAAAATAGTAATAATAGAAAAGCCATCTTAAATCTCTTTTTGCATAGCCAAAATGATTTTTTTTCTGTACTGGTTAAAATATATTAACTCCCAGAATTAAGATTTTTATATAGAAAACAGCCCAAAGAAAATGTTTGATCAAGGGTCCTCTCCTGAAGGCTAATTTTCCCAGGGTACAACTCCCAGTCAAGTTATTGACTTCAGTAGGAGTTTGGGATAGCAGTAGCAGACCCTGAGTTCCCATTTCCTGATGAGAGAGGTTTCTAATGGACATTTGGACTCAACTTTAACATCATGTTCTAGTCTTAAAGCAATGAATAAGATTCAATGTATAATAAACTGGTTTATATGGTCTTCCAGCACTTTATATTAGTAAAGCTTATATCCTTTATCAGGCTTCATAGAAACCCATTAAATAACAAGATCAGATGACCTCATGTTTTAATTAAACAAATTCTAGAACATTATAACAATGTGTAGCACTGCTGAAATGTTTAAATTCAAAGTAACCTTACAATTTCAGGTTAAGTTAATTTCAGGGGAGAGAAAAATGAATGATACTGACTTTGTCAAAACAAAGGTAAAAATAAATACATGTAACTGACAAAATAAACCAGTTCTGAGATTTCTGTACTCCCAGGGGCGGCTCTAGACATTTCGCCACCCCAAGCACGGTGACTGGCAGAGTGCTCCCAGCAGCATGCCACCCCAAGCATGCGCTTGGCATGCTGGGGCCTGGATCCTCCCCTGTGTACTCCATTATAACTTGAATGTAGTCCTGTACTGGGAAACCACTGAAAGGATTATAAAAGTGCTATGCTTTCTTTCAAGAAACAGGTAACAAGTGTAAAATGCTCATAGGAGAGAATAGTTCACTGGGGGAATACCCCATTGGGAGAGCACCCTAAAGTAAGTTAGAAAAAAAATTAAATTAAGGAAAAGAAAAATATTAAAGGCCATTGACAAAATTATTACATCCATCTAATTTACATTTGAATGTGCCTCAATTTATGTTACTCATTTTTAGCACAGGCAATAATTCTAGTATCAGAGGGGTAGCCGTGTTAGTCTGAATCTGTAAAAGCAGCAGAGAATCCTGTGGCACCTTATAGACTAACAGACGTTTTGGAGCGTGAGCTTTCGTGGGTGAATACGAAGTGGGTATTCACCCACGAAAGCTCATGATCCAAAACGTCTGTTAGTCTATAAGGTGCCACAGGATTCTCTGCTGCAATAATTCTAAAATATCTAAAAGTAAATAGGTTTGATGTGACATCCAATTATACATACATTATATCAAAAATGTCCCTGTGGATATGCCATATAGTCACAGCTGTCTGTTTTCTAGTCACACTTCAAACACTCTTCTTTGCTTTCAGTCCCCACCCCAATCCCCCCAGGGAATCCATTGATGTCCTCTCCTTCTTCTTTTATTCTTACTCGGAGGCTTCAGTAGACTCTCTCTGTATTTAACATTTGTGTGAAATAGACGGACCATTTCATGATCTTTGTTATCCAGTACCCTGGGCAGAAAGAGAGATGATTTCTGTGTCCTGCGGGTTTTAAAGCCCCTTCTGGGTCGGCCTTTCCCATTGATGGAGACATACCAGAGTCTCTCGGCACTGGCTTTGCGTTTGGTGTTGGCTCCATTGGGCACTGTCCGGTATAGGCGAGATGCATAAGTGTTATAGCCCAACTCATGGATCCTTTCCACGAACTCACACTCTGCATTGTAAGATTCCTGTAAAGCAAACACAACAACCATTAGCTCCGGAAAGGCAGCATAGATAATAGTTCAGCACCCTCACCAGTGCAGGAACAGGACTTACAGAGGGGTCAGCTGGCTATTAAACAAAGGACTGCACCATATAGAAGAGGAAACCTGAGATTAGAATGAGAGAATGATGGTACAAGAGGGATTCATAACAGAATAACAGCATCTATCTATTATCAAGGTCCCACGGTATCAGAATATCTAGCAAGTCACAAACTAATATGTGAACAAACATTCACAAACTAACCTTAAATAGAAAACGACAATAATTCGAAATATATTACTTGTAAAATTGCCATATGTTTATATCTATGGATTTTTTTTTCCTCTGTAGATGATCTTTATTGATGTATCACTAATCATAACTACCTCACTATTACCTTGCTCTTCCCTAAATCTGTTTGTTGTATCCACCTATTATGTCTTTTCTTATACTTGGATTATGTGCTCTATTTGTTATGTGTGTGTGTGTACGACATCCATCACAGTGGGACCCTGATACTTGATTGGTAACTTCCAGGTGCTACCGCAATACAAATGAATAATAATAAAAGAATGCTGTAGAGATTCAGAAGGTCTGTGTTCCCAGTTTGAACATGGAACTGGGAACACAGACCTTCTGAACTCTAGTCCCAGCATTGTCACTAACTCACTAGAGATTTGGGCAAGTGGGTGGGTGAGATTCTGTGGCCTGCATTGTGCAGGAAGTCAGATTAGATAATCATAATGGTCGCTTCTGACCTTGAGCCTATGAGTTCAATTTCCCCATCTTGAAAATGGGGACAAAATATTTGTCTCAAAGAATTATGAGGATTTATTAATTAATGCCTGAAAATCACTCTGAAGATGGTGTATAAATACTCAGGCATATCATTACAGTTTGTCCAGCCAAGATGAAATTATTAGTTTGCTTGCATTTCTGGACCTATAACTATTTGTCTGTGCACTGAAAATATAGTACTAATTTCCTGGGTGCTTATCTACTATGGACATTTTGAAACTATTAAAGAGACAAAACTGTGTATCTTGATGATGAACTACATAGGTAGATGCAATACACCTGTGGACTATTACAATGAACTGAGTCCTAAGTTAACAGTTGCCTTTAAACTTCCTTAATATCTGTTTTGAGGTTAAGGAGGCGTGTGTACACTCCAACCTGAATGGCCCTCTGAAATATATAACTTACACCTTCTTATGACTTTTTATAGCTGCTTTTCCTGCTCTATCTCTGTCTTCTGACACCAGCTTGAGTTCTCTTACATGTGCTTGAGGCCCAATTTTGTACTCTGTAAGAGAAACTTCCATTGACATTAATGAAGGATTTTCTAGTTATTGACTCCCTTCCAGCTGCTATTTACACGTACTCCCGGTGTCAATAAATTTCATCTATTAATTTGGGCCATTGTGAATAGATATTAATATCATATTTCAGAAGCTTGTTTCTGGTGTATTTTTCATGCTTAATTCTGTATAACCCCAAAACTTGTCAAGAGAATCTTAGCATTTGTCAAATAAATTATTTTTGTCTCTTTGGCTGTAAGGGTAACAAGAAAAGTTAGAATACTTAGCACTTTGATAGGACCTTTCTGCTACAGCATTTAATCTTTTTTTCTATACACATTTATTCATAGCTGATAAACCTGGTCCACTCAAGATAATAGTGCTCCCCCCCATGAAAATTACTGACACCCAAATAGAACATGCTTCCATTTCAATACAATAGTTAAGGTCTTAAAATAAAACTTACTGAAGCATAAAGTCTGCCTCTTTTGTTCATGGCCAGGTAGCTGCCAGAGAACAACCCTTTGATGGCAACGACTCCAACATCAACCGCAGTTATCTCTAGAATACCTAGAAATAGAAGAGATATGGGTTTTCCCTTTCGTATGTAACTTTCTGAAATGCATTCGAATAGCTACTTACCTCCAGAATATGAGTTTGCCCTTATAACTTATCACTCAAGAAATCATACTGCAGTCATGAACATAAAACAAGACTAACATAATTAGCCCATACAGAAAAAAAATCCTAATGAGATGGGAATGGTTGGAAACTGCCAGTAAATCCCTACTTCTTTGATTGAGATTTAACTATTTTAAAAGGGAAAGATCTGACACTGAACTACAGGCTGACCTAATCCTATATGTGTATATAAAAAAAGTTTAAATCCCCTTTAATGCTTTTCTGAGGGATACCAGAGCGCTTGACTTATTGAAACCAGTCACAAAGCTACCCACTTCAGGACAATGCTCTTTCTGTGGTCTCCGGTGGGTAAAATGAGTAAGACGGCTGCATCTTAGAGCCATGTATATAATCATGAAAGGAACTTGTCATTTAGAAAGTTGATGCAGTGCTTGAAACAAGGACAGTATGACAATAAGGGAGGAGCTATTTCAGCCCTTCGAAGATCGTGTCTAATGCACTAGACAAGAGTAAGGGGGGAAAGAAGCCCAGACAGCCTCCCGAAGGGTTTACATCCCGCCAAAGGATGCTAGAGGCAAACTATCATAGAACTCGGGTAAGGGAAGATGCTGTAGTAGGAGCTGTTATGATACATGTGCAAATTTATATCTTGCTTTTGGAAGCTTCCAGTTCAGCCATTCTGGTGTCAAAGCACAGTACTCTCTGTAACGATATAGAAGCCGGATGTAACCCCAGAAGTGTCTTTTGACAATTAGAAAACACACTGTTCCAAGCCTTCCTGTTTTGCCGAGTTAAATTTTTTGGCCTGACCTCAAATCTCGACAAATTAGGGTAATGACTGTACGTACAGCTGGTTTGAATCACCCCTCGTTTTGCCATTAACTGAACTCGGAAGAATGCCTCCTAAAAGTCTTTGATAACGAGAGGGGTTTTCTGTAGGAAATAGTGGTTTTCCTCTGTGCACTTGAGCCAGATCTTGGAGGTCTTTCTATCTCTGTGGGCTAACCAGAGCAAGGGCATAGGTTTCCCCGGAGCATCCTGGGCTCCAGATATCCAACGTGGGATGCTTTGTACAGAAATAATGCTGTACTTCGTATCCTGGGGAGTGGGAAGAAAGGAAAGTCCCGGATCTCTCGGGATTAAAGGTTCCGCTGTGAGAAGAAAGCTGTTTCCTCCCCAAAGCATCTTCATGAGACACCGAGTCCACAAACCGGCTGCAATATCTCCACTGGCCTGTTAAGAAAACTATTTGAAAATCCCAATCTTTCCTTCCCTCTTTCACTCGCAGCCCTTTGCTCTTGAAATATCCCTTTTCATATTAATTGCTGCTGATTTCCAACACATTTCCAAGAGGGTAAAAGTCATTTAGTCTGTACCACCTCACACCCCCTAGAAGAAGACAAGCAAGAAGCTTGGGGGCGGAGAGGCAACACGCAGCCTGAGGGGGAGAACTAATCTGAAACCCAGTTTGAGATTGAAGAAGGCCATTGGACGGCCTAAAGACTCCTCAGGAATTAGCACTGGTCCTAGCTTGGTGACAGGGGGCTGTGAGGGAGCTTGGAAAGGAAATGTGAAGAGAGATGCCTGCAACTGTAGCAAAGATGGTTAAACAAAGTGACAGCTGAGTGCAGTTAGCGGTTGACTCGATGCTGGTTTATCCCCCTTCTAGACACAGAAAAGCTGCTTCCTACGCTAATGCTATCACCAGAGGGACTCAGCCTGGGGTATGTGTGGGGGTGGTGGTAAAGAAGGTGTACAAATCAAAGGGGGTTTGGGACACAAGTTGCTGCATCTTAGACCTGAGGTGCTTGTTCAGAGCATGGAGAATCTGGGGCAAGAGAACCGATTTACCCCCCTCCTCCCACACACAGAGATGCTTTGGTGTGTAGGCCCCCTTCTATCACCAAATCAGAGGCAACTTGAAAAAACAATTTTGTTTTGACTTCTTGGAAGCCGGCGATGGGGGGATGTTTCTTTCCCTTTGTCTCATTCGCTTTCTGCACAAGCCACTGAACAATTCTGTGTGTGTGTGGGTGTAATTCTGGAAGCTAATTTAAAATTAACTAGTCGTTAATAAGTGCCCTGATTCTGGAGAAAAAACGAGGACCCGATCCTATTCCCATTGATCTGAGCCGTAATTCTGCCATTGATTTCACTGGGTCGGGTCCACATCTGTATTTGTTCCATCTGTGCCTTGCGTGTGGGCAGAGGAGTTTGGAGAATACGCTGCATGAAAGGGCAGGGGGAAGGAAAGAGATGGGCTTTGTCTGGTAACATTAAAGATCAAACAAAATCCAAACGGAGGAACTCTTGGATAGAGGAAGTGTATTACTCTAATGGTTATTAGCAGCGTCGGAACTGTCTGTTTCTGCCAGTGTTATCTGGGAGGGACAAATGTGTGCTGCAAAGAAATTCCAGCTTTGCAAGCAGATCAGGGCAAAATCTTGCTGAATTTAAATCTTTAAAAAAAATCCTAATAATAAAGGAGCAACTTCTGCCACCCTATTTCCCCTTGGGTAGCACCTTATTCCTCAAGCAATCCTATTTAACTCAGTTGGGACTATTCCGCGAGTAAGACGCTGGTCAGAGAAAGGGTGTCAGAATCTGGCGCCTAGTGTGTCTGTTTCACTGTCACTTCACTCTATACAGCCCCAGGGTCGTTAATCGCCTTGGTTTCTAAGGTTAGACCTGAAGAACAATTCAACGAGTCAGAGCGAAGAGTAATTGAAAGCCGCTCTACAAAGCTAATAGAGGAGGAAATGGGCAGGGGAGAGGCATGCACAGTACTTACTGAAAACGCTGTTTTTCTCCAGGCTGCCGTTGATTTTCCCATTGGAGTGGATCTGGAGGTGATACTTAGTGGCACAGTAGAGCTTCCTACGTCTGGGTGCTCCCCCGAGATGCTCATAGACCCCGCCGCGCCCCCCAGCATCTCTGCGCAGCCTTGGGTCACACGTCTGGCCTTTGGCACAATAAGGTACCTTGGGCACCTCCGCAGCCAACCCTTGGGACCAAGATTCCTGCAACAAACTCAGCAGCAAGATCCAAATTATAACCATTGTGGCATGATGGCCGCAGCCCTTAATCTGCTGCGGAGATCAAGGCTTGGCGCAGATGACACCAGGGGTCCCATTAAAGAAATCTTGCTAGCAGCCCTCCAAAGTTGCAAAGCACACACTGATTCAAATCATGAAGCATTGGCAAGTTTTTATCTACCTCGATCTGTCCCCTTATATCTGTTTTAGAGCTACTTAAATCAACAGACACGGGCAGAGGCCAGCGAGGCGTCCCAGCTGTTTGGATTAGATGGAGCCGCAGTGATCAGAGTTCTCCTTGGGTCTCCAGCTAAACAGACTGCACGCATGAGAGAGAGAGAGAGAGACCCGCTGAATTTCAGGAAGAGACTGTGGAGAAAATTCGTTGATCGACGGAGCATAGAAATGAAAGAAGCTTCCTGCAACAATAGCCTGATCTGCCACCAATTGATACAAAGCAGGGAGGCAAAGGTATCAGTCTTGTGTGAACTCCCAGAGTGCAGCCTGGATAAAATTACACAGCATCACACACACACACACAAACACAGACACACACGGTGGCTTCTTGCGGATAACCGCATCACAGAGAGAGGCGGGAGGCACCAGCAGCAACCCAGCTGAGGGGCAAAGAGCTGCTTCTGCCTTGGTTTCCCCTGCTTTGAAAGATCCAAAATAGAACAATTATGCATCTGAAAATTATACGGTGAGGAGCTCATCCCTGGGGTCTGTCACTTCTCCCTGGCTACTCCCTATCGCAAACCACAACACATGACAACTGGGATGACTGATGTCCAAATAAAACAACTTGGGGAAGCAGCTTTTACAAATGCACATTTAAAAAAGGGAGCATAATAAAAGGGGTTCAGACACTGGCTGCTCCGGTGGTTAAAAGGAAAATACGCATTAAAGGATTTCACTGTCAGTCTTTAGTGACTTAAACTTCTTTCTTCCCTTTGTCTTGAACACTGAAAGAAAACAGTTATTAGTAAATCAATCAATTCACGGTTGCTAATATGCAATATTTGGATGGGTCTTTTAAGACTGACATTTCTAAATTAACTAATGCAAAATGCGCCCAGTTACGGAGAAAGTATATATATTCGTGCATATATTTGCAAGACATTGATTTTAATCTTTTTCCTTAACTTATTATTTGTTGTTGTCTGGTACATTACATCAGGCATAACAGTTAGGTCTGCAATTGCTGGTATGTAGCTTCACACACCTTTATCAGCTTTTTTTCTCTTTTAGTGGAGTTATCTATAAATCAAAATGGAACGCAAAAGGTTATTCAACTTCTATAAAAAAAATTATGGCGTCCAGGTGTGCTACTCAAAAGATGCTCGTCTATTAGATTTTCATATGAAACAGTCAATAATTAAAAGTTTCCTGGAAGTGTTTGAGAAAGAATTAGTATTAATGTGACTAAAGGCCACACAAATGCGTCTTTGAATGGAGCCATGTCAAAAATGGACCATTTGACCTTAACCAATATGATTTTTTATTCACTGTCGGTTACAAGAAAATATATAAAATAAGGCTTTCCTACGGAGGGAAAGAAAAGTTTATTACACTTTAAAGCACTATAGAAGAAAATAAGCGTTTACTGGACGGAAAAATCAAAGGGAAACGATCTTTTTCTACAAGAAATGACAGGCGGAAAAAGTGATCTAGAAAGCTATTCCTTTTAGATATACTTAAAACTTAGTAGCCCTCCAATCCTAAAAGGCTTTTCTTCTTTTAGTTGTCTGGAATACAAGGAAACACTAAAGAACGAACAAACACCCCTCCCCCCCGCCACCAGTACCATCCTCCGTCTTTTTTTGACAAGTTATGCCCCAACCTCACAAGAAGAGTTTGATCTGAGAACTGATATGTTTGTATAATTAATTCTTTGGTGTTTCTTTTTGCAATGCCACATGCATGCAGTTATGTAGGTAGAGTTTATTTAGTAAAAACATGATTAAAATATAATAGCTTATGAAAAATATGAACCTATAAACACACAAGGCAATACACTTATAAAAAAAAGATCATTACTTAACGGCCAAAGCCTTCAGCTAACACGGAAACAAAAGTCCTCCCTGAAACAAGCTTTCTCTGAAGGAGAACAGTGCATTGAGTTTTATGAATCCTTTAGCACCCACCAATTACTGCACAAAATAGCACCTAAGTACTAAGATGGCGAAGAAAATAGCTTGAAGATATATAAACAAATAAATATAGAAGGGCAAAAATTTAATGATTATTTAGAAATATTAGGTTAGTCTCTTCATAGCTAAACTCGGGGTGATCGCTACGATTGTTGGATCCCCATAAATATGTGAAATTGAAAATGTACAGTTTTAGATTTCTAGGGAGTTTTTCATTAGTACTCTGGAAAGAAAATCCCACAAGATACTCCTTCCCTCCCACAATAGTAAACCAAAAGACTAGTGGGTGGAAGAGTAACACGTTTATGACTTTTGCTCAAATTGCTTCCATCTTGAAAACATTATGGTTACCATTTTTATAATTAGCACCGTCATCTACAAATCTTTCCGCCTTGGGCATCTAACACAGATATGCTTCCCAAACGATGTGTATTCTACTTATTAGGGAAGAGAACACTTATAGGTCTGTCATTAATGGTTCCCTTTCAAATGAAATGAATACGACCTCCAGTGAAATATCAAAGGGCTATAGCTACCTTGTCTCACTTGGTGCAACATTGAATAGCAAGCAACCTTAAGTCGTTTTGCTCTAGTCAGACATCTACACAATAAAACATAAGCCCACTCTTGTATATTGTAAATTGTCTGGTGACCATTTCTGAAAACAAAAAAGGTCCCTTTGATGTGGTCTAATTCTAACAGAGGGTGGGACGTCAGATGTGGTCTACAGATTCTTTCTGGAAATATTTTTAATTATGCCCCAAAGCTCCTTGTAGCTCCAAAGTAATAATCAGAAAGCAGTTTGAGTCTGTTACTTAATGTGGAGGGGGAGAATAGGCTGGAGACAGCGTGCAACTACTTTAGAATTACAACCTGTAATGAGCTATTAATTCACTTGAAATGTGTAATTTTAAGTGGAACACATTAAGTATTGGTTATTTTTTATGCTTGATCTTGTTAGTGAAATATTTCTAAATGTTCTTACATTTAAATGTCATTCAGATAATATTTCTCCTACCAAGTCACTATGTAAAGTGTTTGAGGCAGATTATGTTAGTAGTAGTGTACTTCAATTTAATAACCAGAATTTCTGATATATATTTCCAATCACTACCATAAAAGAATTACTGAACTATCTATACAGATATGTGACGCATTATGACTAAAACTGCCTTATATTAATTCTGTTTAAATAATATATAAACATAACTATTAAACAAATCTGAAAGCAAATAAATCAGTTCTGATTGTTAGATGGTAATAAATTTTACAAACACCCATTTTGCACTGATGGCAGTGATGCTGTTTTAATACTGAGTGATCTACAGTTTGGTTCCACTACTGGTCTGATTAATCTACTCCAGGCACAAGGATCTGCATACTCTAGGGTACACACTATGTTTCTTTTAATATAAGTCAATGTTTTACAACTGTCGCTATTAGTAGAATGCAAGAAGGAAGTTACAATTTGTAGAGCAATAAATACCTAGGCAGTAGGCAGAGCCCCCAGTAGAAAAATTGCCTCCCTCCCCCAATTAAAAATCCATTACTAGTTCAAACATGGACCGTGGGAAGGTCTCAAAGAAAACATATTCAAAGTGATTATTAGGTGTTTGTTTGCAACTCAGTTAACAATCTCACTCTGTATATAATTCTCCTCCAAGATCCAGTTAGATCACACCTGCTGCTGGTGGTTGTTGTATAGACCTCATACAATTCTATTTGATTTTATTCAACTAGGTTTAGTTTCTTTGTGGTTTCCCTAGTGGGGCAATTCTGCACTTTGTGATTTGTATAACTTTACTTAAATGGCTTTCCAAACAAAACAGCATCCCATTACTTTGTTCCATATGTGTAGGTAACATTGTTTATTAAATTGTATATTGTTTCATGTTTATATTTTAAATACAGTTACCTATGATGTGCTGGACATACAGTTGCATATGACTTGTATTTTTAGAAGTTTAATATACATTTTCAGGTGGATAAAGTAAGATTTACTTCATCATGCACTGAATGAACATAGATAATAAGATTTCTCTAGTGGAAAAATTAGATAAATAGAAGACAGGTATGAACATTTCTCTCTCTTTTTTGTTTTCTCATCTAAAATGGTTTTCAGCTTTGTGGCTATTTTAGACTTTTTATTTATAAACAAATAATAAAAAGCCTTCACATAATGCAAGCTCTTTAAATTAAGGAAAATACAGTCAATACTATAACTACTGTATTAGCTACTTAGCTATTTTAGAACTCAAATGTAATAAAGCGAGCCAGAACATTTAGTTATATAAAACTTACATGGTTTACTCATATCATTTATCTCCATAAACTCATATGTTACACACATTTTAGATTATTGTTATTCTTTACAATTTTGTTAATGTTATTAAGAAGCTAGTTCTAGAGCTCCTTACTGAGGGTTTAAGCATGCAGACATCTGCCTGGGTGAGCATTGCAGGATTAAATGATTCTTTATGGGCCTGATTCAAAGAACATTGAATTCAGTGTGAATCTTTCCATTGACTTCATAAGGCTTTGGATCAGGCCCTGTATTGTTACTAAAAACATTATAAGAATAGGGAGAAAACAACCTCTTATTGTGTTAACAAATTCAAAACAAAAAATTCAGAGATGTTAAGCTAACTTTTAAAACAACTTTCTTTTTCAGTGTTATTGTTTATTCCCTGTGGAAGAAAGGAACAAATGAAAGAAAAGGAGGAGCAGAAACATACAAGTATACAAAAAGCCATGGTAATAATACCACACAGTACCGATGTCTGTTTGTCTGCCATGTGGTCATGTCATGTGGTTTAGTATTGAAGTATCTCTCTCATAGATCCAAATGAAACTGTAACAGAAATATATAGAGCAATACAATATTGCAAAGTAGAGTAATGAAAATAGTTATGTGAAAGGAAAAGACTGTGTACATGTGTGTGGAGAGAGAGAAAGGGGGAGAAAAATTAGAAGAGTAGAACAAAAGAAATCCAATACATTGAAGACATGGGGACAGATTTTCAAAAATAATCAGCTCCCATCAGTTCCCATAGACATTTAAGAAGGTGAGAGCTTCTGGCCCACAGTGTTACTCTGGATTTATGCTGATGTATAATGTGACTAATATTAGTGTCTGGCCTATAGTTATGAGGTGCTTGTCATATGTGACTAATCCTGCAATTTAATTCTAGCTAATTTCCCACTGTTTTCAAAATTTGGTCCTTATTTCTTTTACAATCAGAGACTTGTTATGATTTCACTAGATCCTGCACATTTTAGAGAACTGTATAATTTGAAAGAAACAAGATCAATCCTCCCCTTAGCTACATGGATGTGATCAGATCATCTCATACTCCATACAATCAGATGGCAGACATTGTGATTTAGACTGTGATAAAGTGGCCCTTATGCAAGATGTAAAACAGGTCCTGTACCCTGAGGAACTGTCAGCTATGTTGGGAGGTAAGATGTGATGGGAGGCAAGAAGGAGGCATGGGTGACCAGGGAAAGGTTGAGCAAGTTTCATATTTAAAAATATAATGGAGAAAAAATGGAAGTCCTGGTCCAAGTAAACATGATACATGAATTTCCTTGTGTTCCAGTTTTAATCTACCTGTAGTTACATAGGGGGAAGCACCTCAGAGTGGTACCCCAAGAACAAACTGTAATCCTAGTATGCTCCCACCTCTACACACACCCTCTTCACCCTCCCATATATCATGGAGGAGAGAAAAAACATGGCCAGGGACGAGGAAAGAAAGGGAAAGGCAGCAACTTGTGGTCCTGCCAGCCCCCACCTAATGTTCTTTTTGAAAAATCGAACTTGCACAGAAAATGGGCATAAAGTTAACTGTTTTATCAAAAACTACCCCATGCACTTTAGATATGATTCCATACATGCAACCTACCCAGAAACAGAACAGCTCCACACTGTCTTTAATTATGCTAGTCCACCCACTGATCAATCCCACTATATCCACAACTACACTGATTGAGGGAGGGGAATGGAGGGTGAAGGGAAAGGTAAAGTGAGGAAGAGAATGGACAACTGACGAATATTAATTAGTTCAGTGAGAAAATACTCTTCCTTTGTATCACACTCAGTGATTATAACGTGATGATCCTAGAAACCCAGTGGCATATGATGTATCAGCAATAACTTTTGGGGCATCATTTGTGGTGGATTAAAGGGCACTCTGTGCTCTGATCTAAACTTTTATGTCTGACACATCCACATCCTTTAGTAACTTATAGATCTCTAAGGGCCAGCTTTTAAAATGTACATATCTATCTATTTAAATGGACTTATCCGCATCTTAAGGTATCTAGTGAGATTTTCAAAAGCATTGCAGTTCCTAACTCCCATTGAAATCAGTGTACTATTATCCCCATTGTACAGATGGGAACTGAGGGACAGAGAGAGACTTAATGACTTGCCAAAGGTCATACAGGAAGGCTGTTGTGAACCGAAAAATTGGAGCTGAATCTTCCAAGCCCTAAGCTAGTACCCTAACCCTTGGGCCATCCTTCATTTAAGTTTTTATTTCAAAATACCTGATAGCAATTAAATATTATACAGTTTATATTCTTTACTGGATAGATTCCATCTATACGGGATGTACATGCCCCTGAAATGACAGTTTGAAACTTTCTGAAAAGCAGTGTCTATTGGGGTAATGCATACAACCTACCTATCTTTTTTCTTCCTTTCTTGAGGGTATATAAGGAGCAGCAGGAAAAAAATGAGCCATGACTGCTGCTACATCAGAATTAATGTATATGCACTTAAGGTGTGCATGTGTAATCCACTTCTGGGAAGGTAGCTTTTTATTTTTTTCTTAGAATTTTTAAAATTATATTTTAATATGGCTCCTGCTAGCCTTATGACAAATGTTTTACCCTATTAGGCCTCTCACTGTCAGGCTCTTTGAGGTGGGGCCTCCCATGGCTTAGTGCTTCAGCACCATGCCCCTCTGTGCCTGGTGTCTTGATATCAAGGTCCTTTCTTGTTGGCATTCTCCCTCAAAATCTGGTGTCGTAGTGTTGTCTATTCTAATGGCCTCAGTTACCTTGCTACCAGGCTCGTGAGTGTCAGTAGATAAGCCCATAGTACCAACTATACTGGCACTGACTGCTCCTTTTCCCCAGGCATCAGGTTGAATTCGCTCAGCAATAGCCCTGTCTGCATTATCCTTTCTGCTGGGTTTGTCATTTTCCTCTTCCATGGACCCAAGCTGGAAAAGCTTTCCTGCATCCCCTATTTAAGTATCATGTGTACCATATCCTGAATGATATAATGAATTTCCAGAAACACTGGGGGAGACTGGCTGAAGCTTGGATCTACAAGACTTTGTCTCCACTTTCTGTAATTCTTCAGACAAAATTGCTTTGGCACCATAGCCTTCCCAGTTAACTAGGTTATTCAGTATCTCTGGCACATCCTCTACTCAAAACCCAATATACCTAAGAAAGTTGGTCAGTGTTACCAGGTTTCTTGGAAAGGATTTACATATTTTTAACAGTCACCATGTCCTCATCTCCCCAGCCATGCCTGCTAAGGACAGTTCAAGTCAGTCTGACCCTGTGTCCCCACTGAGTCCTAGTAACAAATGCCCAAAGTGGCTAGATCTCCTAGGTAAGAAGATACCTTCTTCAGCCAGAATGCAAATGGAGAAATCTGAATAGAAAGCATTATTATTCAACTATGACTTCCAAGCCTAGGACACACTTGACTTATGTCATGGACTAGGACTCCATTGTGCTTGCACTGTACAAATACAGAACAAGCATACGATCCTTACACAAAAGAACTTATTAGAAGAGACATAGAAGGTATTGGTAAAATCTGTGATTGCTGAGGATGAGCAAGTGAAGAAGCATGGCCTACAGGGCACCTATGATGCAATGGTATTGCAGTGAAGGACAGTGATTACTTTGGTAACTATGCACTAGTACTTATGACTCATATCCTCTGGTTTGCCAAGAAGGATACACGCCACAATAGAATATCTGCCCTTTGAGCAGCTTGAATTGTTCAATGGCCAGGTGGAATACTCACTGTACCACCTTAAAGACCCCAGGCCACTTTCAGATCTTTGACCCCCTGTACTTGCACACTTCAATCGTCAGATATGGAACACAGGGTTAGTTGAGGCAATACTTGGAGTAGGAGCTTGCACATAAGCAGTCACCTCACCATCTGAAAAGGGAAAGAACAAATCCTACCAAAAAAAAAAAGGCCAGCTTAGATCTGGCTTTATCAGCATCCAGTACCAACTTCCACCTTTGAGGAGTTTCTTTAAGAACCTCATGTCAATCTGTTTCTGTGGACATTTTTCTCTCCTTGTTCCTTTTTGGTTACCAACTTGCTGTTTTCTTATGCTGTGAAGTGGAATTACCTCAGCAGAATAGGACTTGGAGATAATAATAAAGCACTATTTCATCCATTTCTACTCTCTATTGCTGCCCCCTCATCCTACTTCCCAATCCCCTTTCAGAGGTCCATGTAACAAAAAAGAGCACTCCTCCAAATGGCATCTATAGGAGGGGGTCTCTGAGCTATAAAGAGCAAGAGGTTCTAGTCTTATTACTTTTGAATATACAATATAAAAGGGGAGTTACATCCCAAAATCATATATGGGTCTCAGATGTGTGAACAAATACATCAGATGGCTGATGTTCCACATAGTATCACTGGTATCTATAATTTTTTCTTTTTGGCTATAGCATTGGTTCATGGTTCCCAGTGTATAAGGTGTGAGTTTCCATATTGCAATTTGCACTGTTCATTGGAAATACCTCAGATTTTGTGGGAGACCAATATTACCAGTATCACATTTTGCCATTTATGCTCTCCACAGCCTAACTAGTCCTCATCAAGGCCCTGATTAAGAAAGGTACTTAAATATTAACTCTAACAGGCATGTGCTTAAGTATCTTGCTGAATTGAGCTCCGAGTGTCTGGCTGCCCACTGGAGAGGACTGGGACAGTACCTATATCTTTAGGACTGGCTGAGAAGACTGCTTTTGCCAATCTGCTCTCAGGACACACTGCCAGATATTCCAATTATTGGGCCTAAGAATCAACCTCAAAAAATCCACTTTCATCCTGACATGTGAAGTTAAATTAATTGGGACTGTTCTGACTGCAGATCATGACCACATATCCCCCACAAAACCATGTGATAAATAATACTTGAGTTCCAGTCAACTCCTCACACAATTGTCAGATTATTTCTCAGGCTGTTACGTCTCAAATGTATGCAGGCCAGATTCCAGCTGAGATTATTGCAGAAATGACTGCATATAGGTCATTAGACAGTATCCCAGCCTCACCCTGGATCAATGGGTGACATGTTTTTTCTGTTGCGGTGGATGAAACCAACGCTTGCTTGCAATGGCATCCACTTCAAACTCCACGTTCTGTTGTGTTGGTAACTGATGTTTTTGGGATAAGGAGCTCTTAGGGGTCAGCCCACAATCCAAAGCTTCTGGACATGGGAGCAGACCAACCTCCACATAAATGTCCTTGGATTGAGAGTAGTCTCTCTGGTCTACAGGACATTTCCACTCTCATTAAAGGACAACTCTCTTCCGATTTTAATGGACAATGTGACCACAGTATATCCTATAGCAAGTTGCTGCCAAGAGCAAACTATGTACTTGACACTTCTATAACAGGAAGCAATAAAGTTTGGGAATAAGGGTGTCCATCTTTGTATCACACCCACAGTTTTCCACTTTCCAGGGAAAGACAGTGTCCTAGTGGGTAATCTCAGCAGAAAATACAGCATCCAACAAAACCGACCCCTTGAAGAGACAATTACCCTCATTCTGAGAACCACTCAGATGGAGATGTTGGTCTTATCTGGGTTATCTAACAGATACATTCTTCTTGGGAAGGAGCTAGATATTTTCCTGTACATTCCCTTCAATTACCCTGAACTGCAAGGTGTTGAAGAAGATCAGACAAAACCGATCCAAAGTGCTGCTCAGAACCCCATCTTAGATCCATTAGTTTTGGTAGTCCAACCTGTTAGACGTGGCAGCGGATTCTCTAGTCTCCTGAACAATCTTCTAGAACTCTTGTGCCGATAACAGGATCAGATTCCTATCTTCGCTCAGACACCGTCCAAGTAAGGCTGTATATTTTCTCATTATGAACTAGCGGGGATTCTGATACCAAGAGGTGCTAGAGTACATTCCATCACATCCAAGGCAAATTCATCTGCATGTATCCAAAATATCTCTTTTGTTGGGAGTCCATCCATGTATTTCTGTAGCATTATTCTCAGGACTTGGCCTCTAGATCAAATTCTCAGTTCAACAGAGAGATCCTGGAATCTTTATTCATGTACTTTTCTTCAGAGCCACCTCCTAAGGGAACTACAGGGATCCATGCAGATTATTCTTGAAGAAGAAAGAATCATTATTCATCAAAGTAACTGTGGTTCTTTGAGACTATTGTCTTATAGTTCCCGCACCCCTTCTTGCAACAAATTCTTGATGCAGTAGAAGGAAATGAGTGTTGCTTATGGCTGCGGCACATTATACACCCTTACCTGGAGATGTAAGTACACAGGCAGGGAATGAACACAGCTGCAAAATACCCTGATTTACAAAGTTTCAAGCTTGTGTGCTGTGGTTCCATTCATCACCTATAGTGGAGATCCATGCTTGCAATCGTCTTGAAGAACCATAGCAATTATGACAACATATCATTTTTTTTCTGTGTCATTTATATCTTGGGTATCAACATTTTGGCTACAAATGGCCTCCTATATATCAAAAATCTGTTTTTACTGCATATTTCTATTTGAAGTGTTTAATTGTATTTTAACTCTTTATTAAAAGAACAATAATTTTTATTTTAATTGTTCTTTAATTTTTAAAAGATTGTCTTCAGCTTTTCAAGTATAATTCTCACCCACCATTATTGAAAGAATAACACTTTAGAGACCACTCTTTCACAGTCCTTTGAATGAACAATGAATATAGGTTTTTCATATATACTGATTTTTGGATACTGAGCACGTTTTTGTCATATAAATAAAACAAATATACAATCAAATTTGTAAAATAAACCAAGATGGAACTAACATCATGGGTGTCTGCTACCCTTTGGATCACTTTGTTGGTATATTGTATCTCTTTTTCCTTGATCTTTGTCTATTTTTTGTTTTTTTATATTGTACCATAAACTCTTATGGGCAGGGACTGTGTCTTCTTAAATGTTTATAAAGCACCTAGTCCAATGGAGCCCTGACTGTGGCCTTTGGGCATTTCCACAATATAAACAATACATTAAAATAACTAATATTGACAAGGCATTCAGGAGCGGTTGTGGATGTTTACTCAAAAAGGAAGGGTATTTCAGCCTCAGTCATAGAAATTTCTTTTTCTTCAGTCAGAGGCAAGATCATGAAAATGTGAGTGATATTATGATCTTCATCGGAGGAAATCTTGATATGGATCCTGAAATATCTTTCTGCCTACTTGGAAATACACCATTTCCCCACATAAATGTACATATTATTGTCAACCTCATATCAAAACCAACTGAACCATAAAATTTCAACAAATATTTATTATTGGGTTAAGACAGAAGAAAAGAAGAGGATATAAAGACAGGAGCTTGCTCTGACCTCCTCCATCCCTCTTTTCTGCTTATCTGTTCCTCTGCTCCATTCAAGATGGAGAAGGTGAAGCCAAGGAATAAATTCCATGTAACCACATCAGGCATGATTAATGCTATTTTGTACTGAGAAACTGGAGGCCAGGTCACCCTGCATCTTCCTGAAGAGGTTTATGCAAAGGTTCCGTATTACCACAACTATCCTCTGACTTAGAAGGCTTTATTGACCTCTTTTCAAAGCCACTCTTGATCCACTAGTATGGCTCCCACTTTTCAATGGGAGCTGAAAATGCCAGATCAAGGAATGAGACATTTAGTTCTGGATTCAAATGTAGAGCGTACTAGTTTCTAGTCCAAAACAATTTTTTAAAATGTATGATTATTAGGGGGAGATCCTCAGCTGGTATAAATCAATATAGTGGAAATAGAAAGATCTGTGTCAATTTACACCAGCTGAGGATCTGGCCCATTATTTTTATTTATGTGCAGAATCACTCCAACTCCTTAGGTCTGAGGGGTGGTAATTATTTTTTTTTATATTTTAATATAATAGAAAACTAATGGATTAACTTACTTTTTCAACAAAGGCTTTTTACCGCCTGAGATCTTACAAACAATTTTTTAAATAAAAATATTTTCTCAGATTACTCATTACACTCCTATTTTTATTTGAAAACATGAAATGCCAACCTCTGAGGAATACACACACACACACACACAATGTCCCCAAACCAAATTTATTGCCCAAGCTTGCAAACCTGTACTCTTTTTGTGCGCTTGAAGAATTCCATGGGGCTATTCATGTGATTAAGAACTACTCACGTGAGCAAGGATTTTTCAGGATCAGGCTCTTGTTCTAAAAACAGCATTTTAATTACAGACAATCCCCAAGCAATGTGTACAAAAGAGTTTTTTCCTGGACAATAACAAGGGTTATTAGCCTGTTCTTTTTCCCTCTTGCTCTTTGGTTTAAAAGGAGGCACCAATAATCCAAACCAAATAAAACTGACCTTTGAACCTTTTCTGCTGTACTTTTTCTCATGCCATGATTTCTTTAGTGTGTTAGTGATCTGAAGGCTCGTTCTGGGCTACAGCCACTTTCCCAGACAGGACTGCCTTTCGTCCCCTGACAAATCACTGCTGAGCCCCTTTTGTCCTGCACCACTTTGATCTCACCTGCCTGTCAGGAGAAAAAGAACTCCCGTACAGTCAGAATGCATTGCAAAGAAATTGGCAACCATTTCATTCCCATACACCATTTCAACAAAGATCAAGATAGTGATAGAGAATTTTAACCCTTTCGTTGACCCACAGACCCAGAAAGGAATGCTCAGTTATGGTGGAATGATAAGATAATTTCTGAAGGTTAAATGAAATATCCTGCTAATTGTAATTATGCAGCATATTATCTATCAAATAAAAATATTCTTGCAGAGCAGACAGTGTTTTGTTCAGCTATGAACTTAATGAAAGATCCATTCCTTTTAATTAGATGGCTGTTTAAGCTTAAACTAAAGAAAGATAATAGGTATACTCTAATGTGAAAGAAATTAATCCCATAGTAAATAACTGTTGGTGTATGTAGTGTCCCATCTGAATCTTTTCCAGTACACAATTTTGGCTATAGGTGTGCTCCTTCCCCAGTTTATTTTCTGAAGTCTATTTTTTTACACTTAATACCCCCGCCCTCACCTCATCAATTCTATGTTAGTTTAGAAAAATATTAATGTACAGTGAATTTTTTCCCCAGTCATTTAGTGCCTGGCTATTTATTATTTACCAAGATCAGCATATCTCATTCTCTGATATTTAAAGATTTTCAGTCATTTAATAGATCTGCCGTTTCCACAGCTAGTGGGCCAGACCTGCTCACAATGGGCCACATTATGCCTTTGATTTTAAAGCAAAATTCACCATTGTCTTCAATGAAATCTAGTTGAGCCATTAATATAGGTGAGCTCCAGCTATTTATAGCTTCTCTACTTAATCTCTCTCATCTCTTATAATAGCCTAGCTTCCTCCTCTCCATCAACAATGGCAGCCCCATCCACCCAGGAGTCAGCTTCTTACATAAATATCTCTGCACCTTTTTTGGTGCTAACCCTTATGCGTGGAATGTCCTCCCTGAACTGATCAGTAAGATCAACAGCCTTAACTTCCTCAGAACCCACCTCAAAATCCACCTCTGCTTTGATACCTATAAGGAACCAGCCAATTAGTGCTGTGTACATGGAAGAGCAGATGGGGGTCACTGAGGCTTACTTTATCTATTTATAATAATAAAAAGCCTCCAGTGTATATATGGATATAAAATTGTATAATCTGATTGCACCCCTCTTCTTTCTCCCATTTGCCACAGTAGATTGCAGACTTTTGGGGGTAGAGGCTATTTCTTCTGAAGTGTTTGTACCATGACTATCAAAGTTGGTCCTGATTCTGATGGGGACCTCTGAATGCTACTGCAATATGTTTCGTAATAGTAATAATAAGAATGCACAGTTACTAAACTTGCATTGAGTTAGAAATTCCTATTCCCTTTACTGAAAAATCTCTTAAAACTACTTTAAAAATGGAATTGCAAGAGACATTTTATATTTAGGTGAAGGCTTTGTAAATGGAATAAAATAACATATATGTGGGTATAAAGGCAACCAATCTGACTGGACTGAAAACATTAATCCTGTCATAGTTATGGTATGGTGACTCTCTGTAAAATGATCAAAAATGCATGTGACTGACATGGGGCAAAATCCTGACCTCATTAAGGTCAATTAAAAAACTTCCATTAACTAGAGTGGGGTCACGGTTTCACCCATGTTCTAGTATAAATGGAGTGTCCCAATCTTTGATGGTGCCTGCTCCGATTACAGTCAATAGAAGGTTAGCCACTGACTTCAGAGGATGTAGGATCTGACAGAACCTTTCTGGAGTGAGAGAGAGAGAGAGAGACTGGGAAGTTCTGCTTGCCCTCTTTGAGAGCGCTTTGGTCAATGGACAGAAAGCATATTCTCATCTCCAGAACCTCTGGTATTTCCACATCCATATCAATATTACATTTTTCATTCTTGAGCCAATTGTGGTTTCTGCTCTTATGACTTTTGTTAAAAGTTTAAAAATTATACTCTAACCATTAGCTGACCTGTCCTATAAATCTTTTTCTCTTGTCATAAATTACAAAGATGTTGAAGCAATACGGGTCAGATCCAAAGCCTCTTGAAACAATTGGGAGTCTTTCCATTGATTTCAGTGGTCTTTGGCTCAAGTCACAGATTTGAATATGAAGATCAGCTCCTCTCCCAAAATGTGTATATTGAAATTATTAAATATCAGAGGGGTAGCCATGTTAGTCTTGATCTGTAAAAAGCAACAAAGAGTCTTGTGGCACCTTATAGACTAACAGACGTATTGGAGCATAAGCTTTCGTGAGTGAATACCCACTTCGTCAGACACATGTGGTGGAAATTTTCATAGGCAGGTATAAATATGCAGGCCAGAATCAGTCTGGAGATAACAAAGTCAGTTCAATCAGGGAGGATGAGGCCCTCTTCTAGCTGTTGAGGTATGAAAACCAAGGGAAGAGAAACTGCTTTTGTAGTTGGCTAGCCATTCACAGTCTTTGTTTAATCCTAAGCTGATGGTGTCAAATTTGTAAATGAACTGAAGTTCAGCAGTTTCTCTTTGGAGTCTGGTCCTGAAGTTTTTTTGCTGCAGGATGGCTACCTTTAAATCTGCTATTGTGTGTCCACGGAGGTTGACGTGTTCTCCTACAGGTTTTTGTATATTGCCATTCCTCATACCTGACTCATGTCCATTAATCCTTTTACATAGGGATTGTCCAGTTTGGCTGATGTACATAACAGAGGGGCATTGCTGGCACATGATGGCATATATTACATTGGTGGAGGTGCAGGTGAATGAACCGGTGATGATGTGGCTGATCTGGTTCGGTCCTGTGATGGTGTCTCTGGTGTAAATATGTGGGCGGAGTTGGCATCGAGGTTTGTTGCATGGTTTGGTTCCCGAGTTAGAGTTACTATGGTGCGGTGTGTGGATGTTGGTGAGAATATGCTTCAAGTTGATGACTTGTCTGTGGGAGAGGACTGGCCTGCCTCCCAGGGCCTGTGAAAGCGAGGGATCGTTGTCCAGGATGGGTTGTAGATCACTAATGATGCGTCGGAGAGGTTTTAGCTGGGGACTGTTGGTGATGGCCAGTGGAGCTCTGTTGGTTTCTTTCTTGGGCTTGTCTTGCAGCAGAAGGCTTCTGGGTGCACGTGTGGCTCTGTTGATTTGTTTCCTTATTTTCTTGTGAGGGTATTGTAGTTTTGAGAATGCTTGGTGAAGATTTTGTAGGTGTTGGTCTCTGTCTGAGGGGTTAGAGCAAATGTAGTTGTACCTCAGTGCTTGGCTGTAGACAATGGATCATGTGGTTACTAAAATTATTTAAGACGCCTTCCAAAGAAGACCAAGAAATTGGTACTGATGACCCTGATGAGAATGGAAATCTAACAGACCCCTAGCTAATTCAGAATGCTTAAAAGGATAATCAAACATAGATTTAATGCAGGAAACAGTGTTAAATTAGTGAAGAAAGGGGGGAAAGCACTCTGAAATTTGCTGTCAAGTTGGCACATTAATAAAGTTGTGATATATCATGGCTCATAAGTGATATCATTACTAAGCCAACATTTTTTAATTTATCTGTGTAACTAGAATACACTGAGCCTATGTTCATGCACTGTGTTTACTTCTGTTAAAAAAAGAAAATAGAAGCTAAAAGACATAAAGCAATAGATTTATATTTTGCAGTGTCTTTTTTGTAAATTACAGTGATTATTGTATTAATTGAAATGACTTCCTTACTGCATTTTTGATAGCTTGGTTTTTCATTTTTGTTTTTTTTTGGATTTTTTCTCAAAACTTGATCCAATCATTTTTTAAAAATTACACTCTAGTTACTCCATCTGGAAAGAGTGTTTTATTTTTACAGTCTTTACACTCTACCAGTTAAAGAGAGAGAAGACAATAGTTAATAGCCCATTATCAATGTGCACATGCAAAACCTATTAAGAAACCAGTGAGATTTCTGCCTTCAGTACGCTCAGGTTACATTGCTAGTAATGAGTGCATATAAAATGACAACAAATCATTATTCTTCATAACTAAGAAGCATTAAATATCTGTTTAAATTTGATTTCTCAAGTATGACTTAGCACTTAATAGCATACTCCCAGACCCGCCTTGTATCAAACTTTCTTAATGGTTTATAAATATTTGACAATCTGTGACTCTTTAGCTATAGACCATGTCTGAAGAAATTAAAAGCTCCAGTTAGAATTTCCTTCAGTTTGATCCAAGCAATAGCATTTAGTTGCCTCTTTGTGAATGTGCCCTACCAACAGTGGAGGAGTTGGACAATTTCCTTTCAAAATTCTGTATGAAAAGAAAGCTTCTCTGACTTGAAACTGGATAGGCTTTCTTACACTTTCACCTCTCTTTGATTCTTGACTTCAAATTTCAAATAGCTTTCAGAAAGCATCAGAATACTCTACACTTTCCAACAGTGAAATCTTTGTGATGAAGGGTAACACAATCAGGCTCCTGGTGATGGTTGCCGTATCCAGCCACTAACAGGATCTGAGGGCTAGAAAATTGATAGAAGGCTACATGATTTCGAAACAAGAACTCAAATTCTAATGTCTACCAATCCTGCGCTTTTGGGACACTATCTTACAATGTGCTTCATGTCTTCAAGTGAATTCCATCGGAGCTGAGAGTGCTCATCACCTCCCAGGAGGTGCTTACCATATTGCAGAATCCAGCTCATTATCAATATTCCTTTAGGAATTCTTTACCATTTAATTCTAGTCATAGCTTTGGGAGTGGGGTTTATTTTGCCCCTGTAGCTGTCCTACAATTAATTTCAAGGTTCTTGTTTTCTTGACAGATCAGTGTCCTTAATGCAAACCCAGAAGCTTAGCCTGATGTAATCCCCCAGAGAGATGCACATGGCTGCTTGTACTGATAAACAAACAGATTAACAGCTATATAAGGCTTGTAGGCTCTGTCTACTCTGAACTTTTTGTTAAAATCAGTGGATTCATTGGTGTAGACTGGCTATCAGTGCCTTTGCCACCACCTCATCTAGACCTGCTTTAAGAAGGGTTAGATGAACAGCTGAGTAAAATGCTGATAACTGTTCTACATGAGTGATCGCATCATTGATAGTACAAATGGAGCAGCACCCATAATAGGGCAATGGTGGGAGATTTTAACTAAAAGCTCAGTGTAGATGCAGCCATGGAGACAGTTTTTGTAGCTGTTACCATTTCTTTTTCCTCACAACAGCCAGGAGCGGCTCCAGGGTTTTTGGCACCCTAGGTGCAGGGCTGGCTCGCCGGTCCCGCAGCTCTGGTGGACCTGCCGCAGGCGTGCCTGCAGATGGTCCAACGGAGCCGCGGGACCAGCAGACCCTCCACAGGCACGCCTGCAGGAGGTCCACTGGAGCAGTCTGCCGCCCTCCCAAATCCTGGTGCCCTAGGCGACTGCCTAGGTCGCCTAAATGGAAGCACTGGCCCTTACAACAGCAAATTACGTACTACATAACTATGCAAAATTAAGTGGGTCTGATTCTTGGGAATGTCAAAATGGGTAAACTGTAAAAATGGAAATAAACTCTGTGGGTGGGATTTCCCCCATGGTCCCTATAGACCACTTGCAGTGTACAGGGCCAAAACAAGCTCCAAGGGAAAATTCCCCAGATGCAAGTATTGCCTTGGGTTGCCATAAGATGCACTACCAGACCTCCCTGCGAGCACCAGCGCAACTGGCTTGTTGGAATAGGGACATCACTTACTCCACTGTCACCATTCATTGGTAGTCCCAGGTGGGCTGCCATAATTTAAAAAAGCCCCTTCCCCCTGAGTTTTAGAGCTGCAGCACAGACCATAAGCAGGTCAGTGTGATTCCTTTAAGAGTTTTTTAAAATGTCATTTCATAGATTTTTTTTTCATGTATATATATGAAATATTGGTAGTGTCTGCCTGGGTGATTGGTATGATTAATGAACTGATGAATGAAACCTCTATACTGCATGTAAAAAAGGCTATGCCGTATATGGGCAAGCCTGGGTGGTTGTATACACTGAGCTTTGAGGATCAGAATCCTGCCCCTGAGAAAATGCAAGGAATGGGGAAAGTCATTCATTTTTTTCATAGTTACCAGATGCTTTTTTTTTTTTTAAACTATAGCACTGACTATGACACAAGAAGAATTTTCACAAGATTTTTCATGACAGGCCAAGTAACTCACTCATCTATATCTAAACATTTATAACTTAACAAACGAGGTTGGGAGGTCCAAAAATAGTTCAACATAGAGAAATGATTGTGATTGAAGCACTCAACTAGAGTTTAGACCCTAATTTACTTCTCTTTCTTTGATTGACAGACTGAAACAGGCATAACCTTACAGTGCAGAGGGAGACTGTCATCCTTATATACACTATCTTGTGCAGGTGAAGAGGTCATGTGGGTTCAGCATATTCTTCAATTAGTCTATATTTGAAGAAAAATAACAGCTAGAAAATGCCCCTTGTTACAACTTCAGGTACAGTTTTCAATACATCTCTTGATGCCAGTTATTTGCAAGGATGTTTCCAGGCTGTAATCCACCCGACAAGTTCAGGGATCAGGTTCACAAGTTAGTTGTGTGAGTGCTGTCTGCTGCTTTGCACTGTCTAGCTCTAGAGCTGATGCAATCAGCTCAGGCAGGATCTCTCCAAGCAAAGGTGATTCTCAATGTAGAGAGCCAATTGAGAGGCTGTTCTGCCACTTCCTCTCTCTGCTGCTGATGTAACAGGGAAAACAAGACATAGCTAGAGGAAGGGCAAAGTGGCTGGGATGCCTCTATACTATGCTAATCTTCAGATATGGTTCTGGACTCTTGGGACTGTTTGCAGCCACCCAGGTGCTCTAACACCGCACAGGGGGCTAGAGCTAGCAGGAGAACCAGGAAGTGCAAAAATGAGCTTTATTTACCTTTGCATATACACTCTCTTGACTTTCAGTTGCAGCCCTGGAGTTGGCCCCATATACTTTTACAAAATATTTAGAAATTGGTTTTTTAAGACTTTATCTCCATGTTTTGAACCACCATCCGTGGGTTTTTTTAAATCTCTTGTGATCCTGATTATTTATAATTAAAGATTTCTGCTTCAATGTAATTATGCTTTAAGTTGTTTCACATTTGGTTAGTTCACTGATTTTAAATTCTATTAATTGATATCCAGCGGGGAAAAAGTAAACAGTCAGTTCTTCCTCTAAACAGGGCATGAATGGTTGAGTCAAAATTAGCTCCCCACTCTATTAGTCTCTGATTTTAAGGGAATGCTGTACTCTTCAAAAAATCAATTATCTTCAAAGCTCCAAAATGAAATGGAATGAACAGGGGCCAGGCTCAAGAGCATCCCTTGTGTGCTGAAGTTAACATTACATAAGTACCTTAAACGATCACTAATTAGTGCTTTCAATGGGCACTTTGAAGACCACAGGACTGAAATATCTTATTGTGAAATAGACAATTGTGTATAACAGACTAGATCAACTCTCTGACAGGGGGCACTGAAAAGGACCCTTCTAGTACAGCTTGTAACCAGAGATGTATCTTAAAGAACCAGTAAAACCATTGACAACTGCCTCTTTCCACTCTTCCCAGGCTAAGAGTGTCCCCAGACACCAGTTTAGACAGAAAAGCAGATTGTATTCATTATATATTTTTTTTATTTGGTCATATTCTCGTTTCAAGAAAGTAAACATTTGTCTGCCCCTTGGTCTTTGGGAAATTATGCAGTGAGAAAAAGATCCTCACCAAATGTCCCAAATACAGCCTATGGAGATTTGCGCATATTAAGGGGATAGTTATATAAAGCTCAGTGAATATTGCATAAACATTCCACACATATTCCACAGGTATACTTGGGCCACAATGGTAACCAATCAGAGACTCTAAGTTAAAAAGAAGGAATGTTGGCTTGGTTGTTTTCCCACTTCTCACATGGGGACTGAAATTTCTCCTACCAAAATGACCTTTGTAGAAAATTGACAGTTGCAATTAAATATATTTGTTAAGATAACACTAAACAATTCAGAAAAATATAAAATGAATCCTGAAACAAGACATTTATGCTCCTCAGATAAACAGGTAGGAAAGTAAAAATAACCACTTTAAATTAAAAATCCCTTTTGGACAAAAGAAGATCAAATTTCAATGAGTTATTGTGATTTACAACAGTTGTGGCTTTGGCCTGGAATTAGGGTTGCTCGAAAATTTTCTGTGTAAACTGTTTTTCAGAAGAAAATTGAATTTTTTTCCCACAAGATGTCTGCTTTCCAAGGAAAAGTTTGACTTTTTGTCAAAAAATCAAAAAGGTTTCAATTTTCAGCCAAAAATTAATTTTTTTAATGAAAAATCAAAATTTTTGAAGAAAAAAATTCTGATCAGAAGACTTGGTATGCATAATATTATAAAATATTATTAAATTATACTGTGATTTTTAGTATTAATTGAACTGATTAACATATTTTCTCTAATGACTAATGAATATTTGCAACAGTTTGCTTGGAATTTGGTGACTGCATTGATTTAAATTGTTTCAATGATCAGTAGTAGATCTGAGTGCATGAGTTTCATTGCCTTGCCTTGAAAGTGCAAATAAAAAATATTATTGTTCTTAAGAGCCACATCTTTGGGTTTAATATTTTAGAAGTTCAAACCTATATCTTCTCTGAATAGTACTTCATTGTCATATTGGGGATAATTGTTTCAAAGGATGCTTTGTGGTCATCTCAAATATCTAATGAACTATTTAAAGTCTAACTGGAATGTCAAAATATGAGAAAAGAGGTTCTACAGAAATATCAAAAAAATCATCCCTAACTATTAATGGAACATAAAATAATTTTCTAATTTCTCAAACTCAAACTTGGATTAAAGTAAGTACCTACCTTAATATTTCAAATTAAAGGAGCATTTGCCAAACAACATACCAAAATTGTTCTAATTATTATCACTGCTTATAAAGTTTTCACAAGCAGAAAAAGTATTCACATATGGCTTTTAATGGGACAGTCTGATAAATGTCATTGGCTCATCTATAACATCAATTAATAGCCAAATGTAGGTGAATTTGCCTTATTTTTGACTCTTTGTTGTGGTTAGGATTTCAGGGCTATGGGTTTACCATGCCAATTTCACAGATGAATAATGGCATGATTGTTTGTCAGTCATCCTCTGAACAGGTGTTTTGGAGATGTGGATTGCACAGTATTAAGCCTGTGGCTCAGATCTTTGCAGGGCTAAGCTCTCTTGTTACAGCTGGAAATGTTCTGTTATACTGAGTTCTGTAGAGTGACCACAAAGAACATGCAATCTATAAAAAGTTAAAGCAGGGGTCATCTCTAATTGAACTAACTCTATGTTGAGGTCAGATTTTAAAGATCTTTAATGTGAGAGATCATGAAATAAAGAGCCTTTAAGTACTTGTTGAAAACATAATTTTTTAAAAACCAAATGCACAAATCAGGTTATGCATTGTCTGTAGTGGGGGAAGCCAAGCAGCATGCAGGGAGGATCAACAGATGATCCATGTTTTCCTCTTTCATTTCAGCAATATCCTCATTGGACTATGATCAAATGCATTTTCTATTTTGCTATTTTTGCTGTTCTAATGTAAGCCCTTGTGACCTGCAAACATTTGTATTCAATGGGACTATTCACATGACTGAAGTTTCTTATGCGTGTAAGTGCTTGCAGGATCAAACCCTTTTCTTCCATTTTCTTCCATAATTGTTACAAGATGATTTTTATCCAGGTAGGACAGATAGTAATGTTTTATTGAAAGACAGCTGTCCTGCTGTTTTATGTCTAATTGAAGGGGCTCTGTCAACTGGTTTTTAGCCCCCAAATTAAGACTGTGTAAAAGAAAAGGTATTTACAAAATCTAATGGAAATGGAAATGTTTAAAATACATTTTTAAAACCAATAAAAACTGATTATAAAGATTTACATAACAACCCTGCAGAGCAGTCTGAACAATAGTATTGTGGCATTGCATGAAAAAAGGACAGTGAAACTGACTAAAACCATAAAGGCAAAATGGCCAGTGTGTTTTCATTGTCCAACATGAATGAATTCCAAAGATGGACCCACACTCAATCCCTAGATATCACTGCACTAAAACATTGGGGAAGTTTGGATCTGGTTGTACAGGCCTTAGGGTTTTTATCCAGCAAGGTGCTCATTGCCTCCAAAGGGGTGCTGAGGACCCCCACTCCGATTAACTTCAGTGGTCTCATGTGCTTGAGAATGTTCACTTTTGTGGTTTGAGATTTGCACTGGCAGAATCCAAACATATGGCACAAATAATAATCAGTGCTTTCCATTTTCAGAGCGCTCTACAAACTTTAACTCACTAAAAACGATTAATTTCTATTAAATGTTAAAATATTTTTAGTTCTAAGGTGCTATAGTTATTTTAGTAGCATAGGCCAGGACAACAGTTTAAAAACATAATTGGAGTTCTAAGTTGACACTTTCCCTTTAAGTAAATATACAATTTGTGAGCTGCTTAGACAACATTTCTGGTGGTTATATTCAGGGCAGAATATGCATGCAATGTTTGTAACCCTGATGAAAAGGAAGGGTCTTTCAGCTTTAGAATTAAAATAGTTATCCATGTACTGCTCTAGGGCTTCAAGTCAGTATCATAAACATAAGGAGGGGCAAATCGGTTTGGATAAAACAAGAATCCCTTCCAATCTTCCCCTTCCCCTTGCTTGGGGCCTCCTTTCCCTCCTATAAAGTCTCTCAGGATTAATACCAATTTCTCTTCACTTTATTCTGCCTTGTGCCTGGAGGGCTGGACTGGATGGGACTACACTGGCAACCCGTCAGTGCCACGTTTTACCAGGCCATAGAGGACAGTCACCATTGAGCAATGCAAGGCACTCCACCCCTTTTTCCACGCTGAGTATAACATATCTACAGCAATTCTAGCCCCAGCCCAGAGAGCAAGAACCTGAGCCTGCGAACCAAAGCTCTCCCCCTACATAGCAGCAGAGAGCACACATAGCAGGTCAGTAAGCCACCTGGCTTTCTCTTATAGTAATTTGAGTGTTTCTCTTAAATTCTGAAGAAATCCCAAGAGCCAAGTTCAAACAGGCGCTTTCTCTTCTTTATAACAATGGAAATATATTGCTGAAAAAGATATGTACATGTATGTCCTCATTTTCCAACAGTGCTTTGGCTGATAGGTTTGATTAGTTGCTCTACAACGGTAGGTAATCACAGGTTTTTCTATTTCTGTTACACATAACGCATCATCCATTGTTGAATATAGAGTAGTTGTATCCATGTCGGTCCCAGGATATTAGATAAGGTGGGGGAGGTATCTTTTACTGGACACAACTTGTCTCTCTTACCATCAGAAGCTGGTCCAATAAAAGATATTACCTCAGCCACCTTGTTTTTCACACAGCATATCAGGCACTCAGTGATGTCTGGCTTATTTGCTTTGAGCTTGAGCTCTCCTGTTCTCCACAAGAAGTCACCAATATCCTATACACAGTAGCATTCTGTTACTACAGTGATGAGGGACATTTAAGTGCCTAGATAGATGAGTCAATTTTGATACCTAGACAGACTGATGCGTGCATTACCTGCACATTTCATGTACAAATTTAGTTCAGCAAAATAGTATTTTAAAATGTACCTTCTGTTTAAAAGACAAACAGACAGGTACAGGGTACAGGACTACTTTTTGAAGAGCCTCCAGTGAAGAATTTGTTGGTGCCTTTTATGGTAGAAAAGGAAGGACTGAGTGGAAATTTTACTAGTTTGCATGTTGTTGGAGCAATCACTGTTTTTAAAATGGCAGTAAAAGTGAAAAATGTTTCTAAACCAGTGACATTGTATGGCAAGAATTTACTGTTTTCTATACTAGTTAATGTGACTGATAAAAAGCTGCAAGAAGATGGGAGTACTCCAAATGGAAGGTAACAAGGAGATTCTGCCATAAGGTAGGGTGATTCTGCCATCTGTTTTGAAGGGGGACCATTACTTAAAATAGGCAGGCTGAAGTCAACTGTGATGTGAAGTCATGAGGGAAATTAGAGTAAAGTAGAGTTGTCCAGAAAAGAGTGTGAAGGGATGTTCACCCCACACAGGACCTGAAGGGGTTAAGGTGACTGGGTGAGCCAATTAACTTCCTAAGCTGTACATGGAGGAGGAGCCAGAGATCAAGGAGGACTAACTAGAGATGAAGCTCCCCTGGAGAGGAACAGGAGGAGCCTGTATAAAGCCTGGTAGCTGAGCATAGAAGGATGCTGTAGTCACTCTCAGGGTGAGAGAAGACAATATAGGAAGTAGCCTAGGGATACAGCAGTGTAAAGTTTAGGACTGTGTAGACCTTTCCTTCTTGTTGTAGTGTCTCTGGGCTGGAACTCAGTGTTGTGGCGAGGGGCATGTGTTCACTGACCAGCCCCTGGGAAAGTGGTGCCATTGAGGGGCAATGAATTGGAAGACTGCTTGGGATGGTTGGTACAAAGAGACTTTGGTACATAAACCCCTGGAAGGGGAAAACTACAGTGACCTGGCTAGAGGGTCAAGCCATGAAGAGGGAGTAGTTGAATCCTGAGAGAGAGAGAGAGAGTAAGCACCAAGGAGATGCTCCAGTGGTGAGTAGAACACTGTGTGGCAGAGGGGCTGAAATGTTGAGTTTGTTTAGCCATCCTCCAAGGAGCAATTCCAGATTGGCTTGATATCAGAAAGCAAACAGATTGGCGCTATCTTGAAAGAAGCCAGATCAAGCTTAGGTATTTGGGTTCTTGGGGTGAAAAGGAGATGCCAGCCCCATGCCAAAAAGACCAGAGACTTGCAGATGACTGATCTACCAGTAGTCCTATATTTGGGGAAGTTACCAGATACCTTACGCTAACATGATCTTGACACTAATAGTACCTTTGAATAGACCTAGTAAACTGTTGAATGTTTTTATTTAAAGTCTGATGTTGTTTCTTTAAGATGTTTATTGCATGGAATGCTTTGTATATAGTATCTGACCTGCAGTGTGGTTTGTAGCATTCTTAGAGGGTTTTCAGGAATTCTTTCTTCTTCTGTGTAAGGAGTATGTAAACTACAGGTATAATATGCTGCTTACAGGATGATGGATGAGCTAATGGATATGTGTACTATCTTCTATGGCACTTTTCCTTTCTGTGGATTTCTTTGGGGATAATTGGATGTGACAGGAAAGGGAGTGTAATATTTGGTATTAATGGCTATATAATACAGTGATTAGTCCTGCTTTTGACCTTCTACAAGGAGGGGAAATAGCTTCTGGTTGATCCTATATCACCTGTTGAATTTCTCAGTGCTTCCTGTAATCCAGGTGAAATGAACAAATATTCAGTAATCCAATTTACAGCATCCAATGTCAGATGTGGGTCTCTATAAAGCTGCTTGAAGCCTGAGAGTCTTAAGCCAAGTAACTGCAGCTGCAAAGCATTTTGGGAGGCAGTTTGTATGAAAGATGCTGTTCAGAATACCCTTATGGAGGGTAGCCACAACAGTAAAACTAGACTCTCTACCCCTTGTCACCCTGATGCCAGACACAACTATATCTGAGCATCTCACAGTCTTTATTGTATTTAGCCATATGAACTCCTGTGAGTTAGGGAAGTATTATTATCTCGATTTTACAGATGAGGAACTCAGGTGCAGAAGATGGTGTGATCCTGACCAAGTCAGTGGCATAGGCGGGAACCAGGAAATGTGTCTCAAGTCCCCAGCTAGCATCCTAACTACTAGACCATTCTTCTTCACTTACAGCTGTGCAAGCCCATTGACTTTAGCTGACTTCAGAGTGCTGGACAGATATATCTGAGAGTGGAATTTGACTTGAGATGTTTTAAAATGCCAGTTATTTCCACCTACCAACTTAAGTAACTTCCCATATCAAAATAATTCTTCTAATTAAATGCTTAAAGTGCTTAATGCCTTCACATTTAATCATCTGAATAGACATCTGGTATATCTGAACTAAGCTGTCACATTCATTAATGATTGTTTTGAGAAGCAGAATCAATGTAATAAGATATTGTCATCACTCACTTTTCATTGCCTTACCATGATGGAGGGATGACAAACTGTCTGATTTTTCCACTTGGTTTTGCTACTGCTGAAGTAAATTCTAAGTGAATGGAATCTCCAGAAACATCCCCTTGATTAGCTTGTTAAACTAAATTAATTAAAGGAACCATAAAACTAAAGCAAATACTGCTGTGCTCTGAGCATAGGTAGAGAGACAGCAGTCCACTACTAAATGTATTCTGTGGAGTCTAAAAATCACTAGGAAAACCCTCCCACAGAAATTAAATAGCACTCATGGGAAAGAACCCTTCTTTCAGCAGGTCTGCTTGGGATTTTCAGAGCCATTAATAGGCCTAATATACTGCATTACCTTTCCAGTCATTTGTTTTCCCTTTGTTGTGATGCCTACTTAAAATATCAAAGCCGTGAGAGGCTCAATGAGATATTGAAAACTGAGTAACAGAGGTTTTATATGACAACCTCAAATCCCTCCCTCTGTCTTTTTAAGAGTTCTTTGCTGGTATCACTAGATGAAAAAGAAATCAAAAGTCCATGGGTGGGACATCAGGACTAACAAGATATGGCCAGATCAAAAAGAAACCTATGTTAATAAATCAAAGAGGCTGAATAAAAGGCAGAACAAAAAATATTTTGAATCATATAACCTAGATGTAACCTGTCTCAACTCAGCATATTTAAGGTTCACAAAACTGATTCTCATCCATTTCTTTGCCCTTAATCTGGAACAGGATGGTGTGGAAAACAAAGATGCCTCAATCTTAAAAATAAATAAAACAAAACACACAATTTGGGAGATATTCCTCTGGTGACATCTTAAACTCGCTATTCTTTAACAGCCAATGAACAAAATCAACACCTCTCCTGACGCCAGCTAACTGAGGAAGGCGTGAAATAGTGGAGGGCACTAAACATTTCTTTACATCTCTTAGAAAAAAGTTTAACAATGTTAATCTGTGTGCACTGCTGTGGAACTAAAAAAAACTAAACAATGGAGATCTGAAAAACTAATGTGTATATATGTGCTCTGAAGCTCTTAAGATCTAATATATATATATATATATATATATATATATATAGTCAACACACACACTTCACTCCATTCCTCCCCTCCTTTCCTCATTTACACAGGATTGGAGGTGCCCATAATTCTTTGCCACTCCTTCCAGGCCATGCCACAGGTTCATAGAACTTGGTATTCTAGTCCCTTTCTCTTCAAACTTCTCTTGACAGCCTTTTCCATTGGATGCTTGGTCTTTCACATCCTTTCTTGCTGTCCTTTTCCTCCAGTGCTTTTGTTCCTGTTCTTTCTCCTCCCATTTATCGGATATGCTCTGTAGCCTGTCTATCACTAACAGTCCCAAGTTCATCTGACCCCTAATTTCTATGCATACTTTGTCTAGCCTCTGCTTTTCTCCCTTTCTCCTTGGTATATTATCTACTACCTGTATCTTTTCATCCATCTTTTTAAGACCCGCTGTTTCCAAACCACAGAGCAGGCATGGATAAGCACATGCAACAGCCCAATGTACTCATGCCAACTTTTTCACTGATGCCCATGCACACTGGGTTCTCCAATTCTCCAGATCTCTGATGGCACTAACTGTACTTCCCAAGTACACATTCTTTCTTCCAATTCACTTATTTCCTGAAACTTCAATAAACAGCTCCTCTTCCACCTTCTCTACTTGCATAACTTCAGTTTTCTTTGTGTTTAGCTTTGAACCATGGTCTTTAGACACAGATGTCCACTCTGGCCATATTTACCAATTCCTCGTTGGTATATGCTGTCAGATCTGCATATGTTAGTCTTCTCTGTCTCCATGGACTTGGTACTCCTACTAGTTGAACTCCATAATTAGGATGAAGAAGCAGACTCAGCACACTGCTCTGTCTCAATCCCACCATCACCTCATAGAATTTCAGAGAGTTCTGTGTTTACTACCTTAGCTCTTGACCCTTGATGCAGCTCCTCTATCATCTCCACTCCTTGACATTCCCCTTCCATCCATCTCAGTCCTCCAAATGCCAGCTCCTGCAGAACAAAGTCTTATGTTTTCTGAAGATCAGTAAATGCTGCATGGCAGTTGCATCATCCACTTATTTTTTTAAACATGTATCATTGCAAACATTGCACCTATAGTATTCATAGACTCTAAGGACAGAAGGAACCATCATGATGACTGCAGGCCATATAACCTCACCAACCCACTTCTGTGTAGGTCCATAACCTATGGTTGCATTACTGAAGTCCTCAAATCTTCATTTAAAGACTTCATGTTACGGAGAATCCAGCATTTGCTCTAGTTCAAAATGCAGGCAACCATGCCTCCCCACCCCAGAGGGTCTGCCAATCTGACGTGGGAGAAAATTCCTTCCTGACCCCAAATATGGTGATCAGCTAGACCTTGAACATGTGAGACCCACCCACCAGACATTACACATAATTCTTTCCCTGGTAACCCAGAGCCCTCCGCATCTAGTGTTCTATCTCCAGCCATTGGAGATATTTGCTAATAGCAGTCACAGATAGCCATATGCCATTGTAGGCACTCATCATACCATCCCCTCCATTGATTTATTAAGATCAGTCTTAAAACAAGTATGTTTTTTTTTTTTTTGTCCCCACTACTGACCTTGGAAGACTGTTCCAGAACTTCACTTCTCTGATGGTTAGAAACCTCCATTTAATTTTAAGCCTAAATTAATTAATAAACAGTTTATATCCTTGTCTTCCTTAAAACATGCTACTCCTTTCCTATGTTCTCCTCTACCTTACACCTCAACCTTTCCTCCAAAACTCTCTCATGGACTCTAAGAGGCCAATTGTAGCAGGGGAGTGCCCTGATAGGCATTGGATCATTTGCATCAGCCATGTTTATAGAGCATAATGATCAGTAGCCTGATTAAAAGCCGATTGAAGACAATGGCAAGGTTCCCATTGACTTTGGATCAGGATCCTGATGCATACAGCAGACACACTTGTCAAAACAACTGCTAAGAACTGTTATATCCTTTTATCTACTTATCTGTCTGGTTAAAGAGAAGAAACTTATGAGTAAGACCAGAGAATGCAGCTCAGGATTCATCAAATCCCCTGGTTCATACAATTTGAACACTGACTTTCCCCTCGTGCTGCTAAGGAACTTCTTCCCTTAAACGTTTGGTTGGACTAGACAGATTTAATGCATAGTCAGAGTTTTCACTTTAACTTAGAACTGAACTGTGAGTTGTGGTCATGGGAGGTGTTACACTAATTTAGATCACTGCTGCCACCTAAATACTAAATGATAGTATTAAGTGAATTGTGCACTATTCAGAAACATCATGCAGTCACGATTAGAAAATACATTTTATTACAGAGGTAATCATTTGAGGGGGATAGTAGAATGACCCTGTTAATAAACTAGCAGTCATACTGCTGGGCCAGCAGGTCATTGAGTTAAGACTCCTAGTAGGTCTGAATTCAAACCCTTATGCTGACTTCCTTCTCAGAGGAAACTTTGAACAACGCATCAGTTGATGTTCTGTCTCCTCTGCATTGCTTAATAAAAAAGAGACATTCGGATAGGTTGGAGATATGAAATCTGTAGACCCAAACCACAATCAGGAACTGTACATATGTGCCATATGAAATCTGCTATATAAATGAGCTACTGTCACTATTCAAATACAAACTCACACTGATCAGTTTCTGTTTGATCCCATCCTGAAAAGGCAAATTAAACTAGTGTACTTTACTACAATGATGTTTTTAACAACTTTGTAGCTAGTCTGATCTCTTCTTTCGCAGTTACAAACTGAAGTCTGCCTTTTTAAATGTGTTGACTATTATGTATTGCCTTCCTGGATAAGGCTGATATTCAATTACTTAATATGGGAAACTCTTATCAAAACCAGTTTTTTTAATGATTTAATCTGTATAATCCTATTGAGTGACAACACAGAAGTGAGACATGGTGATCCAAACGCAAAGCACCTGAGATCTAACTCCTTAAAGATACTATTAAAGTGACCGGTCTTCTGTGAACAGAAACCTGCACCTGCTAGCTTCAGATCCAGATATACGGTATAAACCTTCACAACTACTGACATCTTTTGCCTAATCCATTGTATAATTTTTATTGGCATAGTCTGGAATTAAAGGTAAATGGTTTTTTATCACTAATTATCAGTTAAAAGTACCATCTTTTAAGACAAATCTCCTTTTTGAACATATTTTTCAAATTAAACACTCGTTATTTAACTTTAGCAGTGTAAATTTTTTAACCTGACACTCTTTAAGGCAAGCATGATAAACCCTAATCCTTGAATGTTTAGTAATCTCTTTTATTTTGTAAACTTTTTTTAAGAAAGCAACCTAGAAATGTCTTTGATGTAGGTTCATCCTTTATTTACCGTAGCTTCTGAAAACCTTTTGATAAATTAACCTCATCAATGGAATAGCATTGTACAATCATTCATACTTTGATGCATACTATTAGAAGAAATGCCATGCACCACTGCTGCTCACTACAATAGTCAGGAGAAAGAACACGGATGGACTTTAAATGTGTGTTCACATACCCTGCAGAGGAAAGCTTTGTCTGCACCAGAGAACTGAAATGGTTCAGTGTATTTCCACTGGACTGCTTATTCAAAGCAAGAACCACTGTAGGTTTGCTCCACTCTGGTGCTGCTCTAAACAGTTTCAGTTACAGTCCCCTCTGGGTACCTATCCCACCGTACCCAGCACAGTTTTTAGAATTGGTGGATCTTGGAAGATTTCAAAAGGCCACTGGTGCACTGTGGGACAATAAGTGGAGGACTACTTTAACTCTTTCAATCCCAATTCTTTTAGGGACATCTATGGTGTGTGGGCTGGCACAATTCAAAGTAGGCTGGCAGTTAGCCATGCTGAAAAGAAAGTCTAATCCAAATGACATTGGGCACACTTGCAAACTATTTGGAGCGCTTTTGTGTGCAGACTAAAGATTCTCTCTTGCACCAAAATATGCTCATCATAAATAGTTGGGATTGGTGGGCATCAGGGAACCAGTTACATTCACCTGAATCTTAAACTTCCAATCCCCAGCATCAGTCACAGCATCCTAGAGCCTGCTATAATTTATTAAAGCTGGCAACTGCTCTTAAGTCAACATATACCAGTGATGATAGAGTGAAGCTCTACTCAAGCTCAACCTCTTCCTCTCTGCCCCTACCATGCCCCCTAGAGGTATGGGTAGACCATTGGCCTGGGAGCTCATTTGGCTAATTTTAAACTAGCTGAGAATTTCCCATCACTAGATTGTCTACAACTGGCTAGTAAATCTGGCTCCTTTCTGTCAGATGTAAAGATGCCTAATCACAAATGAAAGTTTGTTTTACACGTATGTGAGGAAGTTCTTAATGTGATCTATATGTAATATTCTCCATCCAACTACTTATATGCCCCTTTACTATCCAAATCTCTCCAAAAAAATTAACAATGTTAACATGGCTCTGTTTCTCTCATCTCTCTGTTTTGAGGCAGGCTTTAGCAGTTTTGGTATTTAATATTAATGTGAATGAGGGAACTTCTGTGGAAAAGATTGGATGCAGAGGTGGATTTTGCTGTTAGATCCAGAAGTGAGTTGCATATTCTTGTTCTGGCAACTGTGATGGTCCTAAGAGGGCCAGATCCCCCACCAATGTAAATCAACATTGCTCCATTGGCTCAAATGGAACAATGCTGATTTACATCAGCTGCAGATCTGACCCTTTGTCTCCTGGGGTTATGAACCCCTCCCCTATTGCTCATCTGTTTGTTACAGTGCAACATAGCTGTCATAGGAAGCAGTGGTCATGGAGAGAGGTGGTCTCTTGGGTAGCAAGACAAATTCCATAGGAGGCTTTGTAAAACAGGACAGCAACCTTAATCTCAACTCTGTGTTCTCTACTTCTGCAGAGAACACGTATCAGGATAATGTGTTCCTGGTGGCCTGTGTTGCTGAGCAGGTGGGCTACTGCTGTCTCTAGAATAGAGAATCCTGGAACCTGCAACTGCTTGGGATGGAGAGCAGTACTGTATCCTTGCCACAGTTTGGTGGAGAGGGCATGATATTTTTTTCTATCTGTCCCACTTTCACTCATCCCATGTGTTACGTGCCTGAGTGCTCTGCAAGGACAAGGCCCACACACACACTGTGAGTGATTTGGCGTTTAATGAAGGTAAAATAACACACCCGCAACGGGGACTCCACGCGTTGCTATCACAAAAGCGGGGAGCTGAGTCCAACGCAGCAACGCACAGCACAGCAAATATAGTATCATGTTAATCGCATGTAAAGCAGCTCATGCCTATGCATTTTGAGGCTTTCCAACAGCTCCGGCTGCCCCCTTGGCATAAGGCCAGGGGCTTTCTGCACTTCCCCATGTACACAGGGGCTTCCCATGCTAAGCAGTTTTAACCGGTTACAAGCGCCATACACTGGTGCACAACAACCTCTAATAACCTGTCCTTGAGAAGGTGATAAGCCCTAGCTAGGCCGTAACAAACTCTTCCGTGGTCCCTTACACCATGTAAAGCTTTTTCAATTGGGCTGTATGTCAGAGAAGTGGTTTTCATTCATAGGAAATAAAATTGGAAGACTGATGTCTGCAAAATGTACCCACCAACTGTACACTACACCCCCACCCCTTGGTGTTTGAGTTTGTAGCGGGGTGGTTACCTGCTCCTGGCCTGCAGGGCTTGAAACAGCCCAGGAGAGGGCTGTGGCTGGGGCAAGAAGCCTGGTTTGATTGGGGAAAATAGGCTCAGCTGTGGCCATGCCCCAATCAGGCCCAGCTGGCCCCTATAAGAGGCTGTGATCCAGAAGCCCACTAAGTCTCCCTCTGCTTGTAGAGGGAGAAGGGCCTAGCTGCAGGGACCTAAGCAAGACACCCAGATTGGGAGCAGGGCTGGGGAAGGGCCAGAGGAGCTGGGAGCTCCAGCCTGGAAAGCCCTAGGCTGCAGGCCTGACTATAGGCTGAATAGGTGCAGGGTTGCAATGGGGCAGCCCATGGGTAGGCAGAGGCAGCCGGTCTGAACCCCTTTGCCCGTGATGAGTGGCTTATACTGTAGTCTTCCCCAGTGAATGGGGGCTAGATGGAGACTGGGCAGTAGCCAAGACTGAGGGGAAGTGGGGATAGTGGGTGGGCGTTCCCCTGGGAGGAGAGACCCAGGACTGTGGGGTTACTGCCAGGGGGCAGCACCCAGTTAAAGGGGCACTAGGGTCCTGGGGGGGACATGGGGACCAGCAGTGGTGGCAAGACACCAGCCTGAAGAGGGCAGTCTGGAGGCTGGATGCTAATTCCAAGGAAAACCAGCAGGAGGCACCACAGGAGTGAGTCTTGTAACGTTACAAGTCAAAGAAGAATAGGTGTAATAAGTTATCAGAACTAAAAAGATTCTGAGAGAGAAATTCTCCCCAATAACTGAGGCCTCCCAGCCCCAAGCAGAATCATGACATGAAAGTAGCAACTTTTTGGCACACTGTTGATATTCATAAATAAGGCATACTAATAATTCAAAGTGCTTTTACCAGGCTACTTGCCATTTGTATTTGTTCTTAATTCTAAAACACTGACTGCATTCTATGGTTCAAATGTTTTAGGTTTTTGTTGCAGAATGAACTGCATTCCAAAAATGTTTAGAATTAGAAATGGAAATAAGCAACAATGTAATAAGGCAAAGTCTATTTTGAGAATGTTAACAATGTTGGGAGTTTGTTGGGTCAGAGCCAATATCAGCATTTGATATAACGACTTAATTCATTTAAAACCAAGATCGCAAAGTGTTTAACTGCTGGGGGAAAGAATGGAGTTAGTGAACTTTCTACCATTAACTACATATTGGTCCTAGCTCTTTATCCACAGACAACTACAGGTGGGCCAAAACTGGATCCTCAAGACTTAATCTTATCAGATTTTGTAAGGAAATGGGACAAATTTGGAGTATAACAGCCTAGGACTGAAGATTGAGAGTGAACAGTATATATTAGAGTTAAAAACAGAAAGAAACTATTTTAAAACTCCTGAACCAATTTTATTGAAACTTGTCTTGTTTAATAGGTCTCACTTGAGACTAAAAATCAAGCCAAATTAGAAGATAGAACATAACATATAGTAACATAATGTATGCAAGGTTAAATACAATGCAAATGGAAATCTTATGTTGAAAATTCTGCTTCTCTTTGTTACTTCACATCATTCTTGTTTTTTCCTTTTCTGGGACTCTGAAGTGTCTTACATTTCCCCCCCTTTTTACATTTATGTGGTGCACAAGTAACTCTAGTACAACACGTTTAAGCTTTAATTTTCATTGGAAGGTGGGCATGGATTCTCTTAGAAATTGCTATTGAGATGAATCTTTCTTTGATTTGGTTCTAATATTTCTGTGACAGACAGCTGGGCAACAGTAGCTGATCCAGCACCCTGATCACTGCAATCTAGTTCGCTTGATGGATTAGGATGGGCTGAGGAGAGCTAGAAGGCTAATTAGCCCATAAGGCAGAAGGTAGCAAAGATACAGGAAGGGGATAAAGAGGCTTTAATAGTCAGGGCCTACAGTGATATCTCTTAGAGGGAAGATCCATTCTATCCTACATGCACCTTGGCCAAAGAATTGAATTAGTATAAATACAGGGTTG
Organism: Chelonoidis abingdonii; assembly: GCF_003597395.2. Classification (NCBI taxonomy): domain Eukaryota; kingdom Metazoa; phylum Chordata; order Testudines; family Testudinidae; genus Chelonoidis; species Chelonoidis abingdonii. The sequence goes on from NC_133772.1 coordinate 67,961,186, forward strand.
CATGAGTCTGTAAAGTGGTGGGGAAGGACACTGAAACAAACCACAAGGTGATTACCAGGTTTCCAAGCTGTTGGTAACATGAAAAGAGACAGGAGCTGGACCCTGCTCTGTCATAATTTCTTTCATTTTTAATGAAAAGTAACAAAGGTTTAAAATGAATGTAAATATCCAAGAACAAATTTAGCTGATAATTAAATGCAACCTATTGGACAGCCACGTACTACATTAGTTTTATTTCTAGGCCTGCCAATTAACATGGCAGCTATCCAAGAATACAGGGACATATCGCAACACCTGTGGCAAATGAAGCTTAGATAGCAGGCTATTAGCAAACAAAAGGTAAATGAAATAGACAAGGTGGGAAAGGTAATTTTTTATTGGACTGACTCAGGGGTCGGCAACCTCTGGCGGGCCAGGCCAGTTTGTTTATCTGCCGCATTGGCAGGTTTGGCAGACCATGGCTCCCATTGGCCGTGGTTTGCCGTCCCAGGCCAATGGGGGCGACGGGAAGCGGCGCGGGCAGAGGGATGTGCTGGCCATGGCTTCCCGCCTCCCACATTGGCCTGGGACGGTGAACCGCAGCCAGTGGGAGCCGTGATCAGCCGAACCTGCCGATGCTGCAGGTAAACAAATTGGCCCGGCCTGCCAGGGTGCTTACCCTGGTGAGTCATGTGCCAGAGGTTGCCGACCTCTGAACTAACTTCTGTGGTAAATGAGGAAATATATCAAGAAAGATGAAATATGAGATGAATATTTAGATCGTTGGTGTCCATTTATTGAATTTGCAGCGTTGCTGTAGCCTTGTTGGTCCCAGGCTATGAGCGAGACCAAGTAGGTGAGGTGATATCTCATATTGGATCAACTTCTGCTCATGGAAAGTACAAGCTTCCAAGTTACACAGAGCTCTTCTTCAGGTTTGGGGAAGAAATCCAGATGTCTGAGTTAAATACAAGTTGGGACTGTTAAGCAGAAGTGGTAGCTAATGTGGAAGGCAGTCACTTGGAATGAAGTAGGCCATTGGGGAGGTTAGGTTGTTAAGCATCAAAGGTTTTGAAGTGGGCAATTGAGTATAAGGCCCCATAGGTGTAGAACCGATGCCTGAAGAGCTATCAGGCAGCTGATATCTCCAGGCTGTCACCAGTGGCAGCTTGTAAGCAGCTTGTGCTCTACTTTCCATGATTTGCTGTGGACACAGACCATGGGAAGTTCTACCTCAAGGGTTTGACAAATAGTCTCATGGCTCCTGATTGGTTCCCTGCCCTACATAAACCCAAGGGGCCTTCTAAGAAGTGTCCAGGCACCAGTGTGGATCTCCTTAGCTGCCAAGACTGTTCCTGATCCCTGCTTCTGAATTCCTGGCTCTGGCGTGATTTGAACTTTGCCTCCTGACCTGTATTTCCCCTAAGTTGCATGGTCGTGTGAGTGCCCAGGAGTTAATCAAGTGCCGCACACTTGATTAGCAGAGCCATGCACAGCAGCATGTGTTCAGGTGCACCTTTCCCCTCACCTCTCCTCCTGCCACTCCCTTGCCCATGTACCTCATCTCAGCTGACTGGGAGAGGGGGAACAGGGCTCAGGATCAGGAGAGCTCAGCTACTGTGGTCTGAGCCTTCTGGTGAGTGCCTTAACGAGACAGTGCATGGTCACTCATAGATTTCCCCAGCAGCCAGCACTCTCACTCACCTCCCAACATATACTTGTGATGTTGCTGTGTTGTTACTGCTTAGTACTTCCTGCAATGCGCACATATTCTATAATTTTATTCTTTCAAAGTGCTGTTAATTTTTTGACTGGTCTATGCATTTCATAATTTTATTTCTCTAATGCTTAAATTTATTTTTTGAGTAGTGAGTTCTAAAATGCCTAACCTATCCTAGCTAGAGTAATTATCCCAATGGTAACTTTTTAAAAATATATATTGTATCTAGGTTTTTGGTTTCTACTTGTGGAGACATCTGCACATGACCTTCATATGGGGCACATAGCAAAATTCATGTCTCACATGGATGGAAGAAATTAGAGGGAACATTGCTCCTGACTCCGACTCTGACCCTTGGTATCAGCCCTTGAAAACTGACTAAACTCCCTAGCTACTCCCAGCCTCAAGTTTTCCCTTGCTCTGATCCTTGGCCCTAACTGCCATTGCTGGGCTCCTGACATTCAGAGTAGCAGGCAGTGTGATGTGTTACAAATTACTGATTCTCAAAGAGGAATCATTCACTGCACCAAAACTAAACTATGTACAACTTATTTGAATATTACATAATATAGTGTATACATTGCTGATGTGGAACACCAGACTTCATAGCATTGCAGCTGAATGGATGAAGCTAGGAAGACCCATGAAATGCCCCAGAACAAAGACTAGCCAGTGGAGATTAGAACCTGTAATACAAAAAGAGAACATAAAACATGAATGCCAGCTACATGTTCTACATGTTAAAGTTCAGTGCTAGACTAAAAACTGACTCTGTAAGAATGACAGATTCCATATTCATTGCCCCCCACCAGATTGGGTACCTTTCTCAAGTTAAAGGAAGTTGTGGTTTGTTTTTTTTTTCTCTTTGGCCTCTGAATCTCAGACATCATCCCCACTGACAATGTACAAGCCAAACCATGTAAGCAGGTACACCTGTTTAAGGCTGAGTGGGTTCTGTAAGGAAGGACAGAACCACACTTTAAAGTAATATGACATTGCTGATAGTTGCCACATAAGAGTTACATTAATGTATGGTTTAGAGGCTGTTAAGAAAAATTCCAGCCACCACATCTTACTATTTAGATCAGTGATCCCCAAACTTTTTACCTCACCCCCCGTTAACTCTGTGTGCCCCCTCCCCAGGGCGGGGAATGGGGCCGCAGCTCTGGGAGAGGAACACAGACAAGGGTAAGGGTGCTGGGGCTGGCAGCTGGGACCCTGGTTGTGGTGCTGGCAACAGGGGCCAGGAACAGAGCAGGGTGGCAATCCTTCCTTGCCCCTTGTGGGGATTGGACCAGGCCCCATCCGTGCCCCCCCAACATTTCTCAGTGCCCCCCTAGGGAGATGTGCCCCACAGACTGGAGACCTCTGATTTAGATGTATTTCAGTATCCAAAGAGGGACAAAATAACTGCAACTAAAGTATTATAAAGTGTGCCTCAGAGCAGAATTTGATCCTGAGCATTTCAATGCTGGTGCTGTCACATGGATTGCTATTTGAAGTAACAGCTTGAGTTGTAAATTTGCAGGTCTGAGAAGGCCACAAGACAAATGAGGAGGGACAGCACTCTGCATACGGAGCCTCTTGTGAAAGCAAGCTGGAGAAGGAGAAAGTCTGTGCTCACCTTAACAACAGAAATCATTTGTGCACCTTAAATTGAATTTGAGGCATAATGTAAGGGTATCATCACTATATGCAACGCTGCCATTCCTTGTTGTTAATTCATATTTCCTCTCAACTGTCCGGGTTCAGAAAGATACGTGTTGGGCTGCTCTGTATTTTGTTGCTATGTAATGTGGTATAAAACAACTTTGGAGCATCTCCCTGAGTGCATGCCACCAAAACTAGGCCAGAAATCCTTTCTGTTGCAGCTGCTAACATTAAATCATGGACCTGTTCTAGGAGCCCTATGTCTTTATGCCAAATTGTCTGAGGCTCTGAAAGAATATATTCACATGGCAACAAGGAAACCCCTTGGAATATATAACCTATGCATCTCATTTTGACTTTTGGAAAGAAAATTAATTGCAGGTTTTTATGGAGTCATAAGAAGGAAAACATACGGCCTAAGAATCGACTGCTAAATATTTCAGTGATGGTGTTGGCAGAGCTGGTTGGAAAACTTCAACTGGAATATAATTTCAAAGAATCAGGGCTAGCAAGAAATCATAAAAATCTTCACAAAAATATTTTCCATTGCCTGACCAAGGTTTCTACAGAGAGTAGGAAACTTTCTCAAAACCATTTAAAAAAAAGTGTGTGGGGGGGAGGGGGGAAATCACTATGAAGGTTCTATTTGTTTTCAGAACAGCTAGTTTTAGGCAACTCCTTTGGTGCTTACGTATTTACTATTCATAACACTTCATATAGTCAAAGTGTGCTTGTCAGCCAATGTATTCTCCAGTAACTGAAATATGAACATTAGGAATGGGCAAAACTACTGAAGTGAAACAAGAAACAGCTAAAAGCCTGCATCCAAATTATACCTCCATTAATCCTAATCTCCTTCTTGAGTTCAAAAGCATTTGCTAAAATTTCTATAATGTTTTCACACTACTTCACTTCTTGTAATGTAATCGGTACACCATTCAGTTTATAGTAGCAATTCAGTATCCTACAATATATCTGCCTATTCAAACTTAAAGCACTCTTAAACTCACTTTAAAACCAAGGATGGCAGACATTTATTCTAAACATATGAATGATAAATATTCCATACCTTTCATCTAGAAACAAGGTTTCAATAATGTGCAGACAATTCAAAAATTACTTACTAGGTTAAAAATAAAATCCCTTTAAAACAGAAATGTTCCAAAGCACAAATGGACAGCTTGAATGGCAATAAGAATTGTGATTATGAGAAATCCTTAAAGTAAGAAACCATGGGAAAAAATGACAGCAAATATCTTAGGCCCCAATTTTGCAGTCTGTTTCAATTCAGAGTACTTAGCACATGCTTAACTTTAGGGAATGAGGCTTAAGCCCATGTTTAAACTTAAACCTATGCAGAAGGGCTTTGCAGAATAGTGGTGGCTTTAAGCATGTGCTTAAGTGTTTTGCTGCATGGGGGCTTACAATATATGTTTGAATAACACAAGGTCATGTGTCCCACCTGTAATTTGACTCTTCCTTCTGCACTGCACCCCTAACATGATGATGGGTATCAATTCAGTACTGACTCCAAGAGAAGAGTGCCACCTACTGAATCACTAACAAGCAGAGATCAGATTTCTGTAAAGGTGAATATCATGATTTCTAGACCAGTATGACTCAGGGTTATTCTCATGCACGTAGCTATAACACCACCTTACCTCAAAAGAATCTTATGAGGCTCCGTTAGTGAATATTTGTAAAATGCTTGGAAATATTTTGATGGAAGAATCTGTGGGTGAAATTCTGGCTCCGTTGTCAGTATGAGTCTTACCATTGACTTAAATAGGAACAAGATTCATCCTATAAAAGAAAAAAAATCAGTTTTTTTATGAAATACAGAGAGCATCATTAAAAAAATTACATATTTAAAATGTCACTGACCTTTTATTAATACAAACTCAATGTTTAAGCAAAGGCTGTTTATTTTCATGTAGATGAAAGAGACAAGACAAAAGAGCTCTTTCCAAAGTGTGGTTCACGGAAGAAGCCTTGTTTCCTGTTTTGCTAACAGATGGTGAGATTCTTTCAGTTTGCATTGATAAACCCTGGCTGTGGCTCAGTCAGCCGCTGCTCTGTCATCAGTCTTGTCTAACAAGATAACTGACTCACCCAGACTGCATGGGAGAATAACAGTGTTACTCTGGCATAGCCAAAATACAAAGGGGGGGCTGCTTTTCCCCCTGAGATGGGGGTTAGAACATAAAGTGGGAAATTCCTCACATACCTTCCCATTTTCATGGCCTAATGGCAGCGATGAAGGGAAAAGTGCACTCTGGCACTCAGTCAGATATTTATTTTCTTTCTCTTTAATTGTGTGCAGCCATACCACATTGTGCTGTGACTCACAGCATACCTCCCTAGCCTAACCAGAGAAAGGTCAGGTAAGCACTTAGAGGGAAGTACTCTCAGGAGCACATAGATGCACAAAGTGGTTAAGTGGATGGCACTCTTTGTTCTGAATCCTTACAAACAGACACCCCTCCAGAGCATTTGGAGGGTGTTGAGCTATCAGAGGTGGCATTTGGGCCAGATCCTCCATGTGTGAAAATAGTAGTAGCTCAGCTGAAGTCAGTAGAGACACAACAGTTTACATCAAGGAGCTGGTTTTTAGATATTTCATGATACCTTCTTAAAGATTTAGTGCTCTGGTTAAAGTCCAACTCATTTTTGTGCCTTTTATTTTCCTTAATTCTCACTATGATTTCAATTGGATATAGTATATCCTCATCTCCTGCACTCCATTTCTAGAAAGTGGTGTTGTGCACTGTTATACAGGTACTGTATTCCAGTTCAGAGCTGTTTGCATTTCAGCATGGTGCACAGTGGTCCTTGCAGATACTTTATCCTCAAAGAAGTCTTGTGTCTTACTTGTTTTGTGAAGCATGGAGGCAGCTTTGAACAGAAGGTGCTGAAGATGTGGAAAGTAGTATTTATGTACTTGTTTAGTCAACTGGAAAAGATGAAGAGTCTTCAAATTCTTAAAAATTTGTGTTTTACAATCTTTGTCTAATGTCTTTGTGATGACCGCTTGTATACAATGATTTAAATGGATTAATATGCATATATTTTTAAAGGAGTTAAGACGAGAATGATGAGAAAAACTTTACACACAATAACATTAATTCTAGGGGATTGGTTTTTGGAACCCATCCATCACCGTTAATTATTACTGCAGTTTTCAGACAGCTCCAAATTCTGCCACCTCTACCCATGTAGATCACTCCACAAATTGTCCTACTGTCTTCAAAGTCACTTCAAAGCTCTATATGAGTAGAATCTGACTTTAGTGATACATATATTAGGACCACCATCTTGACCCATACCAGGGATTGAACTGGGATTCGTAAGGACTCATGAGTCTCTCTAGCTTGAACTAAATAGCCAGCTCCTGAAAGTCTTCTTTGTATTAGACTTATATCTTCTATAGATCAGGTAGAGATGGCAATAAAATGCACTGTATCCAGTGAGTTTTTGGATCCAAAATTGAATCGATCCAGAGTCTCAGACAACATAATATTATGGACAGGTTAAATAATTCAGATTGAAAATCTATACAATTTCCTTTGGGGAAGAAAGTGAACTACAATATATGGGGTGCTTTGTTAGACAACAGGATGCTAAGCATGACATTTTGGAATTTAGGCCATTGTGGAATGCATCAGATTTTGTATTAATTTGATTCTCTATATGGTGGTAGTTTGTGGTGGCTTTTGTGCTAACATCTACATTCAATCTCAGTGCCAGCTGCCCATTGTGACCGAATACTTTGATGATTTTTCTAGGGAAATGTATACACAGGATGGAGGAATGGAAGAGAAGTTTGCTAAAGAATAAAAAGGGAGGGGAAAGGCTGCTGTCTTGCAGAAAAACAAGGGAATGTAAGAGAGATGGGTAAGGAAGCTGGTCAAAACATGTTCAAAATGTTGATAGAAAGGCTTGCAAATGCATATGGATTTTGCACATGCATTTGCACACTGAACATCTTTCATATATTTTCCCCTCAGTTTTGGCTCATTCTAATTCTTAAGGACAAGACACACTCCCTTTCTCCACTTCTGAGCTGTCTGGGTCAGGGGGGTTTTCTGCCCAACATGCAAGTGAACAGGGAGTAGGTGAAGTGAGATGGGGTGTAGCCAGCCCAGCTAACCCAGTGCAACACTTGGGCTGTTAATCTGCACAAGATAACAAAAGCTGGACGACATTATTTCTCCTTTGGAACAAGAAGAAAAACCAGGGAATGTTGAGGTCGGTGTTGCTCTGTCTCTCAATCACATTCTTGGTCAAACCCTGCATCATACTTCACTTCTCACACTTTGTAAAGTCTCATTCTGGTCCTAAATAAGGCTTCAGTTTAGGAAACCCTTAAACATGTTCGAGTCCATCCATACTCAGGACAGCACTTATGCATTTCCTTAACTTTCGGCATGTTCTCACATCCCATTGAATTCACATACAGTACTTAGCTTCCTGACACAGGACAGCAGCTTTCTTGAACTGGTGTCTAAATACAGATTATAAACACAGAAAGCTGGTTGGGAAAGCAATAAATAAAATATGTGTTATATACAGCTAACAGAACGGATGGTCCAGTGATTAAGGAGATGGGGTTTTCAATTCCTTATTTCCCCTATAGGCTTCCTGTGCAATCTTGGGCAAATCGCTCTGGCTTTCTGAGCCTCAGTTTCCGCGCTGGTAAAAAGGAGATAATACTTCACTAGGGGTGGTGTGAGGATAAAAGGATACATTTAAGAATGTGAGGTACTATGGTAAATGAGGCCATAAAAGTACTATAGTTAGAAAGATGAAGTTAACAAATATTAGGAAGTTGAGAATTTATGCAAACTCCTAAAAGACAAATGAGCAAGCACTGTAGTGATTTGGTTTATTTAGTGTTTAGTAGATTCTAAAGCTCAGGTCTATTTTTAGCATTTGCATACTGATAATAATCTTTTACACATTTAACAGCACTTCTCATACTGAAGAATCACGAAGTGGTTCACAAACTTTAAAGATCATGCATGCAAAAGCCACTATCTATGCCACTAAAATGCAGCTGCCTCTGGAGTGTCATTACTAAATGGGGCATACTATTCCACTTCTTAAACACAAACATGAAAGACAGAAAATGAGATAGGTGTGTGTGCGGGAGGGAGGAGGTCAATTACTTTTGCAGAAACTGCAATTTCTTTCAGAAAACCTGTCATTGACATCTTGTTGTGGAAAACATTTTGTCATGCACATCAGTGTTTCTTTTAAGAGGATGAATATAGCGAAAGAGTCAAACTAACAATCATAATGTGACAGACATTTTAAGACAGTGTTCTCATCAATCAAACTGATAATGAGGTGGCAAATTGCTGCCTTATAGCACAGCTAAAAAGGCAACTACTTCAGGAGGTGTCAATGAAAATGTCAAAGGATTGTCCCTGGGGGAGTTTGAGAAGGTTCTCAGAAACCTTTTTGTGAAGCATGAATACAGAATACTTTATTGATCACTAAAGAAGTTGCACTGACATGCTATTTCCCTGTGACATTTGAACCATCAATTTCCTAACTCATGGGGAGACTCCTTGGGAGTTTTAATTCACCTTCCTATGTACTCAAATAGTTGTTTTTATACTATCCATAATCTTTACTATTTTAATAACACCAAAAGCAACATTTCATACATTTCAAGCAAGTAAAAAGGCCTGAAATTATTAATAAATAGCTAGTAATAATCATAACGAATAATCATAATTATATTTTATAGATCCGTAGAGTCTTATATCCTTACTCATGTTGCATAGTTCCTTTTATTCTGAGCTGTCTATTGAAGTCAATAAGACTACTTATGGAGTAATGTGCCACTAAGCTAGAATATGGCCCATAGTGATTTTCATCCACATTCTTAGTGTTTTGACTCCATAAAAAAGACGAAGGACAGTCTTCGGGTTACAGTGTTTCCAGCTCTTCTGATTTTTTTATCGCAAGTCTTGTGAAATTTGATGATTTTTCTGAAAGCCTCAGCTCTGGAGGCGTGATTATGTGAGTACCTCATCATTTATTATAAAAATAAAGTAACTTCCTAGTCATATTTGAGAGGGAAAAAGCTTGAAAATATAAACACTAAAGGTTCAAAAACCAGAAAATACATAAACATAACTCCCCAAATAAAACACAGCCCATATGATTTCATGACAATATCATGATTTTTTGAGGGGGGAGTCTGACTCATGATTTGGATACTCGGGTTAAATCACCAGATTAGGATTTAAGGGATCTGGGTCCAGTTGCAGGATGAGTCACAGACTCCCTGGGTGTATATCTACACTACGCTGCAGCTGAGAGGTGTGATTCCTAGCACAGATAGACAGACTTGGCTCTAGCTCAGCTTGAGCTAGCATGCTAAAAATAGCAATTAAGGATGTTGTTATGCAATTGGTGGTGGTTCAGGCTAGCTGTCTGATTTCAAGTCCACCCCAGTGCTGCAACGTCCACACTCCCATTTTAGTGCACTAGCTTGAGCTCAGCTAGCACAAGTCTGTCTACTCTTGCTGGGAATCACACTGCTGTGTCGACAAACCAGGGGTGAAAGTAAAGCCGAAGACTTACTGGTACGGAGGCCAGCTTCAGCCCCTGGAAGGGGCAGGGCTTTAGGCGGAAGGGACGGGGCTGGGGGGTCAGCATCCCTCAACCAGCCCTTCCACGTTGCCTGGCCACACTGCCTGGGACTCCAGCGGTGATTTAAAGGGCACGGGGCTCCGGCCGTTGCTGTGGTAGTGGCAGTGGTTGCCAGAGCCCCATGCCTTTTTAAATCGCCAGCCCCAGGGCAGCTGCTCCTTTTGCCCATCCCCTGTTGGCAACTGTGGGGGGGGGGAGCAAAAGGGGCTACGACATTAAAGTGCTGCAATGGCAGCGCTTTAAGTAGGATCTGTTGTCACAGCAGCACTTTAAAATCAGCTGAGTACGGGCCAGTACTGGTGGCCACTTTTTACCTTACTTTCACCCATGGAACAAACCCCATGTGGCCATGAATAAGGCCATGTCTACACTAGAGAGCTGTATTGATGCAGCTGTGCCACTGTAAGATCTTCCATGTAGTCACCCTGTTCCAAAGGGAGAGAGTTCTCCTGTCAACATAATTAAACCACCCCCAATGAATGGCAGTAGCTTTGTTAGCAGGAAAGCTTTTCCCGCCAACATAGTGCTGTCCATATCAGTACTTCTGTCAGTGTAATTTATGTCACTCAGACTGCGATGGGTATTTTTCCCCACACCCTTGAGCAACGTAAGTTATCCTGACAAAAGTGCTAGTGTAGACATAGCCTAAGTCATTTAGGGCTTGGCTACACTTGCAAGTTAGTACACAGTAAAGGAGTCCCGTGAGCACTAGCTCACTCCCCATCCACGCTGGCAAGGCACGTAGACTACTCAGACTCCACAGCTAGAGCTCTCCCGGTACTCCACCTCGGCGAGAGGAATAACATTTGCTGTGCCTTGGCTACAAAGCACGGGCATCAGTGTGAATGAGATGTTGCTTTACTGCACTCTGATCGGCCTCTGGAAACGTCCCATAATCTCTTTAAGTCAAGTGGCCACTCTTGTCATTGTTTTGAACTCCTGTAAGACTGCAGAAATGCCCTTTCAAAGCTCCATTTCTGACAGCCAGCGTGCAAGCTGTTACTGTGGAATGTTGTGTGTGAGAGAGAGGCAGAGGGAAAGGGGAGTCTGCTGCTGTGTGAACTTACAAGACAGCATGCTGACCTGCTCTCAGCCCCCCAAAAATGCACTCTCTTTCCCCCCACATATACACAACACACTCCCTGTCCCACTGCATCCCACCCACCCCCATTTGAAAAGTACGTTGCAGCCACTTGCATGCTGGGATAGCTACCACAATGCACTCCTCTCTGTGGCCATTACAAGAGCTGCTAATGTGGCCATGCCAGTGCGCTGGCAGCTGTCAGAGTGGACAGACTACAGCGCTTTCCCGAACGCGCTCCCTTCGACTCCAGAACTCCACCAGGGCGATCGGCAGAAGCACAGTCGACAGAGAAGCTGCGGCCGTTGATCCTGCACCATGATGATGGGAGGTAAGTCGAAATAAGATACGTCGATTTCAGCTACTCTATTCCTGTAACTGAAGTTGTGTATCTTACATCGACCCCCAGCCCCAGTGTATACCAGGCCATAAAGAGATAAGATGGGTGAGGTAATATCTTTCATTGACCTAAGTTCTGTTGGTGAAAGAAACAAACTTTTGAGCTACACAGTGCTCTTTCATAGGAACATGTTGGGGCAAGAATTCCTCTTCTTTGATTGTTAGTTGATTGAAAAACCAGAAAATCATTTGCAAAAAAATTAAATTTTAAAGTTTTGATTTTTGCTGAATCCAAAATGAACCCATTTTCTGACACTTTCCACCATATTTTTACCCAATATTTTTATCCAAATTTGTATTTTTCAATAATTTTAAACAAATTTCATTTTCCAAAACCCAGTGTTGAGTAGGGAAAATGTGATTTTTATTAAACAAAATATTTCTATAATGAATTAAAAATGATTGAGGATAAAATTTGTTGGAAAAAATCAGAAAATTTTTCAAAAAATGTTTCATTTACTTAAAAGCTATTTTTCAATTAAACTTCTAGTGCAAAAGATTTCAACCAGCATCCAGGCTTATACAGTGCCAGGTCTCCAGTCTTCAGTGGGAACAAAAATAAATTCTGTGAAATAACATTTTTCTAATATCTATTTATACTTATGTAGTCTAGGTTAAATACTTTAGGCATGCAGCCTAATTACATGTGAAAATCAGTCACTTAAAAGTACAAATTATAATTAAATGCCATTGTCTGATAAGCATGTGCATGCAAATATACATGAATTTTGCACATGTAGTTGCACACTGAATGTGTTTGAAAGTCTAGCAGTCTGGGAAAAAGTTTAAGCATTAAAAATTACTGTAAGGTAATTGGTTTACATTTAGCTTCTGCATGTATTTAACTGAATATTAATAAAGGAACAGATTAGCACAAAAGCAAAATACCACAAACCCTTAACTGTTCAATATTAGCCTCTGAAATTACACTAGATAACTGGCAAAAAAATGAGTAAAACAAACTGTATTTTCACTTTAATATCTAATTGCATCCTCATGGAGAAGGCAATGGTTAGGCTTGTCAGTGAGCTAAACTTGATATCCATGGTATATCTACATGGCGTCTGGGAGTGAGTCTCGCCAACTGGCTCCACAGACCTGTATTAGCAGGGCTTATGCTACCATGCTAAAAACTAGCTGTATAGATGTTGCAGTTGGGCCCAAGCCTACACCCCCACTCCACGACAACCCAAGTTGCAATGTCTACATAGGAATTTTTAGCGCACTAGAGCCAGGGCTGGTGCAACCATTTAGGCAAACTAGGCAGCTACCTAGGGCGCCTAGTGGTTGGGGGCGCCTGAAAGCCCCTTAAGGTGAGGAGGTGGAGGTGAGCTGGGTGGGGGGCGCGCAGAGAGGATTGCCTGCAATAACGAGGGGGGGGCGCACAGGGGAACCGCTCCCTGCCCCAGCTCACCTCCACTCTGCCTCCTCCGCTGAGCACACAGCCCAGCTCCAAGTCTCCTCCAATCAGCGCTGCAAGTCTCGGCGGGGAGGAGAATTAGAGCAGCGCCAACGTGCTCAGTGGAGGAGGCGGAGCCGAGGTGAACTGGGGCGGGCTACTCAGGCTAGCTTCCCTTGGGGGAGGTCTCCCCAGGCAGGGTTAGCTTCTGCAGGAGGTCTTCCCAGTCAGGGTTAGCTGCTGGTGGGCGGAGAGGGGGGAAGTCTCCCCAGGCAGGGTTAGCTGCCGGGGAAGTCTCCCAAGGCAAGGTTAGTTGCCATGGGGGGGACAGGGGGAGAGGGGTTAGCTGTCCCGGTGGGGGAGGGAGGGTAGCTGCTGCGGGGGGGGCTCCCCGGGTTGGGGGCTGAGTTAGCTGCCATCGTGGGGGCAGAGTTAGCTGGGGGGTGGGGATGCAAGGAGGAAGTTTCCGCTAGGGTGTGAAACTTCCTTGCACTGGCCCTGACTAGAGCAAGCCCCACTTAGACAAGTCTGTGGACTGGGGCTGGGACCTTAATAAGTCATTTCTATTTCTAATTATTGTGATTCTATGAAACTATATATTGACCAATGGCTTTACTCCATCCTTATGAATTCCATATTTCAAATTCCATTAAGGACAATGGAAGGACTCCCATTAACTATTATATGATGATGATGGTAGTGCCTAGGAACCAACCAAAAACATGGCCCATTGTACTAGGAACTGGATAGACACAGCATAGTAGACATCCCTGCCCTCAAAGAGCTTAAGATCTAAATAGATAATACAGTCACAGTGTAGGGGAAAGGGATACAAAGTGAGCTGAATCAGGCCAAGTGCTATTACATATAATGGACTGGGATCTGGCTAGTTAGTACCGTGGAATTCAACATCCTAATTAACACGATGGATATGAGAGAGTTGCTATGTTAGGGTCCAGTCTTTCTTCCTCTGATACCAATGTGCCTTTTTATCACTAATTCAAAGGAGCACAACTTGCCCTTAATCATGACTTTGTGTGTGTGTGTGTGTACTTTTCTGTATACATTTTTATATTATAAATAATTTAAAAAACATATTAACAAGTTTTTGACCTAAAAAGAAAACCAGCTGAATCTTGAACTAAAAGGTTTGTTTGGTTTGAATTTTTATCATTTTTTGGACTGGGTTTATATTGCTTTTTTTGGCAAGTTATAAAGTTAAGAAGTGAACGGTGACAATTCTTAACTGTGCATCAGCATGTAAAGTACCAGAGACTTTACCATGAGAGGGGACCATCAGGGTTTGAGCAAGAATTGCTGGATCTGGACTCTGATCTTGCTTCCTATACTCTGGTCTCTGAGTGAGTACTGTTGAGTCAGGCTTTTAGCCCCAGTAGGGTATTATTAGTAGTATAATTCAGGGGTTTTTCCATTTGCTTCTGGAAATCTCACAAACTCTATTAGTTCCAGGCATTTTTTCATACAGCCATACATAGATTCCATATTGTACCTGATCAATGTTATTGGGCTTTTTGCCTATATAAAGACATTAGAATTTGGATCACTTAGCATTAAAATCTGGATACTTTTGGTTTGGACTTTGAACTAGACATCTGAATGGATTTTGTTATTTTGAAAAATGTGCTTGCAGCCTTCCCCAGTGAGAGAATCTGGTTTTACTATTTCAAAAATGCTGCTCTTGTGACACATGAGGCAATTGGATGAAACTTGGGTCTCCTCCAGCTAGACCTTTTCTGATGAGATTGAGGAAAGGGAAGCTGCTATTCTGAGGATGCATTACAGCCCTCAGTCAGCTTGTTCCAATCTGAAGAGCTGTAAGAATTTTGAAGCATTATAAGCAATGAAAATCCACAGCTGCTATTCACATCCTGAAATTAGTCCCTCCCCAAAAGACTCTTTTGGATGATTATGTGATCCTGTCTTGCCACCCACTCACTCTGCCATTTCCTAAACTCTGATGTTCTTTACAGCATCTCTGGCAGTTAAAAGAACACATGTATCATTGCTGGTTTCTCCTGCCCACCCACTCCCAATAAGATGACTACAGTGACATTTTAATCAAGAACGAACAACGCACAATTTAAGAAGCAGGGTCTGAGGCTTCACCTGTACAGGAAAAATGCATCAGTTTAATTAAAATCTGTTTTTAAACCAATAGAGTTAAACTGATGCAAAGCCCTCTGTAATGGATGGATGACCTTAATTTGGCTTAAGAGTAATTTATTTTGCTTTAGCTTAAACTTAAATCCCAACTGATTTAGGCTAAATGAATAAAAGCTGCTGTTATACAGACATAACTGTCCACACAGGTATTTGCACTGATTTAGCTAAATCACTTTAAATTCACACTTTAGGTTATACCAGTTAAACTTTCCTATGTAGATACAGCCTTTCAAAAAGGGATTTTTAAAGACAACAGTTTTGATTCAATAAAGCACTTTTAAATGAGCCTAAATCCTATTGAAGTCAACAAGATTTATACACATGCTCCAAGTTAGGCATATGCTTACATGCTTTCCTGAATCAGGAACCTAATTTTGTTCCCATTGAAATCAGTAGCAAACTCTTCTTGACTTCAATGGGAGTAAACTGGGCTCTGACCAGTTTAATATTTACCGTGGCAAAGCCCTTTTCCAATGGTTTGTGTGTTTGCTTTATGATTTTAATGAAAGTTGTTTTCTAGGTACGAGTCCAAAATGGATCCTAGTACTCTAGAATAGTGAGGAAATGTGTTTCAACATTCTTTATATACAGGTTGGGTCTGCCTCTGCAAGATTCATTTGGACCTCCTTTATTTTGGAAAAAATTCCACCTGGATCTGAGTTTACAGCTTAGAACCATCTTCATTATGGTCCTGACTCCCTCTTTTTGACTCAGACATGATCTTTCATATATTTATTTTGAGATCAAAGAATGTTCTCCTTTTTGCCCTCAGTTTTGAGATCATTCTGTCATTATAATTGCATAGGCTTACACAAATTTTACCTAAAAAAAGTGGAGTGCACCAATTGCTTCTAGCAATTGCATTTGGGAATTGCACCTTTCCTCTATCACAGTGGTTGAGCTCATTGTTGTGCACTTAAAAGATACTGATGTTAAACGGAATGTATTGAGCCCTGCTACGAAGAACAAAATCAATGTTGTTTTTTTTAAGATGCATAGGGAAAGACGGAGGAGGTCTTTTACTCTAAAGCTTGGTAAAATCTGTACTTGCTACAAAAAAACCACCAGCAACAAAAACTAGCAATATACAGAGTATTTTTGTATTTTAGCTTCTTTCAGACAAATGGTATCTCTTGAAATATTTTCCAGAGTTAGACTCAACATCCCTTACTCAACAGTGCAAAGGTGGAGGGCTCTGGGTAGTAGAAGGACTAATAAGCTTGTGCACTGCAAATGACTTCCTCTGTTCTGCTCTTTATACAAATTCTTAACTCTTCAGGCTATTTCCCTGGTGCTCCACCTGGGATAAGGCAATTTTATGCTTTTGGCACAGTATCACAGTGTAGCCCTTAAATAATAATTATCTAAATAAATAGTACCCACAAGGGAGAGAAATACAGACATAGAGACAAGGGATCAAAGATATGTATTCATCTGAAAAGAGCTGGAGACAAAAGGTACCTCTGCACTGCAGCTGGGCGCATGCTTCCCAGCAGGTGTGGGTACACACACACTAGCTCTGTTCAAGCTAGCATGCAAAAAATAGCAGCATGGATGTTGTGGCACTGGCAGAACTTGGGCTACCTGCCTGACCACAAACCCACCTGGATCCCTGTGTACATATTTGGGCTGCTAGCCTGAGCCACTGCCCACACTACTCCTAGTTATGTTGCTATTTTTAATGTGTTACCTTGAGCGGAGCCAGTGTTTGTCTACCTGAGGTGGAAAGCATGTTCCCGGCTGCAGTGTAGATGTACCTTAAATAAGGCAGAGATCCATAGGGTACATGTACCCCGGTTGAGAACCACTGCTCCACACAGGCTTACCAATGCTGTTGTGAGTGTCTTTTCCTCAAGCTGGGGAGGAAAAGACACTCACAACACCATTGGTAAGGCTGTGTGGAGCAGTGGTTCTCAACCAGGGGTACGTGTACCACAGAGGGTATGCCAAGGTAGCTTTGCAGGTCAGGGCTGGCCTTACCATGAGGCGAACTGAGGCGGCCGCCTCAGGTGCCAGACTGTGTGCCGAGGAGGATGCCACTAGGACCCAGAGTGTAGAAAATTGTGTCTGCTGCTGATGCATATGTATTCTCTCTGCTCTAGATGCACAGAGATGGTGGAGTGCTGTGCTGGAGAAAGGAGGGCACAAGAGACAAAACAGGCAGGCAGGAGAAAAGGTAAGAAGGAATAACAGAAAGCAGCAGGAGCTACAGGGAGGGAGAGGAGGAGGAGCCTCTTAAGTACCTCTCTAGCACCCCCCGGGAACCTGGACTGATTAACACCAACTTCTCAGGGAGCTTCCTGTTTCCTGCTGCTTCCCTGAACCCATTTGAGGAGAACAGGCAGTCAACTGAAGTAGTAGGAGCCAGTTAAGCCCTTAAGACGCTGATATCTTCCCTCACTCAGGCCCTGCTACTGCCTGTTTATTTGTCCCCTTCAACTGAATGTTGAGAGCCACTATAGCTGGCACAGACAGAACAGCAGTCATGGAGTGAAGAAGAAAACACCCTCTGAGCACTTTCAGAAAAGAAAGAAAGCAAGCAAAGGAAGCTTTTCTATCTAAGCAGGAAGGAAGGAGCTCTCCTGAGATACATAGACACAAATGTTCATGGTGAGCCTTGGCCCCAGTGAGGATTGTGAGTGGTGAGGAGATGCCTGATCTTGCAGTTAGTCAGAGTGCAGGTGACCTGGCAGCTACTGCAGCATCCATATCTCCATCTCAATGGATGTAACCATGCACATTCCTGAAGAAAAGTGTAGATCAGAGAAGAGTGTGGTGGAGGCACAAGAAACAGCTGCTGCTGAGTTTAGTTCCTTAAGTCTAGATGATCCAGGACTGTGGACCCACTTGAGCAGTAGCCTGAGGGACTTCCTTGTACTGCATGGGCCACAGCAAGTGAAAAAACTTCATGTTCCCCAAAGACAATGAAAATAGAAAAAAGTTTCCATCCAACACATTTACTGGTGTGAAATCCCCAATGGTGACAAAGTGGAGAGGCCATGGCTTATGTACTCAAAAACCCAGAATGCTGCATACTGTTTTTGTTGCAAACTCTTCCAGTCTAATGTTCCAGCCACATTGGGTTCTACAGGAACAAAGGACTGGAAAAATCTGGCTAGAAATCTGGCATGCCATGAGAAGGCAGCAAATCACCAGAGAGCATTCATAGGTGGAAAGAGCTTGAGATGAGACTAAGATTTAAAGGCCACCATAGATGATCAGCATCAAGAGAAGATTGCATCAGAGTCTCTTTACTGGCAAAATGTTCTGAAAAGGCTCATTGCCATTGTGAGAATGCTTGCTACCCAAAACTAGCACTGCGTGGCACTTCAGATCAGCTGTATTGCCAAACAATGGAAACTTCCTTAAAAATTGTGGAGCTGATGGCTGAGTTTGATGCTGTACTCCAGAAGCATCTAAGAAGAATCACCACCCAAGAAATGTACACACACCACTACCTTGGAAAAACAATTCAAAATGAGATCATACAGTTACTGGCAACAAAATTCAACACAAAGATTGTGGCAGATCTGAAGTCAGCAAGATATTACTCTGTTATTCTGGACTGCACACCTGACATCAGCCATATGGAACAAATGACTTTAATGGTGCGTTTTGTAACAACAACAGAACCTAGTGAAAATGTCCCTGCAATGGTGACTGTCAGAGGGCATTTTCTAGAATTTATTGACATTGATGATACTACAGGAGCTGATATGACAAATGTGCTTCTTAAAAAGCTGGAAGATATGGGAATTGCAATAGCTGACATGAGAGGTCAGGGCTACGATAATGGTGCCAACATGAGAGGAAAGAACAGGAGGAATGGACAGACACGAATCTGAGAGTTAAACCTCAAGCTTTTTTGTCCCATGCAGGGCCGGCTCCAGGGTTTCTGCCGCCCCCAGTTGATCTCTCATTCATTGAATTCGGTGGCAGTTTTGGCAGTGGGTCCTTCATGAGAGGAATCAAAGCTTGAATAGTGAAGAACCAGACGGGCTGCCCCAATAGTGGGCACCCTTTGTAAAGCACCTGCTTCCTTAGCTTGGAAGCCCTGTCCCATGCAGTTTTCATTCATTGAACTTGGTGGTCAGTTAATGCAGCATCAGCTTCTAGTGAGGCTGCTGAATTTTTAATGTAATTCAAAGCATCTATTATTTTTCTCTGCATCAACTCATCGATGGCAAATTTTGAAGCAAAATCTGGGAACATCCTCTCTGACAACTGAAACCACTGAGTGCCACATGATGGGAAAGTCGAGTGGAGGCAATAAAGCCTATCAGACACCAAATTGGGAAGATAGCTAATGCCATAGCTGCCATTATGGAGGATAATGCATGACAGGAACTGTTCATGGGAGAACAGTGGCAGAGGGAAATGGAATCACCAGAAACATACATAACTTCAAATTTCTGTGTGACTTAGTGTTGTGACATGACATTCTGTTCAAAATAAATGTTGTAAGCAAGAGACTCCATGGCGTTGACCTTTAATATATCTGGAGCAATGGAACAACTGGACAAAAAAAAGTCATACCTGCAGTCTTACTGGTCAGATGAGATATTTCAAAATGTTCTAAAGAGTGCACAGAAGTTGGCAGAGGAACGTCACACTGAAGGTATTTTCCTACCCATTCAAGAATACAAGAGTCCTGAAGAAGACATTTTGATTACGAGGCACAGGATAATCCCATAAGAGACCTCAAATAACAATTCAAAGTTAAATTCTTTAACCAGGTGCTAGATTGTGCAATACAGTCAGTTGAAGAACATTTCATGCAGCTCAAGGAACACAGCAGTGTATTTGGAATGTTGTATGATATTCCAAAACTCCTCACTATACCTGAAGAAGACCTACACCAGCAATGCAGGGCACTAGAGACAGTGTTTACATATGATGACGTGCAATATTGATGCGAGTGATTTAGGTGATGAACTGAAAGTCCTTTCAAGATACATTTCAGCAGGATCAACTCCAAAGGCTGTTCTGGAGTATATGTGCACAAATAAAATGACCACCCTCTTTCCAAATGCTTTTGTTGCTCTGCACATACTTCTAACACTTCCTATAATGGTTGCCAGTGGAGAACGCAGCTTCTTCAAACTGACATTAATAAAAACACATCTATGCTGCACAAAGACACAAGAGAGGCTGGTCAGCTTTACAACCATCTCAACAGAGCATGAGCTGGCCCAGACTGTGGACCTTCAGCAGGAAGCAGTTCAAATCTTTGCAACGAAGAAGGTACGGAAAGCACCACTTTGATTATTCAAACAGATAAAAATGCCAGTGTTTACTATACAGACAAGAAAAATTACATTTGCTGTTGAGGCGTTTGAAAGTTAAGTGTTACTTAAAATTTTTGAACAAGGCATTTTAAGTTGTTAGTTCTCCTTTACTGGAGTAGGTAGCAGAGCAGTACCCTGAGAGGAGAAGAACAGAACGAAGGCAGAATTGAGACCTTTCAAAGTTTTGGCCCAAGTGAAGGGGTATGGGGGCATCATTTGAGCTCCTGGCCTCAGGTGCCAAAATGTTGTGGGCACTGTTGCAGGTGTTTAGGGGGAGCTCCTCCCAAGTGTGTGGAGCAGCACAGGGAAAGGCAGTGGAGCATCATGGGGCTAACTGGAGGCAAGCACTGACAGCTCAAATGAATGAGAGATGATAGGTAGGGTAGTGATTGATTGTGAAGGGCCTTGAAAGTGATTATAAGCAGCTTACGTTAGATGCAACAGAGATGCTGAAATGAATGGTGGAGACAATGGGAGTTGTTTAAGAAATGGGGAGGATGTCCCTGTTTTCTATGTATATGTGAGAAGGCAGGAAGTCAAAGACATAATGTGGTGTGTTTTGTCCTTACACTGTATTCAACTAATATGTATTTCCAATTGCCCCCCCCAACTTAAGTCTCTCCTTTTTGTACATTATTTGAGATATTGTTGCAGTTTTTATCCGTTAATTTTAAACATTTTTTTTCTCCTGCATTTTTCATTTTCAAAGCCTACAAAGTACTGTGCTGTTTTTCGATTGTATTTCTTGTCAGGCAGTGCTCCATGCCCTTGGCTACCAATGTCTCATCTAAACACTGCTGGACATTTAAAAAAATCCAGATGTGCCCATATGCTTAGTCACTGCATAATCTTCATTTGATTTCCTGTGCCTGTTGAAACACTCTCCTAAACTCAGAGCATGCTACAATTTAAACACCCTTCACAACCAGTCTCTCTCTCTCTCACACACACACACACCTCACTACGTTAACACTAGAATTGAGCACATGTTTCAACACATTTGCTGTGACTATTCATTTGACTGTTTAAACAAATTTGCTTTAGCTCCTTTTGCTTCACTTTCCCAATCTGCTCTAGCCAATGACTTTACTGGCAAAAATGTGTGTGGAAACACTGAATTTCAAGCAAACATTGAAAAGAGTCACAGGAAGTGAATTCTGAATGTGCAAATTTCAGTATTTGCCGCAGAAATCTAATCCTAAAACCTACATCCATCTAGTCAGATGCAGAAAGTTACCTATGTGTCTGAAGTATAATGCGCAATACATATTTTTTTAATGTAATTCCTCGGGAACTGTCATGTAATTTCATTCTATATAATACAAATGCCAGCCGGAATAACAATGGCAACAGCAGCAATGCACTACCTGCCTGTGAGGAAGATGTTGATAGGATAATTCCTTTTATTCTGTCTTTAATGGAAAATGGAACATATTGAACCTGCTTCTGCTCTCCCTTGTACGCAGTGTACACTGGAGTAATTCTAATGACTTCATTGCACACGTACACGTTCAACATAATCAGGTGCCCTGATTTTTCCTTTATAAAAAAATGTCCTGTTAGGACTAAATGCCAATAATAACATAGAACATATTGGATGAATTAGGGAGTTTTTACAATGTGGATGAAAAGTAAAATATGTATAGTAATCCTATATGTTTCTATAACTTCTTCTTGATTGCAGCGATACAGAAGATGATAAAAAACCTTCCCTTCCAAACTATAGTATGAATGAGTGGTATTATCTTCCTCAGTTCGTATGACTACATGACAAATAAACCCAAACATTAGTAATATAGCTCTAAATATTATTATCCCAAATAAGTTAATAGCACCTATTCCTCAAAGGTATTTAGATACCTACCTCCCATTGATTTCCCATTGGACGTTTTCATTTCACCACCTAAGAGGCCCAGTATAACAGGAATCAGATTGGAGGTTAGAACTCCTGAAGTCCTGCTATAGATTAAATGTGTAGCCTTTGGCA
The DNA here is from genome assembly GCF_003597395.2 of Chelonoidis abingdonii. Taxonomy (NCBI): domain Eukaryota; kingdom Metazoa; phylum Chordata; order Testudines; family Testudinidae; genus Chelonoidis; species Chelonoidis abingdonii. Next base: position 67,983,539 of record NC_133772.1, read on the forward strand.
AGTCACTTCCCTTGCATCAGTTTCCCAATGTGCAGAACTAAGAACTATTTACTTGCCTCCCTGGGATACTGTGAGATGTAGTTAATGTTAATAAATTGGCATGCAGATGAACAGGATGATCTTAAAGGCCTTTTCTATACCTAGCTTCTATGAATGCATTTTAATTCTTTGGAGATATAATATGTTAAATCTTGTCACGTGATTGACTGTTATAAATATCTGCATATTTTTAGATGTATCACGGGAAGTCATTATCTGTTGCAGCCACCGCAAGTACTGTAGATCCCTGCATTTAATATATAGCTTTTCAAACATGGTTATTTTCACTATGGATAGAATCAGACCATTCTCACTTAATGGTGCTTATGCAATGTTATTGATGCAGAGTAAATTGACTCTATAAGCATATCAAGGAAACAATGTGATGCTTTAATCCTTCAGCATGTCTAGCTTTGTTGGCAAAACAACAAGGGCTTATAGATATTGTGACTGCTTTAATTTCTGCCCATATCTGGTAATAGGTCATAGCAACTATTTTAAAAAAAGAACTGAAATATTACTATAGGATCAAGGCAAAGGAAAGAACCGATTAGGAACCCACATGAAAAAATGTGAGGTCTAGGGGGCTATGAGGACATTTTGTCTCATGATGTAAGAGTTTTCTCATGGGAAAAGTAACACTTTGCTTAAATAACAGAAAATAGATAGTCAAGGACAATCAGTTTGTTGTTTGATGTAACAATGTTATCTGTTCTTCAGATTTTTTGTTTATGTTCAAGGCATAAACATAATTATTGAAGGAGGTTGTTTCATCTTCCCAGAGTACAAAAGTCCACTTGCTAATTGCCACATCAAATGATTCAGAGAAACCCAATAGAAACCTGCAAATGACTGTGAAAAAATTCAGGCCATCACTAAAGGCTGGGTACCCCTTTTTTTCGTGTGTGTGTGTGTGTGTGTGATTTCCCATCACAGATTAGGTTACTTGGGTGGGGGTCTTATCACACAGGAAGGGTCTGGCTGCAGATTAGTTCTGCACCATTGCAGGTCTGTTATGCCAGTCTCATCTTTGACCAAATCCACGGCTAGCACCTTTATTGTATTTTCGCGATAAGCAAGAACATTGGACTGCCTAAGGAACAAAGAGGGAAGCAGAAGGCCTACTGTGTTACTAAAATGTAACTTCTCTACTTTTGGTCATGCATCAGTGACATGAGTGCCAGGCCCCAGACTCTAACCCCACACAGAGCCAAAAAAAAGCTGTCAGTCTCGGCGTGTTCAAAGACATCTCCTTTGTGAGGATAAAACTATAGTGGCATGGTCCATATACTCACTAAAGCATGCCTGAAGTCAAAAAGTCATAGTCCTCCTTTGTACTTATTGCTGTTCACATTTTCTTTCATACTTGGTGCCCAATTACCACTGCTGTAATTTTTCTCTTGTTGGAAGCCAGATAAGTTTAGCCACCACTTATCCTATCCAGGTCATGACCTAATGTATTTAGACTATGCAAATATAAGTAGCAGTTCCCTTATCAGTGTAACCAGGTCTCTTTAACACTTAGAAAGCAGAAAGATAAATATACTTGGCAGATACAATTTGATCCATTGCTAAGCCTTCCATTTTACCGATGACCTATGGAGCTGGCATTCACACATATGTTAACTATTATAACCTTATACCCTTCAGTTAAGTCACTGAAACTGATCAATTTATGTTTACAAAGCCAGACTTACCTATAACAGCATGCAAACCTCATCTGTAACAATGAACAGTGGATTTTATGTGTCTAGCTGTAGAGTCTTTTATGCACATGCTTCTTGGGAAAAAATTGGCCAGATTCTGATCTCACTTATACCAGTTTTACACTGATCCAATTCCACTGATCTCACTGGAATTACTCCTGACTGACACCAATATCAACTGGATCAAGAATCAGGTTCCATTTAAAACCAGATTCAGACCTAGTGGAAGCCAACTGATTTCAGCACTGCCATCAGAATTTTAATTTTTCTGCATTTTCTGACTTTTGGGGATGAATTGAGCAGCCTTAATGTTACTTTACAACTCTAATGCTGCCCTCCCAGGACTGTTCTCTAAGACCTCTACCCTCTTCTCCTTCAAATCCTTTCTCAAAATCCACACCAGCCATGATGCCTACACAACATCAACCAGCATTTTAATGGTCAGGCTGAGAGGTGTGTGGAAAAAATTGATATTCTGTTATGTATTAAGTTAATTACAAAGCTCTCTGTGTGTTTGTATGAATACACACATAAGCAAGTGTGTGTGTGAGTGAGTGTGTGTGTGTATGCATTTTTCATGTTTTGATCATTTAATTCATCTCCACCTGTCATATATTGTTAGATGGTAAGCTTTTTAATGGAAGGACTGTGTCTACCTCTGTGTTAGTACAGCTTCTAGCACAATGAGAATACTGACTAAGGCCTCTATGGATGCTATTCCAATATCAAAATGATGTATATTATTGCATTATATTTCTTAACAAAAAGTTCAGAAGGAGGTCAAAGCATTTCAGAACTTTCAGATACTGAAGAGGGCATAATCTTTAAACCTCTTTTTAAATATTTAAACCCGTATTAGTGCTTGAGCCACTTTACAGCTACATTAGCATTTAAACAACTTGAAATCCGTAAGTGGCATGAGGTTTTAAAGCACAGTAGATCTTTAAACAACATAATAATCTAAACCACCTCAGATCCTCTTAAAAGCACCATCACTTAGAGAGTCATAACCATGTTACAGTGGCAGAATTGCTCAATCCAGTAATAGCATACATTGAAAAGTGTGTATGGCATTAAGCCCTTTACAGTTAGCCCTTTTAAATCCTTATGACTCTCTGCCTCACTGAAATGAACTGAAAAGCGCATGCTGAAAAGAGGTGCACACTTAATAGGCACCTAGTTAGATGGGCAGAAGATGCAATACCAGATCTGGATGAGGTTCCAGTTTAGAATGAATGGGGTGCGGATTCAAGTGTAAATTCAATAATGTCAAAATCCTATAATATTTTGGTCCCAAATGATGGAAATCTCACAAGATTGGCTGATCATCATAGTATCTGCTTTGTTGAATGACAGCTTTGAAAGACGCAAGGCCATCAGTTTTGTAGCATCCAACCCCTTGAATAGTAACTTCCGAAACCTAGTGTTTAGTAATCACAGAATAAACTTTTAGGCTGAAATTTTCCAAGCTAAGCCTACGGGGACTGATGTTCAAATCTCATTAAAATGAATTGGAATTGAGTACCAAAATCTCCTACATGACTTTGAAAATTTCAGCCTCACTCTTCATTATTTTGTTTTCAGTGTATAATGATATCCAGGCCAGATGATCCCTTATCTCCTGGAAGCAAATGCACAACTTATGTTAATGTTATCATGAATTGCATGGACACATCAAAGGGAGAATAGTCAAAACGGTGTTCTGTGATTCTTAAAAGTGTTCTGCCTGGTAGCCAGATCTTGCTCTCAGTGAAGTCAGTAGGAATTTTGCCATAGATTTTAGCCCATAGATAATATATTGTTAGAACAGTTTTCTAACTGTACAAGAGCTGAATTGTTTGAAGTCCCTTGGTAAGGATATTGTAAGCCTGAATCTCCTCTCACGTACACCAGTGTACACCATAACAAACTCCACTGAAATCAGTAGTTACAGCATTATGAGATGAAAGAAGATTCATGAGCAATATGGAGAGTAGAATTTGTTTCTATGAATTGTATATGCCTTCTAGTGTTATTTCCAGCATCACTATATAGTGTGACTCTTAATATGAAGAGTTTAAATACAATCCCATTCTGTTACCCACATTTTATTAGACATAGAGCAATGTTGGCAAATACCAGAATCAACCCTTTAACTAATCATGGAGACATAACAACATCTTAAGATGCTTCTTTAAACTACAGAGACTTCACAAGCCGTTATTAGGTATTTTGGTTCAAACCGTAGACAATTTTTTGTGATCACTACAGACATCCTCTGAGTATCCCCCTTGAATAGGTTATTATATGCTTTAATCATCTAAAGTTCTTAAATGGTAGTTAACTAATAGAGAAAAGAAGATAACTTATTTTAGGAAAATTAGAAACAACCTACTACTTACAGTGGAATCTTAATCAATCGAAAATGATGGCTCAGATTCATTATTTATTAAGTATCAGAGGGGTAGCCATGTTAGTCTGGATCTGTAAAAGCAACAAAGAGTCCTGTGGCACCTTATAGACTAACAGATGTATTGGAGCATGAGCTTTCGTGGGCGCATCCGACGAAGTGGGTATTCACCCACAAAAGCTCATGCTCCAATACATCTGTTACTCTACAAGGTGCCACAGGACTCTTTGCTGCTTTTATAATTTATTAAAATAGCTTAATCAGAATTAATGGCTGAGCAGAACAATTGGCTCATTTACACAAGCCATTTGATGGCAACTACAAATTTAGATGTGATTAAAGGCACAAAGTCAACCTTCCCACTTAAATATATGTCCATGTATTTGAAGGAATATATGGTCCTTAGTTTCAGATCTGGAAATCAGAGTGTGATCCTACACTCCTTGCCCAGGCAAAGCTCCTATGGAAGTCAAAAAGTTTGTTTGAATAGAGACTGCAGAATCATTCATTAGTATTCATTAATATTAATACTGTGAAAAAATATTGTATTGTGATTAAACTTCTAAGTCCCTATCACTATTAGTGCAGTGTCAGTCTTAAATGTAAGCCAGTGACTGAGAAATGAGTTAAGCTTTTGGTAAGTTCTAAACACTGAGTTTTCCTGACAAGATACAGCAGACAGAGGATTAATACCATTGCCATTGCACTTAATTTTTGTATTGCATTTTCAGCCCAGGATAACACTTTTAGTCCGAATTAGAAAGTAGTTTATTCCTATTTTTTTAGCAGTTCCAATTTTTAAAGGGATCTTCTTCATATCAATGTAATGAGGAACTGTGCCGTGGAAACAAGAGAGATATTCTTGGAAAAAACAATTCAGTAAGCAAGTTCATTCTTCCTTTTAAAAAAGCCCTCTGACTGCTTGATCTTATGGAAAGCTGTATAGTTAAAATCAGGAAGGAAAAGGGCATTACATGCATTTATCATATTGCTTTTCTAGGTTCAAATAGTCTACTTTTTTCTTGCTTCCATCCTTTAATCCATCTCTTTCTCCACAGCTGAACCAAATCTCTAAACATTAGCAGTTTGCTTTTTTAATACATCTCAGACCTAACTAATGAATAGTAATGATATAGGATCCAGCCACACTGAATGCAATAGGAGCTTTGCCATTGACTTAAAGGGTGAATAAGATCAAACCGTTACTGAGCCTTACTAAGTGAACCTATAGGGGTGATAGTCCCAAACCCTATATCCAAGCCCTCCAAAGTTTGGTAAAGTTAGTCTCCAGGTACAGACTTTGCAGTTGTCCCATTCACTATAATCTTCCAGATTCAAATTCTTCATGAATTTAGGGAAGACGGAAATTCGTTCCAAACTCTTTGACTCAAATCTTTCTCTGATTTCATTTTCTTAGAGTCCATATCCTTAGTGAGCACCTCACAGCAGCTTTTGATTGAAGAGCCAGTTTTATGGGATTCGTGGCAGATGTTAAGATATCACTCTTACCTAGAGTTAAGATGCATAGGAGAATAAAGAGTAGGGTTTCTTTTTATTAATGATGTGTCAATGTATGAAGATTCCTGAACATTTAGTAAAGGGATGTCAGGGTGGAGCAGCTGCACAGATTAAGAGCACAGTATCAGAGGGGTAGCCGTGTTAGTCTGGATGCTGCTTTTTTAAGAGCACAGTGAAATCCAACTTCTTTTCATCTTCTAATTTATACAGCTCTTTGTGAAATTACTCCACAGGGCAATGTGTGAATAACTACTAAGTAATGCATGATCCATCCCATTTAAAGGTGATACAAATGGGGCTACCTGGGTTAAGCCATCCCCATCCCTCAGTAGCTGTTGTAGGCAATTGAGCCAGTGATGAGAAAATGCAGTGTCATAAACTGATTCAAGTGATATGGGCTGATTCTTAGCTAATTATTTTATAGTTCATTGACATCCAGCAAATGTGAGAACTGCAAACCTTATAGCCACAAGGTGCCATAAGATAGCTGTAAACAAAATGTCTTTGATCCAACAAATGGTGTGCAATTCTGTACAAGCATCACTATGACAAAGCCTCACAGAAAGGGCTACTGCCAAATAAAAAATAAATGAGGCCCACCTCTGCTATTCCAATCCTGTGCCCATGGGAAAACATTGACATGAAAAAGTCCAAAGCACTGAACCTACCTGTCACACTCAAACCTTCATCTCTGATCCAGTAGATGTCTGTGAATTATAAAAGTAAAAGGACTCCTTCATTGGTGTCAGTATAAAATGAAAACCCTTATGAAAAGAGATCTCGTGCTCTCTGAGTCTCTAAGGCTACAGCTTGTCAGCATAAGATCTGTTGCTCAGAGGCGTGATTTAAATAAATCACATAGGCACTGGTGTGTACAGTGCTATTTCTGCGTAAGAGCTTCTCCCTCCGACATAAATACTGCCACTCACGGGGGCTGGAGTAGTTAAACCGATGTCAGCTTAGAGAGCATTGAAGCAGTGGCAACACTGTAAACTCCCTAGTGTAGCCATGCCCTAAAACTTTGTAATTCAAGGGGACAAGTAGAATTCTTGAAAACCTGTAAAAACAAGAATACAGTTAAAGCACCATGGAATATTTGCAGAAAACTTATACTAGAATCATAGAAGTGTAGGGCTGGAAGAGACCTCCAAAGGTCCTCTAGTCTTGTGCTGAGGCAGGATCAAGTATACCTAGCTCATCCCTGACTGGTGTTTGTCTAACCTGTTCTTAAAAACCTACAATGAGGGGGATTCCACAAACTCCCTTGGAAGCCTATTCCAGAGCTTAACTATATTAGCCATTAAATGTAGAGAGCCTGGCTTAGCTGACCACTTAGTGGCCTGGGATGCACAAGACATGGCTTCTATTTTTGGTTTTGGTACTGGCCTGCTAGTGACTTTGGGCTAGTAATTTCACCTCTTTGTGACTCAATTTCCCTATCTGTAATATGGGGATAATGATATGCTACCCCTTTTGTGAGGGGCTTTGTGAACTATTATTCTTTGTTTCCCTTTAAAGACATAAGTCCAAGAGTTAGCAGTAAAAAGCTGTCTACTAATTGTAGATAAATGTTACTTGCTGTTCCCACAAGCTTTAAGAATGATGTTTGAACCAGGAGAACATTAACTGAATGATTTTTAGTGCATCTGTTTAATAGTTGTTCTATAATTTTCACTGAAAGTAAATATTTATTCTGAAAAATCACAATGCAAGTTATTTTTATCTTTAATTAAGTGGCTCTTAAGTTTTCCTGTGTTACTTGATCTTCTCTTCAGTAAAATTATTGGGAATCCAAAAGATTTCTTGGTATCCATCCTTGAATTAATGTCAGTGGTGTACATTCAGACCAGATTTTAGTGAATTTATTTTGTCAATCGACGTGCAAGTATTTGGAGGAGAGGTTCAGCCTTCAACCATTCTTCAAATGAGACATAAATAACATGTGTTTAAAGGTTTATTAGCACTGTTTACAAAGAATACATAAAATCATCTTTTAATCTGTTACTGACAGATGTGAAGACTGCAAAACATTTACGAGGCAATTTGGTTTGAGATGTTGACCAAAGTGCCACTTAGTTGAGTGAGTTGGACATTTTTCTCAGAGTTTTTTGACATTATAACATATTTTAAAAGTACCATTTTTAAAATGTCCTTGCACAATAGAAATCCAAAGTAAAACTATTTGAAATTATTTTTTCTGTTTAATGTCAGTTCAGAAAGGTGTGTTGAACACCAAGGAAGAGAACCTACATGCTGCCATAAGAAGTTTATCACTCTGTTAGAATGAAATCTCACTGAGTACCTGAAAATAGAGGAATTAGATATTTACCTCATTGTGATAGATATAAAGAAAACCCCTTTTTCTGCATATGTCATTAGAGGGTATTCATATCCACCTCAAAATATAGGAAAACAGGACCCTTTCATTAGCTTTTTCACTGCAGCTTTGTATAGTCAAACCTCTTTTATAGGAAGGGGTTGCTCTTGGGGTTAAGGCACTGGACTAGGACTCAAGAGATCCAGGGTGAGTTTCCAGCTCTGCTGCATACCTCCTATGTGACTTGGGCAAGCCAATTACTCACTCTTTGCCTCAATTCCAATGTACTGCTTGTGTGATGTATCCTGCTCTTCGTTGTCTGTCTCGTCTATTTACACCATAAACTCTTCAGGGCCGGGACTGCCTCTTATGATGTGGGTTGTTTTGTTTTGTTTTGTTTTGTTTTTACAGTGCTTAACATAACAGGGCTCTGATCTCATTTGGATCCTCATATGGGTGCAAATAATTGTTGGTGTAAGTAATGTCATGTACACATGTGAGACTCTGATTTCATCACTAATTGGGTATCTCAATATCCAAAAGCTGTTAATTGTAGCTCACAATTATCTGCACTTGGCAACTATGGGCAAACAATAGGGAACCAGCTTTTAGAACCCTAGCCTTAGCTTCTCTTAGCGTGACCATATGTCTCAATTTTATAGGGACAGTCCCAATTTTTGGATCTTTTTCTTATATAGGCTCCTATTACCTCCCACCCCCTGTCCCGATTTTTCCCATTTGCTGTCTGGTCACCCTCACTTCTCTGTCCCTCAGTTTACTCATCTATCAAATATTGGCTGCAAAACTTAATTAGGCAGTATTTTATAAAGCACTTTAATGATCCTTGCAGAAACAAGGAATTAATTCAAAGCCTATCAATTAATTTTACTCTGATACCTTTACTGCAGCATCCTATTATTATTATTATTGTTTATTTATTATTTATTATAATATTTTAGTTCACCACATCCTCCCAAAGGAGATAATAGAAAAAGGCATGGTTTTTTTTTTCAAGCTTGGGACACCTTTCTCCTTCTGAAGGTTTGATTTTTTACAGAAAGCAAAGCAAACAGCCGAACTGTTCAATTTTTGATAGGAAAAACTTTGACTGAGTGTACATTCATTTAGGTAATTAATGCTTTAGTGCTAGTGGTCAGATATGCAATGGAGTTCAGCTCTGGTCAGATTTTTCTCCTTACTTTAATGACAAAATACAACACTGCGCATCTTTAGATCAATGATTTCTACTTAAGGAAACTCCACACTCTGATTTAGTTGATGAATGTCTATTGATTTATTATTACAAGTTTCTTTATTATTCACATCATAACTTTAAGTTCAGAAATGTTCTCTTTAATCTTATTTGTATTAGTATTCCACATACAGTTTGAGTTTGTGTTCTGAATGTCCTCTGCTCTCACCAAGTTTCCTTTAGAGTATAGAATATTTCCACGTGGGAGCTCCCATCATACCTTATGTTCTGTGAATATAAGCACATGGAATGTTTAGTTCCAGCAGTACTTTCTCTGCCCTGATTTCAGGCTGCATCCTGCTAAAGTTCTTAATACTAGATTCCCAAGTGGACTTTACTAGAAGTTATGGGAGTTCACCAAGATAGGATATGGTCAGTTCCACACTATATTGGAGCCATACCATAATACTTCCTTTATATGCATCTTTTTATCTAGCTGTTCAGCCAGAGGATAAGTAAGAACGGTCTCTTAGTTTTGAGCTCTGTAAATAAGAATTGCTGCAAAATTCTCCTCCCAGTTACATCTGGGCAATTGCATTGATTTACAGAGGAAAGGTGTTATGAGCAAAGGGATAGCCTGGGAAAAGGATAAAAGTGAGACTAAAAGAAGGAAGGAAGCTTAAGACAAGTCAACAAGATATAGGTTAACATGTCATTGGGCTTAAAATTGTGCTAAGTATAGAAAGAACTCAGAGATTTCAGATCTTCCATACAGAGATGGCCTAAGCCAAAACATTCAGGGATCTTTAGATATGGGGTTTTGTTGCAGGAACTTCTCTAGTTTCTAGGCTAGAGATTTTCAAAGGAACCTTTAATGGACTTATGTATCCAACTACCACTGAATTTCAGTGATATTGGGGCACTTAATGCCCTTAGTATATGTTGAAAATCCCAGTCTAAATGTTTAAATTATCTCTTTGCGCAATATTATGAATCCACTACATTTCCTAAGTTCTTATTGGATATCCAGTATCTCCACTGAAAGTGTGTATAATATATAGTTGAAAGCACTTACAGTAAACAGTCTCTAAAAATTGCTGTTCAATATTAGAAGGAAATTCCTTCCTTTCTTTCTTTTTAAAAATATCCTATTACAGCAAAATATCACCGGCTTAGAAGACATGATATAAATAATAGGCCCAATCCTGCATTGTGCTGAGTGACCTCAACTTCCATCAATTTCAAGGGCAATGGAGGTTGCTTGGTGTTCTTAAGGGTCAGCTTCATTTTATATCTTTTTTTGTTCATTTGCTTTCTGAAGAAAAAAAATGTTTCACATGAAAAAATGACAGATCAATAGCCTTATTGCTTGTGGTTGGCAGTACTGCATTCAGATGTCATGAATTTGGCCCAAAGTATCATGAGATTTGCTTTAAAAATCCTGATATTTTAAAAGAATAATAAATGTAGGACTCTGTAACCAGGAGGGCTAGAAACTAACTTTTCAAACAATGAAAGCTGAGATTCTCATGGAGATGTTAAACTACAAGAGCAGGGGCTTTAAGAAAATATTGTGAGACTCACACCAAAATCCTGAATGCTGGCAACACTGCTTGTTGATTGAAGTCCTTTAGTTTTACAATAGAACAAGGCTATTGCAAGCTGTAGCTGTGCAAGCTTCTTCAACAGACTCTTCTGATGTATCTTAAGGCTGAGCCTGGGAGCCCCCATTTTAAGGTAAGAGCGTATTCAACTCAGTTGGAAATACCTAAAGGTCGCTATCAACCTGAGCCAAGTCAAGCCACATAGGAGGTCACAAGCTGTGTTTCCCATTACCAATCATCTTCTCTACCATCCTGTTCCTTGTGATTTTTTTTTACATCTAGATAAGTGTAAGATATTTGAATTTTGTAAGGGGTTGCAAGAGTCCACCGATTTCAGAGGAATGGCATTGTCATACTGTGGGAAAGAATTTTTATTATCCTTTTAGAAATTAAGACTAGTTCGGGAATAGCTCCAAGAATATTATATAACTTATAAAATGTCTTTTTAAAAAGGAAACACTTTGTCTTTATACACACAAAAAAACAAAAACACAAACAAAAACAAAACAAAAACCAGAAAAACCCAGAAGCCTGTGAGATTCCCACCATCTGGACAGAGTTCTTTTTCTTCCCAGATGAATTAGTTGTCAGGAGAGGAATTATTTTAGGCATCAAGTTACCTATGATTGTGAGGGTACGTCTACACTGCACGATTATTTCGAATTAGCTTAAACCGATATTACAAAACAGATCTAATAAAATCGGTTTAGCGCGTCCACAGTGGGATCCCGAAATCGATTGTTTGCGTCCATGGTCCAAAGCTACCATCGATTTCAGGAGCGGTGCACTGTGGGTAGCTGTTCCTCAGCTATCCCATAGTTCCCACTTCCGTGTTGAGAGCACAGTGCCTGATGGGGCAGAAAACACTGCCCCGGGTGGTGCTGGGTACAGCCTCACCCCTCCCTTTGTGAAGGCAGCAGACAACCCTTTGGCGCCTTATTCGCGGAGTGCATTGAGCAAACGCCATAGCACAGCAATCTTTCCCTTTTTTTTTTCACGTGGTGGTGGGGGGAAATAAACTGAGGAGCTGTTCCCTGAACCACGCCAGACACTGTGTTTGAACCTACAGACATTGGGAGCTCAGCCAAGAATGCAAATAATTTTCAGAGACTGCTGTGGACTGTGGGATAGCTGGAGTCCTCAGTACCCCCTCCCTCCCTTCATGAGCGTCCATTTGAGTCTCTGGCTTCCCGTTACGCTTGTCACGCAGCGCTGTGTATCCTGGAGTTTTTTATTCAAACGCTTTGGCATTTCGTGTTCTGTAACGGAGCTGGATACAACAGATTTGTCTCCCCATACAGCGATCAGACCTAGTATCTCCCGTACGGTCTATGCTGGAGCTCTTTTTCGATTTCAAACTGCATCGCCAGCCGTGCTGATCAGAGCTCCACGCTGGGCAAGCAGGAAATGTAATTCAAAAGTTCGCGGGGCTTTTCCTGTTTACCTGCCTGCTGCATCCGAGTTCAGATTGCTGTCCAGAGCGGTCAGTGCTGCACTCTGGGATGCCGCCCGGAGGCCAATAACGTCGATTTCCGTCCACACGAACCCTAATCCGAGTTATCACTATCGAATTTAGCGCTACTCCTCTCGTTTGGGAGGAGTTCCGAAATCGATTTAAGGAGGCGGTTAACTCGATATTAATGACGACGTCGTGTGAACGGATACAGCGTTAAATCGGTATATCGGCCATTAAACCGATTTAAAGTCGCAGTGTAGACCTGGCCTCAGTGACAGACTAACACAAGAGCAGATGCAAGGTTACTGCTGTCTATCCATTATACAGAAAGGAGGCCCGGCTTGTACTTCTCACTGTGAATACTGACTTACATTATTAAAAGAGTAACTAGAAGCAGGTCAAATCCACAAAACTATCCATACTACGTATAATATTCTCTGTCAAATAGTGGATATTTTCTTGGGATATTGCTGAGGGAGGAGTCTTGATTGCCTTACAGTATACTACTGACTCAAAAGTTCATAGAAATATAAACATATCATTTCACTTAAAGAAGAATTGGTATGATAGAATTTAGGCTATGGAGAATTCTGCAGAAACTGTGTCTCTGGATAAAGCACTTGGTTTAGATACTGAAGTTGCTGTAAATCCACACAAATATGGTTACTATAAATAGCAATATTCTGGATTTATTCAAAGACATATTATCATGAGCACTGCAGCATATCTTGAAAAGAAGTCTATAATCATTTGAAAATAGAAACCATTAAAAACTCAGTATTCCCCACCCCAGGTGTCCACAGTAACTGGGCTAAGTTATTCAGCTAGAAGAATAGGGAATGGCTTGCTATTGCAATCACTATGCTTCTATGGAGTCTCTAATGACACCCAACATATTGCTATACCTGTTTAGAGCATATTATATATAACAATATATATCCCTACATATAGAGAAAGAGATATTGATATTAGAGCCATATGAAATACTTCTATGAATCCACATAAAACTTACCTGATTTTTTATGTATATTGAAATTTGCTTTGGTTCCTATATAAACCACAGATTGGTTTGGACGTAAAATCATATGGCAACCCAGGTATACTTGCAAATATCACAAACCTCGGCAATCCTTTGGGTGAACCTGGTCTGAGTTTTGAGTTCTGAATTTGCAACTATTATAACATTCTCCTCTCACCCCTATGGGTGGTATGTGTCTTCCTCAACCTCGGGTTCTCTACCAGAGGCCTGGGAGTTTGAGGGTTCTGCGCAGTATCTTAGCTGTTCCTAGCACTGCACTCTTCTGACAGCAGCTTCTGATGTTGTTCTGGGATCTGTTGGAGCCACTCACCCAGCTAGGAGTCACAGCCCCGAGTGCTCCTACCACCACTGGGACCACTTTGGCCTTCACTTTCACATCTCTCTAGTTCCTCTTTCAGGCCCTGGTACTTCTCCAGCTTCTCATATCTCTTCCTGATGTTGCTGTCACTTGGCAACTGCTATATTCTATCACCACCGCTGTCTTCTGGTCCTTGTCTATTACCAGATGTCTGGTTGATTGGCCAGTACCTGCCTGTCCGTCTGGATCTGGAAGTCCCACAGAATCTTAGCCCTGCTATTCTCACAACCTTCTGTGGAATCTCCCATCTGGTCTTGGAGGGTCTAGCCCATACGCTGTGCAGATGTTCCTGTACACAATGCCAGCCACTTGGTTGTGCCGTCAGTGTATGCTGTTCTGCCTGCATCTTACAGCCTGCCACTATGTGTTGACTGTCTCTGAAGCCTCTCTGCACAGTCTGCACCTTGGGTCCTCTCTAGTGTGGTAGACCCGCTTCAATGGATCTGGTGCTCAGTGCCTGTTCCTGTGCTGCTATGGATCAGTGCCTCGGTGCTGTCTTTTAGTCCAGCCCTTTCCAACCACTGGTAGGATTTCCCAATGTCAGCCACCTCAGCTATCTGTCGATGGTACATCCCATGCAGGGTCTTGTCTGGCATGGCCACTCTTCTGCTGGTCTTCCTCCCATGTCTTGCTGGCTGCCTCAGGCATTCTCTCAGCAGCTCATCTTGGGGGCCATCGTACTTAGATGTCTCCTGGATGTTCCGGGTTTCGTCCAGGACAGTGGCTTTGACGCTCACCAAGCCCCGCCCACCTTCTTTCCAGCTGGTATACAATCTCTGGGTGTTGGATTTGGGGTGGAAACCTCCGTGCATTGTGAGGAGCTTCCGGGTCTTCACATCGGCAGCCTCCATGTCCTCCTTTGGCCAGCTCACTATACCTGCATATATATATAGTTGCCATATGATTTCACGTCCAAACCAATCTGTGGTTTATATGGGAACCAAAGCAAATTTCAGTTACTTTGACTGAAAACTCAAAGTAAAATGTATGGCTGTGAGTCCTGCATAGATTAGAAAAGAAAAGAATATGTATGTGCACTCCATAAAGAATCCATGTATAACTAGATCCCCATGTTAAAAAGCTATTGCATACACAGTGTGTAGATAAAATTAACAGGTGTATATATGTGCATGTTAAATATTAACGACATCTGGCTATTTTCTCTCTACAGGACTTAATGAAACATAAGAGCACTGTGAACTGCAGTAGTAGACAATAAAGAAACAAAAAGAACAGTGCCACCTAGTGGTAAATAACATATTCAAAGTGAAAGACTGGTTTTCCATAGGTGCTTCACTCCAGAATTTTGAATTCAAACACAATTGGATTTAGCACCTTGCCTTTTGCCCATCGCTTTTCATGGTGAACCTGAAAGTGCTATAATATTTTTTTTTAATTTGGGGTTTAGCAAGTTGCTCAGTTATACCAACAAGAAATGTAACTGCTTACAATCAGCAGCTAAAACAAGAAGTTGTTAGACAGTAACTTCAGTAGACACGCATGGTCTGATTCACCATTGTGTTAATTCTGTTTTACACCAGTGAATCTGCCTTGAATTCAAACTCCTGAGCCACGTAACCATTCTTTAGTGGTTAAAAGATTTGCCCACGATCACACAGCAAAAGTGTGATAGAGCCAGGAACACACACGAGGAATATTGATTTAGCAACCAGAGCACACTGCTTCTTAGAGACAGTAGTTGGAATTAATTCACAAGGCCAGTTTTTCACAAATAGATTCTCAACCACCAAGTATGGTTTTGAATGAGCAAATCTGCACTTTTGGAATATGCATGTGTGTTCTATCTCAGCCTCTGTATGAAACATGAAACTGCATTATTCCAACATCTGAAATTCCAGCATAACTAAAAATTAGCCCCTATATTTTATCTCGGGTGAAATCCTGAGCCTATTGAATCAAGAGGAATGTTGCTATTTACTTCAATGGGGCCAGGATTTCACTCCACTGCGCATGTATATCTAAGACCACAGAACATTTTAGTTCTTACTACAAAGTATTTTTCCAAACTCGTGATCTGTTTACCAGTGCAACTAGTAGTAATGACATAATAAAAGACTGATAATTATCTGTAAGAACCATGGACTGTCTGGTACAGTATCTGACAATAAGTAATAAACAATCTGAAAGCTACTCCATTAATTTGCTCCATTGAATTGCTTTGGGATAAGGAAAGAACAATTACAGTTTTGTCATTAGAAGTTAGAACTAACTTTAAAAAACCCTCACATTTTTGGATGTATGCGAGCATCACTGAAAATAAGGAATGAGGGAGAGGAATATTGTTTAGACACATATTCTGCATGGAGTTTTGAGCAAATTTTCTTGGACATTTTCAGCCTAAGACTTAAAGTTACTGAGTTTATTTGTGTCATTAATTCTTGGCTCTTAAGCAATAGTACTGGTAATAAAGGGATTGAAATGTCTTTATCAAAGGTATGTCATTCATCGTAAGCAATAAAACCTACTCTTTGTCATAAATGTTGGTTTTAAGTGTTCTGCATGCAGCCAGGAGGAAAGACGCTTAAGTGAAACATTATAGGTAACTTTCGGGCAAAACTTAAGTAACCCGATTGCCGCTGAGATTTCAAGCTCCTGGATAAACAACCGTTTTACAATGGTATTGAAACAAGTAACTTTAAATTTTATAACACCACACCTGAAAAGACAATTCAGCTGATTTTTTATTGATGAATAAATTCCAATCCCACAATTCCAACTGAAGTCCATGAGTGCTGTGGATGCTCAGTACCCCCAAAACATCAGGTTCAATGTGTTTCAAGTTGGGCACTGAAAAATGGAGGCATCCAAAATCAGAAGCTGCTTTTGAAAGTTTTAGGCCAAAATTGGATTCAGAAGGTCACACAGGAATAAGAACCTGTTTTGTTGTTTTTTCAGACACAAAAATAAGCATATACTTTCTGTCTATATAGACTTTTGTTTTAGATC
Source organism: Chelonoidis abingdonii (assembly GCF_003597395.2). Lineage (NCBI taxonomy): Eukaryota > Metazoa > Chordata > Testudines > Testudinidae > Chelonoidis > Chelonoidis abingdonii. The sequence continues at coordinate 68,000,124 of NC_133772.1, forward strand.
AGGGGTCGGCAACCTTTCAGAAATGCTGTGCCGAGTCTTCATTTAGTCACTCTAATTTAAGGTTTCGCGTGCCAGTAATACATTTTTAGAAGGTCTCTTTCTATAAGTCTATAATATATAACTAAACTATTGTTGTATGTAAAGTAAATAAAGTTTTTAAAATGTTTAAGAAGCTTTATTTAGAATTAAATTAAAATGCAGAGCCCCCTAGAGCGGTGGCCAGGACCTGGGCAGTGCGAGTGCCACTGAAAATCAGCTCGCGTGCCGCCTTTGTCACGCATGCCAAAGGTTGCTTACCCCTGTTTTAGATTAAGGAAAACAACAAGAAAAAAACTGAAAACCAGGTCTTTGCTGTAACTATTAGAGAAACTCCCTCCCAAAACGTAACAACAACTACATTAAAAATAAAAGTCAGATCCTTTGGCTTCAATGGTGCTATACTGATTTACACCGGCTGAGGAACTGGCTTAAAGCAGCCACAGCACTTCATCACTTTGGGCTAGACTGATGCTCTGAGTATCATAATACTTGTTTGCACTTGCTCCTGTGGGTAGAAAGTTGTAATACTCCTCCCACCCCATCATGCAAATTAGTTCCCCCCTGCTCTAATCTACATACTGCCCACCTAGTTCCTTGAAGAGGGAGTAGCCAGTGTGCAAGGGCGGCACTCCACACCAGACCCAGATCCAAGATCCATAGGCCACAAAGGCTGCCATGAGGCATGTAGGACAAGATCACAATCTAGGCTTTTGTGTCTAGCTATTGAAGGATAAATTGAGTACTGGCAGTGAGTGTGCTCTACCAATAGAGCATAATTTTGTGGAGTTCTTTTAGACATGGGGGAGTTTGGCACAAGATTCAGGAATGAGATATAATCCAACGTGCTATAATATTTCCAGAAAGATGATAAATAAACTGCCTGGTCTAATCTGAATTTCTGGGCAAGAAAAGGACTGTACCACTGAAGAATAGACAAATGGCTCTGGTCTAATGTAGAAAAATGTATTTCCATATTTTAAAAGTAGGTGCTATTTAAATGGATGATTCAATGTGAGTGCCAACAAAAATACACTGGCTCAGCATTTGCAGTTTTAGGATTGATCTTAATTTATTTCAACAAAATAAAGCAGAAGTCAACAACTTCAAAACCAAAACCAAAAAAAAACAAAAAAACAGACAGGCAACAAAGCACAGACAACAACCCAAGTTTCCAAATAAATTTTTGTTTCCTTCAGATGCCTCCTACCCTAGTCTGAGCTCTCTGGAAAGGATGGCCTTTATTCCCTGGAGAAGGTTCCCAGAATATGCCTTTGCTCTTTTTTTCTTAATGAAGAAATCAGTAGCATGCGCTTCTCTATCCTTAATTATACAGCTTCATGGAATAGATGGGCTTTTAAGTATCAGGGGCCTAACCTTGGTCTGTCTCTTTTCTCTGATCAACTCAAAAAAGACAGCTGTAAATAAAACAGCATGGATGGGATTAAAAATCTTGCGAGAGAAATCAGCATTTCTGCTCTCAGGAGGTCTGGATTCCCTGTGCTTCCATTTCAGACAACTGACTACTACAATCTGCCTTTCAGTCCTCAAATTACTGTCCCATGTATGTAGTACACCCAGTTTTAATGCATGTGACCCATTATATCTTAGTTGCTGGAAACATTATGATGTTTCCCTTATTCAGTTTAGCCTTCCTCTTCTCTCTACCTCCTCTCCTGATCTTAACAGACCACTCACCCTTTAGATGATTAGTATGACTGCATGCTAACAGATTCCTGTCCCAAGGAGCTTACAGCAGAAAAGTTCTAGGAGATGAAGAATTAATAGAGGAAAATGATGAGAAAAGAGGTAGATCTGCCAATTGTAACAGAGTGGGCTGTCCTTGTCAGGGTCAGGAGCATAGCCAGTCCTCTTCTGGAGAGAAGCCCAGATGGTACTTGCTGGGGGAACAGATAGTTCAGTGATTTGAGCATTAATCTACTAAACCCAGGGTTGTGAGTTCAATGCTTGAAGGGGACACTTAGGAGTGTGGGGCAAAAATCAGTATTTGGTCCTACAAGTGAAGGCAGGGTTGCTGGACTTAATGATGTTTCAGGGTCCCTTCCACTTCTGCAATACATAAATTTCAATTTATTTTTATTTAAACAGCTGACCCAGCTGGAGAACATTAAGTGATTGCATCCAAGTCCCACCTGGGGGATATAAATGAAGGCCTCAGCTGCCCAACTCTAGGGGAGGGTTTTCATCCCTTCCTAGACTTCAGAGCCCAAGCTCCAGCCTGAGCTGTAACTTCAAAGCACTGTCTATTTTTGCAGCATTAATGAGAGTCCCACAAACCTTAATCTGTTGACTTGAGCTGGGAGGCTTATTCCAAAATCCTAGACATACCCTTAGCTAGCAGAGGTCAGAAGTCCGCATAGTCTCAGTCAAGAACAGGACTATTGTTTTTGTTATTGTTCCACATGTCCTTCTGTTTGTGTATTGAGGGATAAATTAAGCCCTGAGGAAAGGGCTACAAACTGAACTGGACATGGCCGATTGTTTGTTTATCACAGGTTGGTGAGTGGGACCACCAGCCTACACCAATTATACTTAAGGAGAAAGATGGGACCACACTCGCCGTTAAGGCCCAGGTATAAACCCTGATAGGGGAAGCTTTGGGCCTTGTTTATATATACTGTTCACAAATATTGTTGAAGAAGTTACTTACTTCCCTTGAGATTGTGAAAAGAAGACTCTCAACATTTCCTTTGGGTACCTTTAAACAAAATACTTCTTTCAAACTAAAGACCTATAGACTCTGGAATCTCATAAATTAGATCATTTTTTGTAATCAGAGACCACAGGGCCTAGGTCACAGGGATTCAATGGCCCTATCTCATCCATTCTTGTAAAATAGAGTCTGACGGCTCTCTGTTGATGTATAAGCCCTCCCCATTAGTTCATATAAGGATCTGATCTCAGAGATTATGGGGCAGCAGTACTATGTACCCAGGGTATTTCTCCTCCTCTTTGGGTCTTGTGCTGACACATCAGTGTCTCTTCCCCACCTAACTACAGAGCATAGGGGCCAAGGACCCTGCAGAGACCAGAAACAGATATTCTTAAGCAAAAGGATTTCTAAGAGGCTTTCCAGCATGAACAGAGGCAGAAAGATCTGGTAATCTCGTAAGAAGTTGTTCTTGTGAGATTTTCAGCCCCTTATTGCAGTTCCACAAGAATCAGAAAAGAATCCAAATGTCTATAGGCTTATTAGTGATGGTTCAAAATTCAGAACTGGATCCAAACATCTCCCAAAACTAAGGTCCCCCATTTCTTGCTTATCCAAATTAAACCAAGAGTCCTGAGATTCTAACATTGGTCCACATTCTGCCATTACTTTTTAAACAGAACTCCCAGTTTGTCTCAAAAAGCCTAACAACTAATGGCGTAATCTGGTCCATGGTTATTCACTTAGGTTGTGAACCTAGAAATTACATCCCACACAGAGTTGTACTGAGTAGATAAGGACTCTGCAGAAGCTCAGAGCTCCACCTCTATGGAGCTCATTGTAGAATAGAGACCTTAGGTCCTGATCCAATGACTACTAAGTCAGAAGAACTCCTTCCATTGCACATTAGGCTGAGCCTTTAGAGCCCTGTGGTGACATCTGTGAGAGATTGGCCTAGTAACGAAATCTTAGTATCTAAGAAATTCAGCTTCCACAGCAATTGAAATAAGAAGAGGGAAGGAAACATGCAGTTTGCTGACAGAAATAAAATCACACACAGACACAGATAACTGCTTAGCTGAATGAGCATTTACTTGCTGGTATTTAAAAAATGCCAAAAGTGAATCATTATTTCCAATCCTTGCTCTGAAAATATACCCCAGGCCTAAAGCACAGCAAAGCATCATGTTCTAAACTCTGGCACCATATTTATTCACTGACACTAAGAAGTAATTTATTTTAATATGACTGAAGTAATAGATTTCAACAAATGGCCATGAGCTATGTATTAGATGGTGACAACAGCAGGTACGTATATGAATGTGTTATAATTCCACATAGGTCAATGCACAGATTAACAAAGCATTTTAGTCACAATTTAGGTCATAACATACAAAGTTGTCCAGTAGGTGGTGTTATGAGTCACAAGAACTGGAAGTTTCTCCAGAAAACTAAAGTAACTTGAACGTAAGGCTATGTTAACGTTTCATGGGTTTTTATAAAGTGTGGTATGCTAGATTAACTCTTAGAAAGTGGTTAATGAGAGTAATTCTATGTAGAATAAAATAACAATGCATATGGAGTAAACCATTTGCACAAGCAAACTCTGCATCCTGCAAGCCATTTCTTTCACAGGATTGCCATTCTGCCACAAATTCATGATGGTATTGTACAGAAGGTGATGAGGGTCAGGCCCTAAAAGCTGAGAGAATGATGGATTTACCAAACTAGTCCAGAAAAATGTGACTATTCTTGAAAAGAGGAGACCTGAGGAAGGGTGAACCTTTTTGCAACTCACATAGCTATTTAATCCTGTTGCGATTCCTACATAAGCAAGAAGTTACAAAATAAGGATGAGAGACATCAAGTAGTCTCCAACAGTTTACCAGTCAGGGCATATCCTGAACTCTAACTTTGTATCCTTGGTATCTTAGGCATTAGAGAGATACAGTACATTTCAGCTTTATCTCTGACTTTCCTTACTTTTGTGGTTTTGTGGTTCAATATAACCAAGTCTTCAGAAATTTTGACAATTTTAGATTCTTCATACTATTGTATCAAGTGAAACTAAATAAGATGTAGTCAATCTATTTTTTCATTCTAATGCTTTAGCCAGTAAAATATAAACATTCTGAAATATAAATATAAATATAAACATTCTGAAAATGAATAGCTGCTGAGAAAGAGCAATAGCATGGATTTGTCTGTAGCAGAATTATTGTGCCAATAACTATCCGCTTAGGGTCAGATTTTCAAAAAAGCCCATCACTGACATTTTCTATTATTTCAAGGGGAGCTTCTGGGAATTGAACACTTTTGAAAAGCTGGCCACTTCATTTAGACGTCTACCTGGGAGCTGAGTTCTTTTGGGCCCAGGCGTGGGAGCTAGTTCTTTGTGCATTTTCAGATGCCTGAGTCATGTGAACATGAACCCTGCTCTCTTCTTCTCAAAAGTAGGAAAACTGGTTTAATGATATGTTATTGAGGTCCAGAATGTGAGGAAAGGGTCTGCTCTCTTTTGTGTTTCATTACCTCATTTAATGTAACACATGATCTTATCCCATAGGTCCAGTGACGTGTCACTGTTCAGCACGTCACAAGACAATGCAGCCATTGATCCAGAGTCCTTAGGTTTCGGTTTAATTTTGCAAACCAGAGGGAGACATCCCCTGGCAACAGTGAGCTTGTGACTTCTGTCTGAAGGCTGAATTTGACAGTAAACGCTACAAAATTATATATTAACTTACAAAAATCCCTCGGGATGCAAAAGAAACAAAGACTGTTCTTCAGGTCCATCAGTTAATTACGTTATAAACACTAGCCCAATACAATTCAAATCATGGCTATTCTTGAGCATGAGACTATGGCTTAAACAGCACAAAACCACAGAAATGTGAGTTTATTTAACTACTGTATTCCCTGCTGCCTATTTGTTACTCCAGATGTGCATAATGTTTATCAACATCTCTGGTGTTCAGTGTGCTACAAGGCTGGAAGGAAAGTATAACTCCTAATGAAACAAAAATATACAAATGACCTTTTAATGTAGGTAAGGAGTTCAGAGTTACACAGTTGTTATTCCTTAATTGCTTGGATTAGAGCATTAGTGATCCAATGATAGTGCTTTCTTCAACGTGCTTACTTTCTGGTAAAGGGTAGCAGTCACATAGCTAGCCTCCTACTCCTTCATATGCGATTTCACATAGATAAGCCAGTAATGGAAAGAAACAAAAATTGAGAGAAACACAGTCAGTTGACTAAATATCTATTCATCAGCTATAAACATCTATTCAGAGGGTTTATCTCTAATTTGCCTTTCACCACCAGTTACTGTTTTACTGGTTTATGACAATTCTCTTGTTTATTACTGATAATTAAAGTGAGTAATATCAAGCTGTGACAGGGAGTGCTGATTTACCGGGAGTACAATAAAGAGAAATCATATAGCCTCAGCTATTTACTATGTTTAACAAGGGCAGGGTCGACAATACTTATAAGGAAATATAAAAAATGTTGAAAATGTTTGTGGGGCGAAAGGCATCCAAAAAGATGGCATTCAGTGAATATTTAACATGGATCCACCATTTCAGCTATATTACTCTTAATTATTAGTGTTATTATTTCTATTACCATAGTGCCTAGGAGCCATAATCTTGGAGCAGCAAAACCGCATTGTGCTAGGCTCTGTACAAACATAGAACTTTACCTGCTTTGTTTTCTGTTTATACTTTTTTAAAAAGATAGTAATATGTAGTCAATGTGTTTTAAATTTTGCAGAGGCAAAACAAATTGAACATCAAACTCAATCCAGTATGTTTTAGAATTTTAGCTAACTGGCTGTTTAACAAATTGTCTGTATCTAAATCCATAGAAAACATTGTGGTAATAATGTCCTGATGGCGTTCATTTTTGTGCCATGCAAGTATTTATATCATTAGCCATTAATTACAGGTGCAAGAGCTGGAGGTATGTTTAGTTTATTAGCACAGTGTACAGCTCAGAGGTGGGTAGTAGCGTAGCATACCCACAACATGTCTCTGCTTGGACATAGAAAGGCTCACTCATTAGAAAGGCAGTTTCAATGAGTGCTGAATATGTAACCGAAAATGTAGTCAATACACTATTAAGACAGTTAGGGCCTGATACAAAGCACATTGAAATCAATGAGAGTATTTTAGTTGGCATTAGTGGGCTTTGGATCAAGCCTTTATAAAGCAAAGCAATCTAATGCATAACATTGAAAGAAATCCCCATGCTTTGCTGAACTCCAGTGTGTGTGTTCCCTTGTTACTCAGAATTTCAAGCCAAGAAAATTCCAGACCAGGTCTGTAGAAGGTATGGCTTCTGCTTTTTCTACCAAAGTATTAACAATTCTCTATAAAGCAAATTCCAAGAGAAATTCTAAATGTTTAAAAATATTTTTACACTGGTATGCACCAACAATCTTTTCTAAGACATAAGCTGGATATTAATTTCTCTGTTTAGGCTGGCACTTTGCCAAGATTGCCTTAAAGCTTCAATAGGTAGTAAGCAGCATGTTATCAAACAGTTTTATAACGTGACAACCAATACAGGTAGCTGAGCTTTCACATAAACAATGAATATGACTTCTGTTTCTGCTGCCATTTTAAAATAGGAAACAAAGCATAAGAGATGTTTGAACCTAGGCAGCCATTGTTCCAAATACATGCAACTAGATGGCAAAATATTTATTCAGTTTGAAGAACGTATTCTAAAGAAAGACAATTTGATTCTGGAAGACCCACCCCTCTGAAGTGCTAAGCAATTCCAGTAAGATTCTTATGTTCAGTTGCCACTGACATAAATCCATTCAGCATCTCATAGGAAGTGCTTTGCATCTTTAATATGTTATGGACCTGTTCCTTGGTACAGGCTAAATCTGATTTATTATACTGCAAATGTGCAAAGGGACTTAAAGCTGCAATTCCCCTGTTAATGCCATTCACTCACCCCTCTCTGTATTGATTGGAACGGGATGTGGCCAGAATATAGTATGGTCTAGTCATCCTACGCCAGCCCAACAGTTCCTAAGGGATTGTTCCAACCAGTCTAAGTTATAGCAGTCATAGGAGTGCTATAACTTGCATTAGAGCTCAAAGTGGCCTCTTCCCACCTGCAGGGTGAGAGGAGGCAGAAAAGTGGCTTAGACCCTCTTTTGCATCATCTTCCACAGCTGGGCCTAGCCTGAGTTTAGCACCACTGATGATTCAGCCCTACATTTCTAACATATAAGAAACAAAAAGTAATTATTGTCTTTAAGAAGATGATGACCATCAAATTTAAATACCAGTGTTTTGGATAATGTCACACACTGCATAAGGTAGTTAAATCAATAAAATTTGCATGGATGAATATGTGACAATTTTGTTATGAACATACAAAAGCTCTTTAAATTCTATGGTATGAATTAAAAATATATTTGCTGGTTCTCTTTCTGCTTCTGTAGTTTTCAGAAGATAATTCCAGAGACTAAATTACAGTCTGGTGTGCCAACTCATAATTAAATTATTTATACAGTCATAGGCGGCACATAAGGGAGACTGGGAGAAGCTAAGCCTCCCCAAACCTCACGCTCCTTTGGGGGGGAGCAGTGGAGGATTTGGGGCCCCTGGAAGAATCTCTCCCAGCCATAGCTCTGGGGCTGGAGGGTAGCTTTTCCAGTGTTGGGGCCACAGCAGCCGGTGAGGCCTCAAGGGGAAGAGGCAGAACAGGATGGGGCCATGAGCAGGGTTACAGGTGGAAGGTGAGGAATGGGGAAGGGGCTCTGGGCTTGGAGTTCCAGCCCGGGCTGAGATGAGAGCTCAGTATGGTTCCAACTGAGGTTGAAAGCTCGATCCCAGCAGGGGGCTGAGCTCTCAGGCCCCCACACTCCCAGTGGCCCCGTCTGAATTCTCAGAACCCACTTCCCTGGCCAGGACCACAGGGAAGCTGCGAGCAGTGAGTGGGATGGCCTTGGCCAGAAGAGGAAAGGGGGATAGCATCTTCAAGGGGAAGCTTTACCTGACACCCATGTATACAAGGAAGCTGGGATTTTCAAAGAGGCCTAATTGAGTTAGTTGTCTAAGGCCTGGTCTACACTACGCTGTTAAACCGATTTTAACAGCGTTAAATCAATTTAACGCTGCACCCGTCCACACTACACTGCTCTTTATATCGATTTAAAGGGCTCTTTAAATTGATTTCTGTACTCCTACAAAACGAAGAGGAGAAGTGCTGAAAATCGATATACTATATCGGAATAGTGTTAGTGTGGACGGAAATCGATATTATTGGCCTCATTATTTTACAGTAGCTACCCACAGTGCACCGCTCCAGAAATCGATGCTAGCCTCGGACCATGGATGCACACCACCGAATTAAATGCCTAGTGGTGGACGCGCACAATCGACTTTAAATATCTGTTTATAAAATCGGTTTAAGCTAATTCGAATTTATCCTGTAGTGTAGACGTAGCCTAAATCACACTGAAATTCAATGGGAGCTGGACATCTAACTCATCTATGTCTCCAGATTACTGACATCAGATACCTGTATAATAGAAATATTTGGTCCCAGCTCTGGCAGCCAAACTTCCAGGTTCAAAAATCTCCAGAGGCTTTTTAATTGGTCAGGGGCTCAATAGGGACAATACAGGCCAGGTCACAACTGCGACTTTAAATCGGTTTTAATGGCCGATATACCGATTAACGCTGTATCCGTCACACGACGTCGTCATAATATCGAGTTAAACGGTCCTTAAATCAGATTTCGGAACTCCTCCCCAATGAGAGGGTAGCGCTAATTCGATAGCGATACTCGGATTAGGGTTCGTGTGGACGGAAAATCGACGTTATTGGCCTCCGGGCGGCATCCCAGAGTGCAGCACTGACCGCTCTGGACAGCAACTGAACTCGGATGCAGCGGGCAGGTAAAGCAGGAAAGCCCGCGAACTTTTGAATACATTCCCTGCTTGCCCAGCGTGGCAATGCAGTTTGAAATCGAAAAGAGCTCCAGCATAGACAGTAACGGGAGATACTAGGTCTGATCGCTGTATGGGGAGACAAATCTGTTGTACCAGCTCCGTTACAGAACACGAAATGCCCAAGCGTTTGAATAAAAAACTCCAGGATACACAGCGCTGCGTGACAAGCCGTAACGGGAAAGCCAGAGACTCAAATGGACGCTCCATGAAGGGAGGGAGGGGGTACTGAGACTCGCTTATGCCACAGTCCACAGCAGTCTTTGAATAATTAATTTGCATTCTTGGCTGAGCTCCCAAATGTGTAGGTCCAACACGTGTCTCGGCGCGGTTCAGGGAACAGCTCCTCAGTTTAGTCCCCCCTCCCCCACCACGTAAAAAAGAAAAGATTGCGTGGCTATGTGGCGTTTGCTTCATGCACTCCGCGAAAAAAAGGCGCCAAAGGGTTGTCTGCTGCCTCACAAAGGAGGTGTAGGCTGTTACCCAGCACCACCGGGGGCAGTGTTTTGCCCATCAGCACTGGTCTTCAACACGGAAGTGAAACATGGGATACTGTAGACAGCACCCACAGTTACCACCACTTCGAATCGATGGACTTTGGACCATGGACGCAAACAACAATTTCGGGATCCCACTGTGGACGCGCTAAACCGATTTTATTAGATCTGTTTTGTAATATCGGTTTAAGCTAATTCGAAATAATCGTGCAGTGTAGACGTACCCACAAGTATGAGAGTATTTAGGTCACATAGGGAACTGAAGTTCTGGCATAATACCAAAGAAGAGCACCAGTGCAGTGCAATTTATGTAGTGGGCCCAGAGAATGTTAAGGTTTTCTTGCTGTAATTGTTTCATTCTCTTTCACAGAGGCACCTTTCTTTGCAATTTAAACAAAGCTGTCAGGGATTAAGTTGAACCAACTAGCTGCTGATATTGTAATCCTTTTGCAGTTCATTGACCATAACTGAATTAAGCATTGGTCAAGTGCCATGTCACTAGTTCAATGGAATTCAGACTTTGGCACCCTGAAAAAGGCAACAGATGTGCTTTAATTGTTATATAATAACTTCTCTCTCTATATTTTTTTCAGTTTGCTGTGCTAATGAAATCTAATCTCATTGACCCTGCAGACAAAACCATAACATTAAGGACATTAATGGGAAGACAAAGGACCTGAACAATAACACAATTTGGCAAGAATCTAGCAATCAAAGCTTCACAGAATGTATTAGAAGTGACAGATGGCTGGACCTCATTTTCACAAGCCCCCTTTTTTAAGTTAGCTAAACAATCTGAGAATTAATGGCAAATATATGAAAACAACTTGTGTACACATAATCATTCTAAAATACAACTGCTTTCCCCAGAATTTCAGTAAATCAGAACAAAAACAAATTTGGTTCAATTAATTTATGTTGGAATTTCAAGTTATATCAGGGATGAATTTGAATCATAGTACATTATCTTGTGAATACAATAAATCATAAAAGGCCTCAGAGGTTATTCTACATAACACAGTAAAGGAAGTACTGAGTTTATTTCTTCACTTCATGTATAATGTCCATAAGCTCATGTCATGAACTCACTAGTGGAAAACAGATTAATAAAAGGACATTCAGTTTTTCACATATTTAGTTATTCCCTCTTTTGTAGTTGTGCATTTGAGTTTTCCTTCCTAAGTATCATGCTTCACTCTTCTCTTTATCGAATTTCATCTTGTTGAATTCAGACGATTTCTCCAGTTTGTCAGAGGTGTTTTGAATTGTAATCCTGTCCTCCAAAATGCTTGCAACTTCTCTCAGCTTGGTGTCATCTGCCAATTTTATAAGCGTACTCTTCACTCCATTATTCAAATTATTAATGAAAAAATTGAATAGTACCGGACCCAAAACTGACCCTTATGGAGCCCCACTAGATATGTCCTCCCAGTTTGACAGCAAACCATTGATAACTATTCTGAGTATGGTCTTTCAACCAGTTGTGCACCCGCCTTACAGTAATTTAATTAACCACATTTCCATAGTTTGCTTATGAGAGTGTCATGTCATACTTTGTTAAAAGCCTTACTAAAATCAAAATATATCACGTCAACTGCTTCCCCTCCTTATCCAATAGGCCAGTAACCCTGTCAAAGACATCTCTTAGAGGTATTATGAAAATAAATTAATTAGTGTTTGTGAAGCACTCTGATACTATAGTGATGAGTGCCTTAGAAAACCCCTTGAGGAAATTAATAGTTCTATCTTCAAAGCAGGGTTTGAATAATGCACAGTAATTAAGGCCTAAGGCCACACATTGAATAATGAGGAGAAAACAGTATATTGAATAGTTGCTTATTAAGTAAGCATCATCCATCCAGTTCACTATGTGGTAGGACTCCTATGGAAAAAAAAATGAGTACATGATCATATAGTTAGACTCTGTCATAAAACATATACACAAGACGTCCTTTTTAAAGTTGCACAGGCAATGTTCATTCTGGCATTTCCTAACTTTTAAATGCGTGGCTTTGCAACTTTAACAATGTTCTTTTAGCATAGATATATTGTGTGTAGCATAAAAAGAAGGAATAATGTTGGTGTTTAAACTTTTCAGCTTTTGACTGAAACCTTTGCTCTCAGACACGAACAGTTCTGCAAACGTTTAGAACTTCCAAAGACTACAAGTGCCAAATATTTACTAGGAATGCTAGAAAGTATTGTAATTTTTATCTTGTTCAGTATCACAGTCATGAATGGTTCCTAAGAGGTTGTTGTTTTCTACTGGTCAACTTGAGGGGAATTAGTTTAAAAGTTTAGTTACATGCATTTATATATCCCATTATTAATTGCCTTATATCAGTTCGGACTCACCTATTCATGTCTGTGTCAGGATATACTCTAGGAATTATTTCTGGGAAGTTCTGTGGCCTGTGTTATACAGGAAGTCAGATTGTATAATGGTCCCTTCTGGCTTTGGAATCTATGAATTCATGAAATCTGTTAATCTCTACAGCACACACAAAGGAGTAAAAGAACTAGGGTGATATCCTGGCCCAACTGAAGTCAATTGGAATTTTGGCATTGGCTTCAGAAGGCCAAGAATTTCACTCATAGTGTATGTTCACAATTTGTTTTATGTATCAAGATTGCATCAATTACATCCTTATTATGCCATGACAACAAACATATCTGCTCATCTTTACAAATAAGACAGCATCACTGAGAGAGCCATGGCAGTGAATTCAAGGCATAAAATGTCAGGAAATAGCTTGGTATGAAAAGGAAAAAAATATTTTCATGTTTAGAACAAAATTAGTAAGAAGGAAATATTAAAGGCATGCATCCCACAAATTGTTACATTAAATCAGAGTCATGAAGAGAACAAATCTCTCTCAAAACCCTGGCTCACACTTCTCACAGATGTGGTGGGAGTTTTTCATAAAAGGTCTCTTACTCTATTTGGATTTAGATCAATACTTTGTTCAATGAACCTTGACATTTGATCCATCATTACTTTCTCAAGAGGGAAGAAGGAAGATCCTTGTCTTCCTGAGAGCAGAAAACAATGACTGAAATAGGAATACTATATTTGTTGTTATGGCAATTTATTTAAAAAATGACATAACCCAATATCACAGACAGTACAAAGGCTACATCATGTTCTTAGCCTGCAAGTTATGCCTTACTGCGCAACATTGCCTCATATAGCAGCAACTATGGAGTTATGCTTTAAATATAAGTTTGAGGACAATGAATCAATATTTGGATCTGTAATACAGAGTAGAATAAAATCTTTTCAGCATATTCTGAGAAGTTCCAACATACCATAAAACAGTGTTCAAAACCCTTTTCTATTTCTAGTTGTCCGCATTATTCTAGAAGATAGGACTGTGATTAGAGATCTAAATAAATATATATCCACCAGCTGCAAACTAAAGAGAAATATATATCCACCAGCTGCAAACTAATAAGTCCATTGACAAATGGCAAAACAAAGTTTGCAGGGGTTTCCCCCCTTCTTTGCATTTTAGTGTTCAATTCTTTTTTCACACATACACACAACAGCAGGATTATTTTATTTCCTGGAATCACTTTAACTGCAGAATCACAGAAATGTAGGGCTGGAAAGTCCTTTGAGAAGTCATCAAGTCAAGCCCCTGCTCTGTGGCAGGACCTAGTAAACCTAGACTATCCTTGACAGGTTTTTGTGTGACTTGTTCTTAAAAACATCCAATGATGGGGATTCCACAGCCTCCTTTGGAAGCCTATTTCAGAGCTTAACTAGCCTTTTTAGGTAGAAAGTTTTTTCTAATATCTAACCTAAATCTCCCTTGCTACGGATTAAGCCCATCACTTCTTGTCCTACCGTCAGTGGACACAGAGAACAATTGATCACAGTCCTCTTTAGAACAGCCCTTAATATATTTGAAAATTGTTATCAGATCCCCTCTCAGGCTTCTTTTCTCAAGACTAAACATGCCCAGTTTTTTTAAACTTTTCCTCCTTATCAGGTTTTCTAAACCTTGTATCAGTTTGTTGCTCTCCTCTTGACTCTCTTCAATTTGTCCACATCTTTCTAAAGTGTGGTGCCCGGAACTGGACAATGTACTCCTGCTGAGGCCACACCAGTGCCAAGTAGAGCAGGCTAATTACACAAGTGTCTTGCATAAGACACTCCTGTTAATACACCCCAGAATGATATTACTGTTTTCTGCAATTGCATCACATTGTTGACTCATATTCACTTTGTGATCCACTATAACACTCAGATCCTTTACAGCAATACTACCACCTAGCCAGTTATTTTCCATTTTGTAGTCGTGCATTTGACTTTGCCTTCCCAGGTGAAGTACTTTGCAATTGTCTTTATTGAATGTCATCTTGTTGAATTTAGACCAATTCTCCAGTCAGTAAAGGTTGTTTTGAATTCTAATCCTGTCCTCCAAAGTGCTTGCAACCCCTCCCATCTTGGTGTCATCTGCATATTTTATAAACCTACTCTACTCCATTATCCAAGTCATTAATGAAAACATTGAATTGTACCCAAGACCGACCCTGCAGGACTGTACTAGATATGCCCTCTAGGTGATAGCAACATAGTGATAACTACTCTTTGAGTAAGGTCTTTCAACCAATTGCGCACCACCTTATAATAGTTTCATCTAGAACACATTTCCCTAGTTTGCTTATGCATGTCATATAGGTCAAGATATAATACACCTACTGTTTCCTCTCAACCAGTAGGCCAGTGACCCTGTCAAAGAACGAAATTAGGTTGGTTTGGAATGATTTGTTCTTGGCTATTCCTTATGGGGTATATCCTTACACATTGATTGTTTAATAATTTGTTCCAGTATCTTTCCAGGTATTGAATTTAGACTGACAGGTCTATAATTCCCCAAGGTCTTTTTGTTCCCCTTGTTAAGATAGCTACTATATTTACACTTCCTCAGTCTTCGAGACATCATCTTTCTCCAAAGATAATTGCAAACGGTTCCAAGATTGCTTCAGTTAGTTTCTTAAGTACCCTAGGATAAATTTCATCAGGCCCTGCCAACCTGAATACAGCTAACTTATTTAAATACTCTTTAACCTGCTCTTTCCCTGTTTTGGCTTGCATTCTCTCCTTCTTGTTGTTAACATTAATTATGTTGAGTATCTGGTTGCCATTAACCTTTTTAGTGAAGACTGAAGCAAAATAAGTATTGAAGACCTCAACTTTATTGATGTCATCATGTATTAGCTCTTCTTCCTCACTGAGTATGGCACCTACATTTTCCTTCATCTTTCCCTTCTCCTAGAAGTGAACATCTTCTTATTGTCTTTTATATCCCTTGCTAGGATAACTCATTTTGTGCTTTAGCCTTTCTGGTTTTATTCCTACATGCGTCTTCTATTCTTTTTGTACTCCTTCTTAGTAATTTATCCATGTTCCACCTTTTTGTATGATTTCTTTTTGATTTTCAAGTCCTAATGGAGTCATATTGGCCTCCTACTATTCTTCCTATCCTTTCTTTGCATTGTGATAGTTTGCAGTTGTACGTTTAATATTGTATCTTGAGAAACAACCAGCTCGCCTGAGCTCCTTTTTCCCTTAGATTTTCTTCCAGTTCCCTGAATTTGTTAAAGCCTGCTTTTATTGAAGTCCAGTGTCCTTATTTTGTGGCTCCCACTCCTTCTTTCCTTAGAATCTTGAAATCTTGCATTTCATGATCACTTTCACCCAAAATAACTTTCACCTTCAGAGTTGCTACCAATTCTGCCCTGTTGGTCAGAATCAAGCCTCTTTGGTTACTTCCTCCACCTTCTGGAACAAAAATATTGTCCCCAGTACATTCCAAGAACTTATTGGAAATTTTGTGTTTTGCCATATTACTTTTCCTACAGATATCTGGGTAATTAAATTCCCCCACTAATACCAGGTCTTGTGTTTTGGATATTTCTGTTATTTGTTCTAGAAATACCTCATCCACCTCTGTTTTCTGATTTGGTGGTATAGAGTAGATCTCTACCATGACATCACCCTTATTTTTTTACCCCTTTTATCTTTACAAAGAGATTCTCAACTGGTCTGTCTCCCACCTCCTTCTGGACCACGGAACAAGTGTATATATTCTTGATGTAAATGCTGTACTTCCTCACTGTTTACCAGGCCTGTCCTTCCTGAATAAGCAATACCCTTCTATACCAATATTTCAGTCATTAGGCTTATCTGTAATGCCAATTAAGTCATCATTTAGCTTACATACTAATATTGCAGTTTTTCCTGTTTATTCCCCATATCTTTGCATTTGTGTATAGACATCTAAGGTCTTGATCAGATTCCCCCATAGATTTCCCAAATAATATTGCCAAATATTCATAGGGAATAGATCACAAAATATTGGTGTGATGAGTTCGGTCAGAGGCCCCCTTGGGACTGTGACCTGACGTGCTGAGTTTACCTCTGAGCCTGTTTTCCTTGCCAGCCTGGGACTGCAGAACCCTGCCTTGTTGAGCCAGACATGCTAGCCTGCTGTAACACAGACCCAGGTCTGGTCTCATGCCCCCAGAGCTGCAGAGTTTAACCAAAAACTGCTCAGCAGGCATCCTGCCCCCAGCACCCAGACACCCAGCTCCCAATGAGATCCAAATCCCAAATAAATCCATTTTACTCTTATAAATCTTATACAGGATAAACTCACAAATTGTCTGCCCTCTATAACACTGATAGAGAGATATACACAGCTATTTGCTTCCCCAGGTATTAATCACTTACTCTCGCTTCATTAATAAACAAAAGTGATTTATTAAGTATAAAAAGTAGGATTTAAGTGGCTTCAAGTAATAACAGACAGAACAAAGTAAGTAACCAAGCAAAATAAATCAAAACACACAAGTCTAAGCCTAATACATTAAGAAACTGATTACAGGTAAAATCTCACCCTCTGAGATGTTCCAATAAGCTTCTTTCACAGACTAGACTCCTTCCTAGTCTGGGCCCAGTCCTTTCCCCTGGTACAGTCCTTGTTAGTTCCAGCAGACATCTTAGATGGAAAACATCTTAGGTCATGTTCTCATGACTGGCAGCCTCCTTTGTTATGTTCCACCTCTTTTATAGCTTTGGCACAAGGTGGGAATTTTTTGTCTCTCTGGGTTTCCATCCCTTTCTCTAAATGGAAAAGCACCAGGTTTAAAATGGATTGCAGTATCAGGTGATATGTTCACATGTCCTGTGAGACCCCAGCCTCCATTCTTCCTGAGTTGGCTCACACAAATACAAAAAGGTGTGCAAATAAATAAACCATTTACAACCTATTGTCCTACTCAATGGGAGCCATCAAGATTCAAAACCACCATTAATGGCCCATACTTTGCATAGTTACAATAGGACCTCAGAGTTATACTTCATATTTATAGTTTCAGATATAAGGATGACACATGCATACAAATAGGATGAATATATTCAGTAGGTCATAAGCTTTGTAATGATACCTTACAACAGACCTTTTGCATAAAGCATATTCCAGTTACATCATATTCACACCCATAAGCATATTTCCATAAAATATTATGGAGTGCAACATCACAATTGGATTGCTGAAATCCAGATTGTTAGAACATTAGACCTACCACAATATATTAGGCCATTGGTCTATCTGACTCAGGCAGTAACCAGAAACTAGTAGGAAGGAGGAATTGTGTGAGTGTTGGGTGCAAAGGAGGATGCAGCTGCTCTCTTTGAATCTAAGTAAGGTTATAACCAATACTAAGTAATCCTCAAAAGGCTCAGATTGAGGGCTTATATGAAATTTACATAAAACTTTTCAGTCTGAAATACAAGTCTAGAAATGTTATGATAGAAGAATATTGAGAGATTCCTGGAACTTCTGCTTCTGCTCATCTTTCATAACAGTGAGAGAACACCTTTTCTTGTGGTATTTAGGCATTTTGTCTTCAGTCAGGCATAAGTCTGGAATTTAGAAAAAAAACTATCTGAATATTTTAGAACCAAAAAGTCTGAGTTTGAATCTAGTAAAAGGTAAATGTTTGGTCACAACTCTTATTTTTTTGAACGCATTATCCATCTATACTTATAATGGGGAAACAGTGCCATAAATCCATCTTAAACTATTTTTGCTGGCTGCCCGTCAATTAGCTACTAATCCTTCTTGACTGCATTTTTTCTTGATTCTGAATGCAAATAACTTTACTTCTACAGAATATTCTAACACTCTCTCATTCATCACGATATTCCAAAAATCTAACCTGCATAAAGTGAAACTAACAAAATCAAGTTTCATAAACAGTACACATTTCCACTGTAAACATTTTCACTCAGTTCAGAGAATTTTCCAGTTTCACTATGCTAATGCCCCTAGTTCGGCCCAGCTCTGCTGATCGTAAGGTATAGTTACACCAGAAAAAGAATCCAATCTTTGATTTCATGAGATGATGACTGGAGATTACAGAACAGGGCTGATAACACATCTATCCCCTGGGTCTTTGTTTATAAGCTAGGATGTGAAAAGAAATCCCAAAGCCTCCCTCCATTTCTGTAAGTGAAGAAAAGCACAAACTTGCAGATCCAGCTCAGAGAGCCATAGTAGGGAGGAAAGTGCTAGCTACCTGCTTTCCCCAACTGAGTTGGCTTCAGCTCAGCAGATTAAGAGGGAGCATGACTGGGAGGAAAGCTGCTTCCGACATATTGGAGGGGAGGCAGTAAGGATATAATCACATATTTAATTAATTGCATAAAGCACTGTGATTGAGAAGGCTCTTACAAAGTAATAGTTGCAAAAAGTGCCAAGCTAGTACACTGGAGCACAGGGAGGTCTGTATCCTATGTCGTAATGGTTGTTATAACAGCTGGCTAAATTCAACATCAATTGCAGTGGACAAGCAGCAGTTGGGGGCCCTGCTTCTTGGCTGGCCACAAGGGACCCCCACTATAACCTGTCATCACTCATCTAATGAGCTTGAAACAAGAGCAAAGACTTCTTGATCATCATTTGCTATCTTTAGAAGGAGTGGCATGAACTCACAACTGCTGTGTGTGGCAGTCCCAGTTGGAGCTGAGCACTGGGTGCTGATGACAGAGTGTCAGGATCAATTTGCACTCACTCCTACACTCAAGTGGGCAGACACTGTAGATTCATAGGGCAAATACACGTTTGTTTCTCTCCTGGCTAAAGCAACATTTTAAAAAAGTCTTGCAAGTCAAACCAAATTGAAGCTATGATTGTGAAGCCAAATCAAATTAAAACATTCAGTATTATGATTTTGAAAGTACATTATTTGTGTGACTCCTTGGCTCATTATAATTATTTGATTAAAATTTGCTTACTTTTATATGGAGATAAAATACAAGATTAAACAAAGAACATGTCTTGTATTAATCTTAAATATGAGATCAGCTGAGAAATTCCAAACTCATAATGGCATAAATATGTGGGGTCTGAACCTGTAGAATACTAAGCAGTTTCTGTGAAGAGCTGCACATCCTCATCTCTCACTGCAGGATCATGACAGCCTTACTGAGCTTCTGTTAGACTTTTGGTGCCTAAACCCCATTATCTGGTGATCAGTAAGTTAGCTGACTTGCCCTTTGATCATACAGCGACTGTGGTTTGGTTGGTTGCTCCACTGATTTGATTAATATGTCTAATTGTCTATCTGTAGCAGCATCTGGTTAATATGGTAGAGTTAAGGGCCATCCAGAAACCCTGTAATCATAGCTTAGCATTCAAACTTTGGCCTGAGTGTAAGCACTCCATATCGAAGTGGAGCCAGGAAGGATTTTTCAAATAACTGTTTAGAGGGACAAATCAGTGATTTCAAGTCACAGGAATTGAGGCGTAATAGAAGTTCCATCATTCACAGGCTTTTTTTATATCACACCCAGTAATCAATAAGCAATTACATTTGGTGAACAATGCAGGCTATATCCTGGCCTATTTTTGTGGCTAGGGTGCACTTTCCTGCCCTAATTGAGGAAAGCAAGCTGTGGGAAGGAAACCTCTTTAGCTCCACTCCATGAGAGTCCTTCCTACTGGTGCAGATCTGGTTACCATGCCAACTAATGAACTTTCTTCATTAATTTTGAACAGCAGGCTGCAAATCCCAATTAAGGCCCCAATCCTACATAAATGTATGCACATGCTGTATTTAAACACATGCATAGGCCCAGTGATTTCGATAGGACTATTAATATGCTCACTGTTAATCATGTGCATAAAGGTTTGCTCAATTAGACCCCATTTGTGGGGGTAATAAAATCCCCATGTGACTGGTAGTCTTTGGCCAGGAGAGTCCTCACTATTCGGACTGTACTAGCAGGGGTGCTGTTGTACTGTTACATGAGGATTGAGATATGGATTGGTGGCTGAGATGTGGGGGAGAGGAAACATATTTCCTGGATGGAGTCAGTGCTATTAGCTACTCATTGTCATAAGCGTTGTTTCCACTTGTAACAACATTCTGAACAAAAGAATGGGTAAAAGCAATGAGAACTGTGGGGGACGGGGATATTATATTCATGTCTAGGTATATTTGCCCTCCTACTAACAGTGAACCTCACCATGAATTATTACACCATAAATCAGGCCTTAGACTAGTTTAATTATAGAAATGTCTCATTTAAAAAAAAGGAAGAAAAAACTAAAATTAAGGTCCTGACTCTGCAATATGATCCAGGTACATGCAGGGTTCTGCTTGCAAGGAGCATATTACAGGACGGGGCCTTACAATTTCACTGTCTCACTACAGGATACCTAAGCATATAGCAATCTCCTTTAACTTACAGCATGCTCTGGGATTCAGGTTCAGATTCTTTAGAACCACCATTCAGAATCTGAAAAGGTTGATTTGGCATCCAGATAACTCACTTGGGTTGTATTTGACATTCATAGGTGGATGTCTCAGCACAATATCCTTGTGGTATGAATAAAATGAGCTCCAGGCAATTGGCTGTGTGGAGTTTTTCAGGATGCAACTTTATAAAATTAAGGTCCTTTCTACCCTTTATAGACATCAGAAATTCCATGGCACCTTTAGCATTCCCATTCTTCTTGACCAACATTTCTCTTCCCAGCTCTGTTGTGCAATGTACTGTGTGCTGATTGGCTTATCCTTGACTCCAAAGGGTGATACTACTGCCCTATGTAAGTGTTTGCTAGCAATACATTACAAAAGGGCTCAAGACCCAAAATTCCCACCTGGCTCAGGATTTCAGACATCCCAAAAGTTTAGGTGTGTTCAGAGGCAGAATTTTGGTGTGGCCCATTGTAAAGATATGGGCCAGCTATGAAATTTGAATTCAGAATCTCATCTCCTCCAGAAAGTTCAAAGATTCTTCTATCCAGGGTTTTGGTTCAGATTCATCCACAATAATAGTGCTAGAACTTGTTTCTGTTGGGAAATAATATGATCATTGGTGCATCGTAACTCAGAAAAGGAAAATTGCTATGCAGTGACACTTATATATTCCTTACAGTGGTTCTCAAACTTTTGTACTGGTGACCCCTTTCACACAACAAACTTAAGAGTGCAACCCCCGCCTTATAAATTAAAAACACATTTAACTCTATTATAAATGCTGGAGGTGAAGCAGGGTTTAGGGTGGAGGCTGATAGCTCACCATCCCCATGTAATAACCTTGTGACCCTCTGAGGGGTCACGACCCCCAGTTTGAGAACCCTGTTTTACTACATTTAAAGTAGGTGTCTGAGATTTGCATAAACAGGAGCCTGAAGTTAAGCTCCTAAACCCTTAATTAGGCACATACATTCTTGAAAATCATGGCTTATAGGGGAAAAATAACTTAGGATTCAATTCTGCAACCCTTACGCACTGTGAGTAACACTTTCACAAGACAGCAGTTCTCTTACTCCTTATGCAGCTTGAGCAGGGTTTGCACTGAACTCAGTAGAACCGCTCATATCCATAAGTACTACCCAAGGTCAGTAAGGTTTACTGCATCAGGCACTTAGAAGAATTTGTTTTCTGACAACCTTTTCTCTACTACAGTATTTATTTTTCTTATCCCACCTCATTTACTAGATGAGATATAGCAATACCTATGGAGTGCATCACCACTGGCATCATTGTGACAATCGTTCTCCTGTACTGTACTATCATTTCTCAGCTATGACTCACTAACAGGCAAATCAAACTACTTGATTTCTTAATGCCATTTTTTAGATTATGCCACACTATGGCAGGAAGTGCATTGCCCTGTGGACCAACTTACCTTATCCCATATCACTTTACAAAGCACAAGGCTTTCTCGGTCCATCTTATGGGGGAGGTTAGGATGTTGCGGCTGTGCTCAATTCTCCTGGGCCAAATCCAAGAATATTTGCTCAATCCTTTACACTGTCAACAGTCCAGCTGACTCGGAGCTGCCATGTCCTGGAGGGGATGAGGCCATGGGAGTTTTGCCTAACTAAGAACAGAAAAAAAAGCTGAGATTCCCCTGCATCTCCTAATCCTGTATATGTCTTCTGTGAAGGGGACCCTTGTCTCCACACTGTCCCCTGGTCCCACCATCTCCCATTGTCCCCTGGACTGGACAACTCCTGCCAGCTCCCCCTACTTCCCTTGCAAAGATGAGGTGGCAGCATCCAAATCACAGAGGAGGCAGCAGGGAAACTCCCTCTGCTTTGCCTTTAGTTTGGGGGAGGGAAAAGAATGGTTTGCTTCCTTTACCTCTAAATCCATGTTGCTGGGGCCCTACATAATACCTGGGTGAGGTGGAGGGAGAGGCAGCATGCTATGCAGCGGCACTTCCCTATTCCAGAAGCCTGCCCCCCTACACACACACACACATACACACAGAGTGTGATCCACATTGTGCAGGCTCCCATACAGATGAGACGAGAGTATTATAGTGATTAGATCATGGGGGCCTGAGTGAGGACTTCATGATTTGGCCTAATAATTTTACTAGTCTTTGCTTTCATTGACATCAGTGAAGCTTTGCTGATTTACATCAGCTCAGGATCTGGCCCTTAACATTTTTGCTGTGCAGGGTTGGAGATATTAATGATTTAAAACATTACAGACAGCACAACAGTTTGAGCCAAAGCTGATAGTTTGCACACAGGGTTCAGCTACATGTGATTTTTAATGGCTGAAATGAAGGTGTCCTGGGAATCAGAATGTACAATGACAGAGTTACTTTGAATGGCATTGCTTTGAATGCGCATGAAAAACAACCTTAACAACAAAAAACATCTACATTTTACTGACATGTAGAGGCTGCCATCTGGTGGCAGTATTAAGAAATTGGTTATTGAAAATAATACACCAAATAATGAATACATTCATTAAAATTAGCTCTTGTAAAGTAATAAGTTCCTTATATAGGTAATAATGTACATACATTATATACACAAAGTGAAATCAAGCAGACCATTTCAACAGGGACTTACCTTTCAAGATTAAAAGGAGACATACATTGTGATTCAGGGTAATGTTGCCACTGCAATACTCAGCTCTTCAACAATTTCTTCAATGCATTAGGAATTGATATGTTTTCTCTGAATAACAGATCCCCCCCTGACTTTTTGGTGCATACATGTTTATACAATTTTTGTAAAAACAGTTGTTTTGTCTCACAAAAAAATCAACCATTTCAAAACTAGTTTCCATTCTGCACTGGAACAGAAATCAAAGTACTGAAAAGTTCCTAAACATAAATGTCAAAAAAAACAAAACAAAAAGAAAACCACTTTTGTACACTTTCAAATAAAAATTGTTATTTCAAATAGACATTTGAAGTAGTTTTAGTTTTTTAAACAAAAAAGAAAGAAAGAAAGGAAAGAAAAGAAAACAACGTTTCATGTTGGAATGCAACCAAATCACTATCTTGTTTTGAAATGTTGATTTGAAACAAAAAAAAATTGTTTCAACATTGCTTTCGGGAAAATCAAAATTTTTCATTAGAAATGACATTTTCCTGCAAAAAATTTCAGTTTCAACTAAACCATGTTTTTTGGCAGAAAAACTTTCCGCATAAGAAATTTTGACTACTGAATAATTGGAAATTGGAAATTTAAATATATTGTAAATATTATACATGTTTAGGTATCCCGAGCACAATATCATCTGGAATTCCAGTATGCCTCACAATTTAATAGAGTGAAACTCAGAGAAAAATACAAACAAAATCCTTTCTATTCCAAACCATGTTCCATATCATTCAGTGTTACATCCAGCTGTTTATTTAAAATTTAAAGAATTGCTTTAAAAAGAAAAAATACATTGGACCATAGATGAAGGAGTAAGAATAAATTACTTTGGCTAATTAATTATTCTCATATTAATATCATACTCTCTTTATTTTAGTGAGAATATAGTGACATTTCTGAAGACCTTATTCTCCCTAAATATCCGTTGATATTGGTAGGAATGTTGCCTAAGTAAAGACTAAATAATGTGATAGTAGGATGAGAGTCTCAGTTTGACGTATACAGAAGTGGGTAAGCATAAAGATGACCCTGAGCAGAGGGGCAACATAAAACTCTGCAGGCTCTGAGCCTGCACCATGAAAGTCTATGGGAGCTTTGCCACTGACATCAACAAGTGTAGGCTCAAGCCCCTAAGCACTTAAGTGGGTCTTTGTTGGTTCATAGGCCTTGTGCATCCTTCTACCCAGGGGTGAATTTTATTCATACTGTATATCATCCTCCAGCTTCACAAGTGATGAGATATTTCCCCTGAATTTGTAGACACAGAGGTCTTGAATCTTCATTGCATTAGTTTAGCCTCAGATTCTCCAAAAGTCTCTGTCTCTATCTCATCCAGATTGTTGTGTCTGCTCATTATGAGTTGGCAAGGCATAAAAATAGACTAAAATTGTCTGAACTCTCTAGAACACTGTAGCTACCCACATTTGATTTATGCTCTTTCTTCCCTTAAAATCATCAGCACTTCAGACTGTTCCAGGAAACATTGGTGGGAATTCTGTTCTCCTCCGCAGAGATGAATTATGTGACTAATACTGCATACACATACTAGAATCTCCTAATGACCACACATTGCAAAACTTCTGAAATAATGTTTCCAGAAAATGAAGGTACCAAAACAAGCTGCTTTTATTTGGGCACATGGCAGGGTATGATTTCTTCCTGAATGTTCAAGAATTTGAATAGTAAACGAATTGCCCCAGTACAGGATGATGCCTAAGCATGTGCGTGTGTTACTCCCCCTTGTTTCAATAGGACACCTGACATACTTAAGGTTATGGATGTGCTTAAATACCTTTCTGAATCATGGCCTATTCGAGTAGATAGATCTTTACATACTAGAACTTTCAACAAAATAAATGATTCTTTTTCAGGAGAAGGAAGGAAGTGTGGGAGTGGAGAACTGGTGTAAAAAGACTGACAAATACAATGACCACATCTACATATGTAGCCACAAAAACAAATAAATAGAACTGATTGAATGTTTAGTTCTTGGGACTGGGAGTCAGGGCCCCAGAGCTCTATTCCCAGATGTGTGCTAAGTCACTCTGGGTCTAATCCCAAACTCATAAAATCCAGTGGAAATACTCCATGTATCAGATCCTCTGTGTCTTTGGTTAGTCACCGACCCACTATGTACCTCATTTTATTCATCTGTTAATAGGTGAGTACGCTAAGTTAATTATTAATATTTGTCAAATGCTTTGTCGTGGAATGAAAGATCATATTGACATGCAAAGTCTTGTTATAACTTCTTTAAGATTTGGAAGGTGAATATGGGATAACCAATGGATCATCACAGCAGGTCCAAAAACAATGTAATGGAAAACATTAATTTTGGATGATTCCATTTCACAGGGTTCAAAGTGGGCCTGTTTTCCTCCCCACCTCCACCCCTCACAAAATTTTTTGATTTTTTTTAATTGAAAAGGGACAAAATTTTGTCCAGCTATTAATCATCTAGTGCTATGAATAGAGACCATAACATATCAATCCTTCCTCTCTAAACTTGCAGGTTTACTGACACCAGAGTATTATTCCTCTGCATTCATATCAATCTTTGAAAAGTGGTCATCTCTGCACTTTTGTGAAGGACTCTCTTCCATTTTTCACTCATTTGACTCTGTTTTTCTCAGTGCAGTGTTCTGGCTTTATGAATATACAACAGAAACCCAAACTGTGAACAAACTGACCTGGGACTCTTTTGAAAGATCATTTTATTTGATAAACAAATAATAAAATAAAATAAAATAGCATTAAGACAGTTTTCTTTCCTATTGAACTTTCAAGAAAAGCTTCTCCCAAACGGTCAGAAAATGAAATTGTGCCCCTTCAGTCAAATGCCTTGTCTGTAATTTCCACAATAGGGCACAGAAATCCATTTCAAATATTCACCACATTCATTCATTGCCCCTTTCTTCTAAGTGCAGGCCAGTGAACTAGAAGCCATTTTCTATTCTCAGTGTCCCACTGACCAGCTGATAAAAATAGATTCAAGAACTCAGACTCTAATCTCACAATGAGCTTTGTATAGGTGACCCCAAACATCCAAGCGGAGCCCTATTGTCTTCAATGGTGCTCCATCCAGAGGGAGAGGTCTGCCAACATGGAGTTTATTGCAGAATTAAAGCCTATGAATTTAGGTTCACAAAAAATTTCACTGGTAATGGTGATATTGCCTAGAGGCCCTATTCAGAGATTGGGATCCCATTGCACTAAAAAACCAGCTCCTCTACCAAACAGCTTATGATTGAAGTATATGATGAAACACAACAGACAGATACCACAAACAGATGTGGGATAGCACAAGTAACAATGATGCTAACTGTATGTAATAAAACATGGCCGTAGCAAAACTGCCCATCCATAGTCAGGTTTTTGGGGGGACCTTGGCATAGTAGAGATCTGAAGGAGGATAGCATGGTGATCTTGCAGATACTTATGAAGTGTTCCAGCCAAGAATAAGAGGCAGCACTGGAGAAAGTGCAAAGGAATTTGTGGGGAAAATTTGGTTAATGTGCAATGAAGGATGGCATCATTTCTGGAGCAGAGCAAAGGTCAACAGCTCAGCAGCTATGAGAGATCATAGTGGGGTCAGGAATAACCCATGAATTTGCTTAAAATTGAAGACAAGTAGTTTGTACTTGATTTAGTGGGGAAAAAGACCCACTATAAGGATACAAAAAGAAATTGGTGACATGGTTGAAATGAGGAGTCAGGCAGATGACTTTTCTAGCAGGTTTTTGAATGTATTTAAGGATGACAAGATGGCATTTGTCGAGAATAGAATTGGTTGAATTTCGGTCTTTGTCCATGAAGAGATTGTGAGACTAGTTTCAGCAGAATGCAAGTATGCAAGAGAGACCATCTAGGATGGAATTAGAGGAAAGGAAGTCCAAATAGCAAGTGTAACTAGTACATTCATTGAGCTGAGACATGACGCAGGTTAGAATGACTTTGCTCTACCAGTTTCTTAATAATAATAAATATTAGACCTAAGTACAGTGGCATTTTGAAGCAGGTCTGAAGCAAGAATGTTCCCTTAAAAGTAAATAAAGATAAAACAGATAGGATGTTATTTTCTATTAGCTCTCATCACATCTCTTTCCAATAGTTAAATTTTCTCCACACCAGATTTCTGGCAGAGCTGCTCTTTTCTCTCATTGGCTCAATGTGGTTGGAAATCTGAGGTATTTACTGAACACTCTATAAGGTGGAAATGCACCATCCCTGTCTAAAACTTATACATCTTGTCTTTTGAGAAATTTAAATTTTTGCACCAGCTAAAGTCTTCGGTCTGTTAAATATGGTTTTTTAAAACTCTCTTTTTTTGCAATATAAAATGGACGAAGGGACCATTTTTTCTTAAACAAATAAAAGTGTAATGGTGCAAATTTTATTTTAATGACTAGATGAAATCCTGTATTCCTTACTCAACCAAAATTCCCGTTGACTTCAAAATGCAGGACCCAAATACTCTAGTCCTTACTTGTTCAAAGCTCTGACTGACTTCATCTGTGCTCCCAAATGTGCATTTGTGTATGAATATAAGGTAAATACATGCATATATGGGTAACTAACCAAGGAGTAAAATAACAGGGTGAGGGGCTGCAAGATATAACAATGGTGGAGGACAGCTTCCCCTCTTCTGTTAGACCAGAGGAGAGTGCCTCCCTCCTTGGTTTGTGTAAGCAGAGCTCCCTCTTCTGACTGCTGTGATTAGATCTCTCCTCCTATTTTAACTACCTTAGGTAGCTATTTGCAAGTAAATTTTGTCTGTTGTCCCTTGTTGTATTGGATGGGAGTTTTGACTGAGTCGTGCACAGAGTGTGAACTGCAGGATTACCATAAAATAGAAATCTTCGTGGAAAATCTGAACTGATGTGTATAAAAGCCTCTGTGAACAGAACAAAAGATTAATTCCTGAGTTTTTATGTTTATTGGAAAGGGTATCTACATACAGTCAAATATTGCAACTTCACATTGCTATGAAGTAGTTTTCTTTACTATACAAGAATTCAGTAATTATCACTACAATTCTATCATTTGAAAATACGCAGATATTCAAGGATTAGGGACTAAAATATTGCAAAATGGGAATAGGACTGACATTCTACAAAGCTAATGCATCTACTTGTTCCTTAATATAGGTGGCCCATGTTCCCAAAGTTGGTAAACTGGAAGTACAGTTTAGTAGCCAGTAGATGGGGCTTGACATCTCCTACCAAGATATGTTTGGTTTATTTAGATTGGAAAGTTAAATCTTTCTTCCTTTTGGATTCTTTGCAAGCTTTTTTCTGCTTCTGGTTACTTTGAGAGTCTGATTTGTTGCCATGCTGTTATGCATTAGTTGGTTGTTGGTATTATACTGATTTATAGTGAGAAATAAATAATACCCAAATTTTAAGAAGCTTTTGAAACAAGAATTTGAACACTACAGTGATGGGGCCTGTCATGGTACAATTCCCCACTCTGAACCTGAGCGTCCAAAAGATGGGGTACCAGCATGAATCCCTCTAAGCTCAATTACCAGCTTAGTACTTGTAGCGCTGCCACCAACCAGGAATTCCAGTGCCTGGTTACTACTGGTCCTCCCAACCTTGCCGGGGAATCCCAAGACCCGACTCTCTGGATCTTAACACAAGGAAAGAAAATCCTTTCCCACGTTGCCTCTCTCAGGTTCCCCTCCCTGGGTTACCTAGAAGATCACTGTGATTCAAACTTTTTGAATTCTCAAACAGAGAGGAAATTCACCTTCCCTCTTCTTTCTCCCTTTCCAGACTCTCCTGAGAGAGAAAGTATCCTATCACAGAGAGAATAACCTTTCTCTCCTCCTTCCCTTTCTCCCACCAATTCCTGTGAATCCAGACCCAGTCCTCTGGGTCTCACCAGAATAAAAAAACAATCAGGTTCTTAAACAAGAAACTTTTATTAATGAGAGAAAAACAATAAAATTATCTTTAGTTAATTCATCATACATGGTTTTCAGCGATAGACACTGGGAATACCCTCCAGCCTAGTATACAGTACAAATTAAATCTTTCAGCAAAATACAAATTTGAACTCCTTCCAGCCAAATACACAATTAAACTCCTTCCAGCCAAATGCACATTTGCAAATAAAGAAACAAACATAAGCCTAACTCGCCTTATCTCCTAGTACTCACTATTTTGAACTGATAAGAGCCTGATTGGAGATGGAGAGAAACCTGGTTGCACGTCTTCACTCTCAGAACCAGAAGATAACAACCAATTTAACAGCACACAGAACTTCTGTCTCTCAGATTTGAAAGTATCTGTCCCTGATTGGTCCTCTTGGTCAGGTGACAGCAGGCTTCCTGAAATTGTTAACCTTACAGTCAAAGAGATAAAAAGTATATCGTTCTATCTGTTTATAACAGGGCCACAGAATATTTAGGTCAGAGTGGGAAACTGGCCATGGGCCCCTCCTGCTGCTCTGAGCTCCTGGCCCAGGAGGCAGCCCAGCCCCCCTGCATTCCCCTCCACTGCAGCTCAGCTCACTGCACCACTGGCACAATGCTCTGGGCAGTGGAGCTGCAAGCTCCTGGGCAGCGGCTGACCAGTGCTATGAGCTGCACAGTAGCGTGGCTGGTCCAGCTGGCGGACAGCTGCCTGTCTGGTGTTCTGGAGGCGCGGCTGTAGCCCTGCCCGCCACTGGTGCTCCGCAGCACGATAAGGGAGCAGGCGGTTGTGATAGAGGGCAGGGAGTTCGGAGGTGGGGTTGTGGATGGGATGGGCGGTCAGAGGGCAGGGAACAGGGGGGTTGAATGGGGGCAGGGATCCCAGGGGGCAGTCAGGAAGTGGGGGGGTTGGATGGGGCAGCAGGGGGGCAGTCATGGGACAGGGAGAAGGGGTGGTTGGATGGGGCAGGGGCTCCAGGGGACAGGAAGGTGAGGGGGAGTTGGAAGCGGTGGGGGGGGCAGTCAGGGGTGGTGTTCCGGGAGCGGTCAGGTGAGAGGGAGCAGGGGGGTGGATGGGGCAGGCATCCCAAAGAGGGTTGGGTAGACGGGGCAGGAGTCAAGAAGCGGGGGGCGGGTAAGATAGGGGGCAGGGGCTGGGCCACACCTGGCTGTTTTGGGAGGCAAAGCCTCCCCTAACCAGCCCTCCATACAATTTCTGAAATCCGATGTGGCCCTTAGGCCAAAAAGTTTGCCCGCCCCTATCTAGGTGGAGAGAGATGGTAGACTGGCAGTACAGAAGCTGACATTTTGTAGTAAACTCTTTAAAAGCACTGTTTCATATTATTGTAATTCCCAGGTCGTCTTCTTGCTTAAGGAAGTAACTTCTGAAGTGTTCTGCATTCAGAAAGGGTACTCAGCAAAGCACTTGCCTAATTTTAAGCAAGTGCTTGAGTGTGATTGAAGACAACAGAATTTAGCATGTGCTTAAGTGCTTTGCTGCATCCTGGTCTTAACTTATTTACCCCTTTTCACTCTATTGTTTGTGAGCCTAAAAAATACATTTTCTATGCATAGGTTTAAAGGAGTTCTTGGTCTGTGTTAAAGAATAAGGATGGTCTGTCACTATTTCTGTCTCCAAAAAAACCAACAAGTTTTAGACTAGCAACCAAGTATGAGATGTGAAAAATGACATTACTACTCTTCCAGAAATAATAGGGTGTAATGAAGGCTCCCATTCCGAATATAAAGGTTGAGGCTTGTTTACTCAGTGTGCTATTTTCCCAGCACAAGTCTTATGCACCACTTGAGTCTTAGGAATAACTCAGAAGAGAATTTACCCTCCCAAACACAAAATAACAGTTCAGGGCTATTTAGTTTGGGGATTTTGGTTTTGTTAGCAGATCTTGTATATTCTTTGTTCCTGAGCACATACTTAAAGCTCCCCCTCCAGCTGGTTTTTTTTTCCTCTGCAGAGTTTATAAGGACAGTAGACTACTGGCCCAATCAGCTGTCCGTAACTCAAACATGATTCACTGGTGTGTAAGTTGCTTGATATGTAGATATTCAACCTGTGACATTTACTCGTACACAAATAAATCATTAACAAATGGGTCCTTCAACTGTGTTAGAAAAAATAATTACAGAGATGTTATAATGCACCTGAGCAAAATTGATAACATTAATCATTCATAAATTTAAAACTGACAGTCTTCAGTAACTCAGTGACATCCACAAAACAAGCCCATGTATAAATATCTAATTTATCCATTTTTGACTTATCAGATCACTGCTGGAAGACAGAAAGAAAACACTTTTTATTCATGCTAAATAATTGAAAAATGGTTAAAACTTCCCCTCAAAACTTCTTGGGACCAAGACCAAACATGAAGATGTTCAGCCCAAAAGATATGTAGATAGATGATATTTTTTAAGAATGTTGTGGAAAACTGAGGATTAGAATAGAAAGCATATTTCATCCTTCACTAGAGTAGATGCCGCTGTAATTACAGTAACAGAAACAGCTAAACTAGGAAGATGACAGATGATAGGCAGAAGAAGTGGGGGGGTTCTGCATTTAGGATGAGTCAGAGTGAGTTTGCAGATAAAATGCAGTAAAATATTTTGGCTGGACAGTGTGAACAGAAGTTAGATAAGATAAGCCAAGTGATTCTCTGTAAGTGATCAGGTCTTTAAATATGCAGCAGAAGAGAGGTTGTGGAAGGACAGAGACATAGTGAATTATCTGCTAGTTCTATCAGTCTCTCAGTATGAGAGATTGTGGAGGAGATGTTGTGATAGTGCAATATTGCAGCTACAGGGGCAGCACAGTATTACACAGGAACAATTTCAATTTTAAGAAACCAAACTTCATAGGACATTGAATGCCCTGAGAAGTTGTAATTAAAACTCTTCAATGTGAGCTTCTCCAGGCAAGCAAGAAACATGAAGGAAGCAACACTACAATTAAAACTCATTCCAAGTCATCCTGATTAGCGAACCTGACAAAATGGTGTAGCCAAGAAATAAAAATAGAAGGAGCGTTGTCTAGAATTTATAGTAGACAGCTGGGACTCATGCCTCCTGGATTTCCAGTTGTGCCACTGACTTGCTCCCTTCATGTGAGCAAATCATGTAGTCACTCTATATCACAATTGCTCCATCTGTACAATGGAAAATTTAGATATTTATTAAAATCCACCAGTGAGGTCATTATTTTTCAGGTGTTTTGTGATACTTACATGAATGGTCCAATACCAAAGTGTACTTCACTAACCAGGCAGCCTTTAACTTTTTATTCATCCCTTCTTATCAGTGACACACTGGCCTTGTTACCTCATTCCACCAATGGCACAGCAACTTTGATACCCAGTTTGTATCCTTCTTTTATAGGCATCTTTGTGCTTTCTCTCATGCTGCTCCTTACATTTGGGATGCCTTCCCTCAACCAAGTCACCTCCTGCACACCTTCAAATCCCATCTAAAAACTCACTTCTGCCATCTTGCCTCTGAGACGTGTGTAGAAGGAAATGCTAAACACACAAATAAATATAAAAGCTGTTTTAATATAACCCTCAAGATGTTGGTTGTATCAAAAGGCCCTACCCAATGACTGCTAAGTCAATTAAAAGATTCCCATTGACTTCAGTGGGCATTAGATCAGGCGCTTATTGAGTAAGTGCATTATCTTGTTCTAATCTTCTTTATTCTTCCTCTCCCTTCCCACAATTTTGTCTGTTTTTGACCACCCCTATCATCCAGAGCCACATGCACTTTTTGTATCATGTTGAATCTAGATTGTATGCTACTTTGGGCAGGGATTGTTTTTTCTTTTATATAAGGCACACTTATCTTTTGGTGCTTGAATAATAATAAAAAATGTTATTTTAAAATGATGAACCATTTGATAAGAATAAGAAAACATAGTATGTTACATGTTAATTATCAGAAAGAAATATACCTCTACCCCAATACAACGTGGCCTAGTCTAACATGAATTCGGATATAATGCAGTAAAGCAGGGATCTGGGGAGCAGGGCTGCATGCTCCGGCAGATCAAAGCAAGTTCGATATAACATGGTTTCACCTATAACGCAGTAAGATTTTTTGGCTCCCGAGGACAACGTTATATCGAAGTAGAGGTGCATTAAACAAAGTAACAGAACACTTTAACTGACATTAATGAAACCCTGGAGATTCAGCATAGACAGAAAGTAAATGAAGAAACAATCACTAAGAACAAAGGGTGAATCTCAGACAGGATAAGGAAATGTCAGGTTAATCTGACAATTATTTAGCTTCTGTCTTTACAGAGCAGGGAGAGTCTGAAGAACTACTGGCCCATGGGGGTTAGATTTCCTAACATAGAGAGGGTGGAGTGAAAGATTGTTTAGATCATAAGGAAAATGGCTATGGGAAGACTGAATACACTTATGAGGACAAAAGTCTGAACAGTATGTGTAGGTGAGTTTCCAAGGAAGTAACCAAAATTAATGACATCCTTATTGATATTTTTAGATAATTGCTAATTCCTTTGTCCTCTGGACTAAATGACAAGGATAATGGAAGAGGCCCTGATTGGGAGAGAGCCAGAAATGAAATTTGGCTAATACCAAAATTAAAAGCACTGAAGTGACAAAGGGCGGTGCATGATTTTAAAAGATTTGGATTTTTCAGATAAATGAGAACTAGGGGTTGACGTATACAATGAAGGTTTGACATACAGAAGAGACTGACCTTATTTACCAGCCAAATTCATATGAGATGGGTCAGGATTACTAAAGATTTTACTATGACATGTAGCAGAGGTCAATTTCCACTAAGTGCAGTGGCTTCTGTTACAACACAGAAAAAGTAGGCGTAGAAGTCATTGGATATACACCAGAGACGAATTTTGGCAAATAAAGCTTTGGGCAAAAAAAATAGAGCAGGCTAGAGTGGAACAATTAGGAATCATGCTGACCTATGTAATGAGATTACAGGTAGATTGTCATCAGCCTCAATGTATGAAGAGAGAGAAAGAGTCTTATGTAAACAAGTAAAGCTGCCATACAAGGGTCTGACTCAAACTCCGGGAAACTGCCATGATTTGCCATAAAAATCTAGTAAATTTGACAAATTGCATAACACTTGACAAAAATATTAAACTACATTTTCCATGGAGTACAGCATAACTGTGGCCCAGATTTGTAAAGGTTTTTGGGTGTTGCTCCACTCATAAAATACGTAAATAGTCATTGGGCCAAAGAGAATGAGAGACTGACTATAGCCCTGTGGTTAGGTACTCATGAAGCAGGTGGGAGACCCAAGTTCAAGCTGTGCTCCTGTAAAATTTAAATATTTTATAAAATATGGAACAGGTTCAACAGAAGAAAGCTCCACCCCAGAATGTCCCATAGGCATTAGGGCAATCACCTGGGACTTGTGAGACAATGGTTCAAATCCCTGCATTCTGTATTAGGCAGGAAGGGAGGGTGCAACTGGGTCTCTGACATCTTGTGTAAGTGAATTAACCACAGGACTAAAGGTATAGGTTATTCCCCCTCCTTGTTTTTTCTTGACCTGACCTGGCTTAGCCTAACTCCAGGAAAGCATTCCCAGCTGTGAAACCCAAATGGAAGGAGGCACCTACTGCTTTTGTGGGTTGGGGTTTAAGCTCTGCCCTTTCCTTGGCATTTCCTACTGGCTGTTTTAGGCTAATCCCACTCAGAGTGCTGGTTCCCATTTGAGATGCCTAACTCTCCTCATGTGTTGTATAAGAAGCCTGGGTGCCTAGCCTGGTGATAGGGCACCTAAAAATTAGGGACTGCCAACACTTAGTCTAACTCCCCTTTGCTCTCTCCTTTCCAGTTCGTAAGTATATGTCTCCTCTTTTTATATTGCTTTTTTCCTGACTTTCCCCTGAAGAAAGTTTTCTTTGAAGCAGGGTGTGAATGGTGAGCCAAGATTTTTTAACAGTCTGAGTGGGTTCTGCTTGGCGTCTCTACCCTTTTGCTGAACCCAGCCAGTTATGTAAATAACTCAGTAGAAGAATTTTTGCCATTAAAGTAAAGAAAATGTACATTTCACCATTTTGGAGGAGGGGGGGGTCAGTGTGAGGAGTCTCCCCTCACATCAGGTTTTTCCTGAGGTAGCTCAATTGACTTTATTGGGGTTACTCAGGATTTACACTGGTGTAAGTGAGAGGAGAAACTAGCCTGGCCAAGACCATTTATTTCTTAAAGCCATCATGGGGATTATCTTCCATCAGGTATTTTTGCTTTTGACTAGCTTTCTGCAAGTCCAGAATGGTCCTGCACAGAATACAACACTGGGTGGGGGGACCAGAAGACTTAAGCTAAAGAGGTTGGATTAATTCAACAAAAGAGAGAGCACTTTTAAAGTTAGTTCTAGAGGTACTGAAAAAATCTATAATCGAGATCGATGAAACTGAATGAGAAATGAGGCTGAGAACATCACAAGTGAAGGGAAAAAGGAAAATTAAGAACAGACTGAGGATTCAGGCCCACAGATTCACTGACCTTGTAAACAAAAGGACTAATTTTCCAAGTAAGGGCATCAAATAAGTAAAGTTTAATGAGTTAGAGAGGAAGATGAACATTTTACTTGAGAGAGTGGATTTAAGGATTTAGTGACACAGCAGGAACACAGAATAGAGATAAACATAAAAGGCTTGTTCGACCCAGCAACCTTTCCCAGTTCAGCAATTCCGTATGGCTTTATACTTTTATCTCTGATTCATCGTTCTAAACAAAGTCAATTAAATGCCATAAGAAGAGTATTGTTGCACTGGAGGAGTAGATTTAGGTAGGCGAATCAGAGCCAAATTAATCCCTGGTGTAACACTCCTGAAGTCCAGAAGGGTCAACAGTGTTGTGCTAGGCATTAATTTGGCCCATTGACTTTATCTGGAGCTAAATAGCTCTGTATCCATATCAATGGAGAAGTGCCAAAAATAAAAAGCTGTCTCAATCTGGTTCCAGGGGGTCTACTTTCTGTTGTCACATCACGGTGTGTGATGTCATGAGCTGTGAAGCTCTGCTGTAGCAATTCTGCCATAATTTTAGACCACCAAGCTGGACTGACACTTCTTGTTTTAATCTGTGCATGAGAAGTTTGTTCTCTCTCTGGCAGTTCCTTAAAATGTTTACACAGCTTTTTACTGAGTGACTCAAATGGGTCAGGGGCAGAGTAAGGGATTCTCAGGCAGATTATAATGTTTTTTTCATAAACTTTTTCTTTGAAGTTGATGGGGGTGGGGGAGGTACAGTTCATGGCAATGGCCAGATACACAGAATCAAATGAAATCAAAAGGTATGGAAAGTATCAAGTGACTAGTAAGAGTAAAGGACAGCCAAAAACAAGAAGTCTGCAAGAATAAAAATCAGGCAATAAGAAATGTAGTAGATAGCAGTGCAACTTACACATAGCAAAGCATTAGAGAATGCCACCGCATTCATAGATATGGTAAGACAAAATAAAGGATATTGCAATAAACATGTTTCTGGCACAACAGCTGAGAAAGTGAATATCAAGCTGTCTAGAGTAGCACATGACCATGAGTGCCAACCTCAGGGCAGACTGTCAAGGAACAGGTCAAAAACCCCAAACTGGTTTAATGTTCTATAATTAGATTTCACCTACCAAGTAACAAGTGTGAATTCCTAAAGCACTATTACAGCCTTAGCATGGAGTCATAGACAGTCCCCTTTGGCACACCAGTCTAGATTGCCACCCAGGCAAGCCTGCCTTTGTGATACCAAAAATCACAACACTATTCATGTTACCACCAGTCATTTATCCGCAGGTCAATTGTACCTAAGATCTCAAACCAAAGACAATGCTTTTAGCCAATCCAATAGTACTAAAGATTCATTTACTATGAAAAAGAAATAGAGTTATTTTACAAGGTTAAAGCAGAGAAACATACACACATAAATGAAGATAGAGTCTTGGTTCCAAAAGCTATACATGCTATAATATGCAAGCCCTGTGTGTCTTTTAGGGCTAACCCAAATCAAATAGCTTGGGGCTCCCTTGCTTATGCTTAGATATATTGCCCTCTCCGAAATCCAAGCAGCATACTGATCCAGTTTCTTCTGGTCAGGCATTTTTATTCCATCCCCCTAGAGTAGAAGCTGATGGGATGAGTTCAGGCACAGATCCCCTCTTCATTCGTGAGGTGGAGAGAAATCAACAAAGTCTTTGTCCTTTGATATTTCACAGTAGCTCATTTGGTTTCAATGGAACTTCTTGTGGGCAGGACCAGCACTTTGTACTAACTAATGCCTCTTTCCTGTTTGGTGAGCTGTACAATTACAGAGGTTTACAATGCAAACACTCAAAATAACTTTATACTATGGGCTACAGATGTTATAAGTGAGATCAATACACACAGCATCCTACAAGCATTTCATCAAGTCTAAACATTCTTATCAACTTTACATCTATTTTAACAATGCTACTCACAGGTGAGCTAGACTGGTTTCCAGCTATGCATTTATCAAGGGGCCTTGGCCTGAGCTCCTGGTCTGGTCTACCAGCTCCTTGGCTCCTGGTCTACCAGCACCACAGTGAAATTAGAGGCTTTGGGAGGAGAATTTTGTTGTTTTATTTGAACTAGTTTGAGGAGTAAGAGAAGTCTTGAGATGGGATTTTAAGGTGGTCTGGGGTTCTGAGAGCAGCGGACAGAGGAAGACAGGAAGGGTCATCTCAAAAATCCTTAATCTCAAAGGATGGCTAAAAAAAGGGAATCATCCTGTGGTGGGAGCCATGTGGTGCTGACTATGATGGAAGCAGAGTCCAGAGAAATCACAGACTACAGTTGAAGTAAGGGTTAGAGAGAGAAATATAACTAAGGAAGAAAGGCTGACAGAAACCCACCTGTATACAGTTCTTGGGACAGGGACAATGGGAGAGTCCATAGCTCACTCTCATTGCCTTGCAGGGGGCTTGTGTATCATATGGAATGGTGTAACTGGAGAGCAATCACATCCACTTCCCCTCCCTAAGCAATAGTTCATCCTCGGCCACCTCCTTTCACCACTTTAAGCTCTGAAGAAGGGGACCCCCTACAATAGTCCCAGGAACACTAATGGGTTTTAGTTTCTGTTGTTGTATCTCACCTGAAAGGAGCAGTTAATTCCTTTCCCTGCTGTATAGTGAATAGCTCTGAGCTTCACTTGTGCTCTGCAAGCTATGAGTATTTATCCAGTTCTATGGATTTTTCACATCAATAGCACAAAGCTGATATTTTTTCAACAGTTGCTCAGAGATGTTTCTTCTTTAGGAAGAATGATCCCCTTGTCATGTTACAATAGTTACTTCAGGTCCCAAATACGT
Organism: Chelonoidis abingdonii; assembly: GCF_003597395.2. Taxonomy (NCBI): domain Eukaryota; kingdom Metazoa; phylum Chordata; order Testudines; family Testudinidae; genus Chelonoidis; species Chelonoidis abingdonii. Next base: position 68,038,999 of record NC_133772.1, read on the forward strand.
GCAGGCCCTTTTATGAGATTGTAGGTGTGTAGAGGTGTGTGGCGCTCCCTCACTACCAATCTCAGAGGGAGGCCACTCCTCTTTGCTGCCATGCCTCTGGAGTAGCAATCTATCAAAGGAGGAAAGTTAGCAGTCTCGCGGGCTCAACCCTGTCACAGGAGAGCAGCAAACAATTTCAGGACCCAAGCCCATAGGTGAGGCAGGGTCCCAAGCAGCCTAGAGTTCCAGCCCTCAAGTGGAGTACAGTAGTTAGGGACAGTTCAGGGGTCCAGGCCCTTGGGCAGGGTGGAGCGCCTTGCGATCTAGTGCTCTGGTCCTCATGCAGGGGCAAGCACCACCCACAGTCTATGGACTCAGGCCAGGGGTGAGCACCAAGCAGAGTCTATGGGGTCCCAGCAGGGGTCAGGTGCCCAGCAAACAGTCTACGGTGCCGGTAGTTGTCTCCTCAGGGCATACTGCCAGTGGCAATCCCAGCTACTCCTCCGCATCAGGTGGGTCTGGCAATCCTGCTCCCTGGGAGGTGTCCTCGGGGCAACAGAAGTCTACCACAGGTTCCAGTTCCAGCAGTGAGCTGGAGGAGTCTGCCTCGTCTGGCAGCTCCTGCTCAACCAAGCTACAGGGACTGCCTTTTATGTTTCCTATTCCTGTCTCACCTCTCCACATACAGCATGGTGGGCATGGACTTCCTGGTTCTGCCCACCAGGGGGTATATGGCCCTCCCTTGCTGCCAATCCCTGAGGGAGGCCACACCTCTTTGCTACAGGGATCCACTATGCATTCCTTCTGCCCTTTGGCCAAGAGGGAATAAGGGACAGGGCCATAGCCCTAACCTCCACTTTCTTAAATAGCTTTCAGGAGGCTTGTATAGCTGTCAGTACTGGCTTCAATCTGTTCCCTTAGGGTAAAGATGGGACTCATGCCTGGCATCTGCAAAGCGAACAATTAAGGTGCAGCTTCTTTGTTTCCTCCTCTTCCTTCCTCTTCCATCCTGTACCCATCTAGTTGTTAACCAGCAGGATTATCCTGTGCCTTGTATTATCAGTAATAGATGACTATTTATGTGTGGAGCAATCTGTGATACTTGGGTTTGAACAAAGTGATGCCAGAATGAGATCTCTTGTCATGCATTACATTTCCTACTTGCCCTATTAGCTTTACTGTTGCAGACTGGAGACACCAGAATCACATCTTCTTGCTATTTTTGCTTCATCTCATACTTCCCATTTAAACCACTCTCATAATAATTTTCTCCCACTTTGTTTCAAGCCAGGAAGAAGGCTTGAATACACTCTTCCCTTCTCTTCTCCATCAAACAGTCATTGAAATCCCTCCTTAAAACACACTTCTTCCACTAAGATTTTGATGATAATCCATCAAAAACAAATCCCATCCTGCATGGTTTTGAGACTGGACTGCATCTAGTGAATCAATTTATTATGTTTCTGAACTGTGACACTAAGATCATCCTCCCTGATTGAACTAAACTCATTATCTCTAGCTTGGCTGCATATATATACCTGCCCCTGGAAATTTCCACTACATGCATCTGACGAAGTGGGTATTCACCCACGAAAGCTCATGCTCCAAAACGTCTGTTAGTCTATAAGGTGCCACAAAATTCTTTGCTGCTTTTAAGATCAACCTACACTCCAGGACTGGGACTATGTCTTCCATTATACACAGCAACATGCACATCATTGGTGGTGATAGACATATTATTTTACAATTTAAAGCCCTATAATATGGTTACACTATTCGCAATCTACATCTTGGGAAAGTGATTGGATGCTAGCTTCAGAGACAGCCTTCAGCTATGCAAACAAAGGTTATTGTTAACAATTCACTCAATGAGGCCTGATGACTTGTACTTTTATCTACAGCTTCCTATTCTATAGGAGCATGAAAAGAAAAACTGCTGGTGGTGAATTGCTTTGGATATTAAAGATTAATCACATCTCAGTGCACTTCTAATCATTTTGAAAAATGAATATATTGGCAAAGGAGATCTCCAGAACTGTGTGTACCTGCTGGCTGTGCATTACTGGACCATTACAATCCTAATGCCACTTCCATCTTATAAATGGACTTCTGAGTTTACATTACCTGTTGGTGAGCACAGAAATTAGGAAGTGTAGGGTAATACGCACTAACAGCCTGATCCAAAGTCCATTAAAGTAAATGGAAAAAAATTCATTAGGTTTAGACCTTATGTATGGGAGCCAGCTTTGTCTTTGGACCACTGCATTATAATCTGCATTATACATATGAAAAAGATATAATATACTCTTCATTGTTTTTCTTAGTAGCCACTTTTTTGGTGTATCTAAAAAAATCTGTTTTGTTCAGTTAAATATATTTCTACACTGTATCTGAAAATATGTGACTCTATGAAGATCTTCATACTGGAAGATTGCCTAAACAAGGAAAGGGCCTAAAAGAAAGGAAAACGCCAAGAAAATAATGGATTGAGACCTTCCTGGAGACAAGAACCAGGTACAGTCAAATGCTGGAGCCCATAATTACTTAAAATTCTTTTGACCACTGTATTTCATTGTGAAATTAATCAAACTGTTTCTATTAGAAGCCGGGGATCATTTCCTTTCCTTAGATAAACACTTGAAGGTGCCAGACTCCTCTATGGAATGATAAATGACTTCCTAGACGTCATCATAAAGGAAGTTGTTCCTCATAACTCTTCTAAATCTGTTACACATCAAATTTCCTGTGCCTGGCTGCCACGCTGCGATGCTTTCCAAACTGTGTTTCACAAATTTTCAGTGTGCCCTCGAACATCAGGGCATTCCATTTCTAACTCAATCATTGGCCAAGTTTTCAAAACACAGGAGGCCATAGATTGGATTTGTAAGCTAGAATATTATGTCCTGCCTACCCAGAATAAAAACAAGACACAGTTCAGATGTGTGATTTATGGGCTGTTCCATTTAGTTTTATTCTGTGGTGAGACTGGAAAAAGATGAGATACAGGTTCTACTGAACTGATAATGGAATATGAGATTGCACTTTTACTGGTATTCTCTGTGATTTCATTGACAACCAATAAATATCATAACATCAGACCTGTAGAGTCTTCATCTATTTCCTTTACAACAAAATGGTTATAATAATGATACTTTGAGTTCTATAACACTTTGTATTGGTGGAGCATTCTTTATCAAAGCACTTTAATTCACCAAATTGCTTAAAGCCTAACAATCCCACAGTGAGATAAATTAATATTTTTCATATTCAGAGCTTGAGAAAATGAGATAGGGAGAATTTAAGTGACTCAACTAAGGTCACACAGCAAGTCTGCAGCAGAGTCAGAGACAGAAAGCAGATTTCTTGATGAGCAGTTCTATGTATTTAGCCACCAGATTCTGCTTTGTCTCAACACAGTGATCTAACGTCTTGCTCATTGACGCCAAATATAATCTGGATTTAATATATATCTGAAATCTATTGTACCAGAGGCTATTTTCTTCTGAAAGAATCCCAAACAAGTTATATCTACCTCTAAAAATGTATGTTTGATAGTTTTTTCCAGTAAGTGAATGTAAAGTATGGTTGGAGAAAGCTAGACTTCTTTATACAATTTAGAGATCCTTTTTAAAAAAAAGTCCATTATGAAGAGAAAATTATCCACAATTAGCTAGATGTCAAAGTGTTATAAGATGTACACACAATAATCTGAAGGTGTAAAATCATAGGATACTCTGCTTAGTCAAGCCTAAAAGGCATTTTATGCCTCTAATTTCAATGAACAAGGAAGTTTACTAGAAGAGGAGTCCCTTTAGAGCAGGGATGGGCAAACTTTTTGGCCTGAGGGCCACATCTGGATACGGAAATTGTATGATGAGCCATGAATGCTCACAAAAAAGGAGGTTGGAGTATGGGAGAGGGTGAGGCTTTGAGCTGGGGGTGTGGGCTCTGGGGTGGGGCCAGAAATGAGGAGTTCAGGGTTTGGGACCAAGGGGTTTGGAGGGCAGAAGGTGGATCAAGGTTGAGGCTGGGGGTTGGGACATGGGAGGGCATCAGGGGTGCAGGCTCCAGGCAGCGCTTAGCTCAAGCAGATCAAATCCCATCTCCGGCTCCTATGCAAAGGCATAGCCAGGCAGCTCTGCACGCTGCCCCATCCACAGGTGCTGCCTCTGCAGCTCCCATTGGCCATGGTTCCCAGCCAATGAGAACTGTTGGGGCCACACTTGGGGGGGCAGCATGCAGAGCCCCCGGGCTGCCCCTATGTGTAGGAGCCAGAGGGGGGGGACATGCCACTGCTTCTGGGAGTCATGCGAAGCCATGGCATGCGTGGAGTGGGGCAAACCCCCGACCCCGCTCCTCATCTAGAATGCCAGAGCAGGGCAACCCCCCAGCCCTTCTCCCCAGCAGGAGCTTGAGGGCTGGATTAAAATGTCTGGAGGGCTGGATGTGGTCCCCAGGCTGTAGTTTGCCCACCCCTGCTTTAGAGCCATCTATATTACTGTGTTAAACACTAGTGGAAGTTTTCCTGTTTATATCCTTCCTTTCCTTTACTTCCTATCTGTCAGTGACAATTGTGAGATATGCCACAGGAGTGCTCTCTAGAGAGCTGTGAATAAGTTCATTAAAAGAAATACAACTTTGTTGTCAAAAAAATTGGATGAAACTCCATCTAGTGCTCTACATTCCAATAATATTACATTCAAAAATTATTTGAAAACACCTGACACAATTTATGACAAGAACAATAGAAATGTACTGGAATTGACTCCTACTTCATCTTCATCCTAATGCACCTTCAACCATGAGAAGATGATACACTTAACTTTGGAATTTATCATATGCTTCATGGGTTGCTTCACTGCAGAGAACAGTGAAAAGGCAAAATGGATTTATTACTAATATTTTCAGGACCCATGATCAATTCCTTTCTCCCTTATCTTCTATTGAATTATTTTTGGAAACTGGGTTGCAAAGAATGCCTATACAGATGCTAATTTGTCTAGTTGTGAATCAGGCTCTTTAGTTGTTTTTAGGACTTTTGTTTGCTATTGTACTGTAACAGAAGAAAGGAAGTGCTTAGCATACTTCTGCCTATTTCACCTTAAAATGAATCATTTCTAAAAAGGATTCTTCAATTGGAAATTAATTATTTGAAAGAGAAAATGTTCATATTGGTTTATAGGTTCTGCTTGTGTGGACTGCTTATGATACCAATCGTTCATGGCTCTCCTTTAAATGCAACACCTTCATAGAAGGCATAGGTAACAAAACACTCAGCACTGTAAATCAGAGTATGTGTTTTTAATTTTGTGGGACACCATATATTAGGGGTGATTTTGTTTTTCATCTGGACTTCAATTAACAGAGATATAGATCTCTAACTGCACCTATTATTATTGCGTTGTGCACAGGGCCAGACTGAGGCATAGGCAATACAAGTGGGTGTATAGGGCCCAAGCTCCTGGACAGAGGTGATTACATAAGAATTTCTGCTTGCTTCATTTTTAAAAAAAGATACTTTCTAGCCCTCATAGTTGTGAAGAAATGTTCGAAAACATAACCTGAATGTAACAGGTGCAATGACATCTACTAAGGTCTTCAGACAGCCTGACACAATAGCTCTGAGACACATGAACTACCCCAGACATCACAATAGGGTACTAATTCCAAGACCCACTGCTCTGTGGGACCCATCAACACTAAGGCCATCAGTGCTCCTTGTACTCTACTTAAACAGTTCTTGTCAAAGTCTTTAATAACATCTTCCTAGCCAAAGGTCAGAACCAGTCCTCCATTCGCATCCTCCTTGACTGGTCACTGTCGGCAATGCTTTTCTTCATAAATTCATAGTTTATAAGGCTAGAAGGGACCACTGTGATTATCCAGTCTCACCACCTGTATAATACAGGCCACAGAGCTTCCCTGTTTCAAGCTGAGCAAGTCTCCTAAGGGAGGAGAGCTATCAGTGCTGCATAGAGAGAGATTTGTCTCTACTAGAGCAAGTTAAATGTAGAGAAACTTATTGTGGCTAACATACCTATTAAAGAAAGAACTATGCAAGAGCAGAGCTTAATAAGAGAAGACCACTCATGATGATGTAGAATTGGTTTGTTTGATACAACAATCACCGCAGTTATATGTAGATAGCCATAGAGCTAACTACAGTATGAAAGGTCCACTTTAGTGTGACAGCCTCTTTATGCACCTGATCTTCAAAACTTGTTTGCAAATATATTTCATTTTTTTAATGTAGGCCAAGAGATATCAGTTATGCCTGAGGAGGTTTCAGTAGCGTACCGTAATGTAATGTTAATCCCATTGCATTGAGAGTGTATCAAATATAAACTGCTTCTGACACTTCTCTGCTACAGAGAACATATTAGGGGTTTGTACCTAGAATTGTACTGAATGGTGTTAAGCACTGAAAAGGAACTCTTCTGTTTGGAAGTATTTCAAAAGTACACTTGCACCAGAACATAATGGGCAGTACAGGACAATAATTAGAATTGGCATCTATAAGTTTCTCTTGAGCCTTTTAATGTACATTTATCCTGAACTGTAAAAGGAAGACAAGACTATTTTTTTCAAAAAATACATACAAAATACTTTCTATTCTACTGACTTTCCAGACTGTGTCAAATTTGAAGAGCAAAATAATGTACAGCTATTTGGATTGTGAGCTGTTTGGGGGCAAAGACCATCTTTTTGTTCTGTGTTTATACAGCACCTAGCACCATAAGGTCCTAGTCGCTATGGTAATACATATAATAAACAATATGTGAACTGCACTGTATGTTCACTATTAGCTACACTGCATGATATGACTTAGAGTGTTATATGCTGCAGCCTACATCTGAGAGGTCTCTTGCTTCATGCAAAGAGCAATTACTATCCAGTTACCAGGGATGAGCCTTGGCCTGAATGTCTGGTGCAATTTAAGTGTGTTTAGCTCAAAGGTTTGGGGTTGGGTCCCATCTCTTCTATGTATTTTATTAGAAAACAAAGAGTGGTGTTAATCATTTGGCCCATTGATGTCAGTGATTAAAATCTCCCACCCTAAATAGATTTCCAATTTTTTGCATCAAACCAGTGAGCTATTAAACAACTGAGAAAGGAAAAGCATCCTCTGTTCTTCCTCTTCTAAAGTCCTCCCATGAGTCACTACCCTTTGTGTACTTGAATGTAAATATAGTGTCACAGCAAATTAATATTTGGAGTCTGAATGGTTTATTTTATTGGCCTACACAAGTTATTAAATCTGAATTATAATACATATAAATTAGTGGCCAGTGAGGGTTGTTTAGTTATCGAGAAGCCTTGCCATTGACAGAGTGACCTGTACTGGCTTTCTTGACAGAAAGAGTTGAAGTTGTTATACAAAATTCTGGACAATGTGGTATAAATATTTACCCACCCTTAAAGAGGTGCTGGATTCAGCCTCAGGATGTTAAACTCCAGGAGAAAGTACAAGTTTTCATAGGAAGTCAAGATCATGTTATACAGGGGAAACATCAGATCTTGATGTAGTAAATGAATGCTTGCACTAATAAGGTTATGATAAAAAGAAGCTTGGACTTGTGCTCAAGCACATCTCATTCATGCCTGCAATAAATAAATAAATAAATTAATTAAAATTTTTAAAAAGCATATATCCCCACAGACCCATCTCTGCGTGGGTTCCTATATGGTGCCTGTCAGTGTGGTATCGGAGATGGTGAACTCTCTTCAGTGCTGATACTTGTTATAAATTCATGACAACCAAAAAAGTCCCGTGAAGGCCTGAGACTTGGCTTTCCGTGTCAAAACACATCTTTCATCAGTTTTAGGAAAAATATCTGGTGATCTTTAGGTCAGGGTTTTGTTTCCATACCCCCAATACCAGTACCAGAAATGCAGGCACTGCTGGATAAATTACTGTGGAATTAGATTAGTGGAGTTTTTAATACTTATTTTTTCCCCTTTTAAAATGGCAGTGTGAGACTCAATGTCTTTAGGAAGGCCATGAGCAAGAATTTCAAAAGCTCCCTTCCAAAGCTTTGTCGATACTACCCATTTCCTACCTGCAACAATATCCCTGTTGTCCCTGGATTTTTATTTTTTATTTTTTTGAGGGAAAAAAAATCTAATATGCTTGATTATGTTAACCTGCATGATAAGGAGATGGATGAGTCCACCAAGCTTACTTTTACATGTGACCTACTGTAAATTAGGATACACCCAGGTCTCCAGAGATGAAAAGCTTGTCCATGAACCTATTAGGACACCATCCTGTTAGGCTTGTTGTTTGTTAAACAAGTGCTGAAGTTGTGCTCAGTTTTATAGACGACAAAAATACAAACATGATTCCTGTCCTGAGAAGTGTGAAAACCCCTTTATTGTAGATATTTGGAATGTTGGTCCTTTATATTTTTTACTTTTGTACTACCAGGATGTTTTTTGGAAAATGTGCCAAGGGGTTAAAGTAAAGAGGTTTCATGGGAGGACAGCTGTTGCTCTTCTGCTAAAGTAGAGAAGATTCCCCTTCCTCTCCTTGCTGTGAAAGAACAGGGCTGCTTGGCACATACAGACATTTAAATATGTTCTAACAGGATTGTTATTTATATATTCTACAGCACTGCAACTATGCTAGTCCCCTAAAAAAAAGAAACAAGGTGGTTCCTGAGCAGAACTACTAATGGTCTAATTTTAGACTGGATGCAACAAACAGGTAGCTAAAAAGTAGGGGAGAAGTTGATTGTCTATGTAAGTAAAATGTACAGATGTCATTGTTGGCTCATTTCTTTTCAGTCTCAATAGTGGAAGTGTCCTTTTAAGGAAGGAAGAACATATTCCTAGATCCCATGCTTTAAAGGTTAAGATGAGAAGCATCTTGCACTCTCTCTCACCCCTTCAACCTTCTAAACATAGATATCTTGTACTTTTGTACTATTTGGAAATCATATGTTAAGGGCCAGGTCCTCCACTGGTGTAAAGTCACAGAGCTCCAGTGACGTCCACATGTTTCTAGATACTACTTCTGCCCTAAATAGAGTGACCATATCCCAAAGGAAAAATGGGACACTGTGTAGGGCTAGCCCAAGTCCTTCCACCCCCCTGCGTGGGACTGGCCTAAGCCACTTATCTGAGCGTGGGTTCTCTCTCCCCCATGTGAGGCTGGTGGCACTGCTCGTCCCCTGCACGAGTTTGGGGCTGACATAGTTGCTTGCCCAAGCCCTGCCTGTCTCCTTGCACATTCATCCACACCCCACTTTTGTCAAAAAAGTGGGCATTTGTCCCGTTTGCTCAGGCCACCTGATCAAGTCAGCAAGAGCAAACAGGGCAAATGCTCACTTTTGCCAAAAACAAGTTGGGATGGCCGGGACATGGCTTAAAAAAGGGACTTTCGTGGTCAAAACAGGAAGTATGGTCACCTTAGTTCTAAATAGAGGTTTGGTAACCAGACAAACTTGGGTCAGGTACATGTTTATTGGAGACTGTGTCCTTTCTCCTTTGCTGTTATCTATCTTGCTGTCTGGCCTGCTGCAGTATAGGAGTCAACAGTTCCGACCACCCATAGCGTGTGCTTAGCAGCTGCAAGACATAGATGCCAACCTTCAGAATTCATTTTTCTAGCAGTAATATCTCCTGTGGCTGACTCTTTGGTTGGCATTAGGAGTAAGGTTTGATGGCAACCAGGGAATTTTCTTTAGAACATAGGAGAATAAGATCTCCATAACAATTCACTCCATCTAAGCTTTTCTTATGGGGAGTTCACTTATCCCTTGTACACATGAAAATAGGGTCTTGTCTGATTTTTCTGACACTCCATACATGAGGCACTAGTGGCAAGACTTTGAGAATTCTCAGCATTTATGAGACAAACAGCCATGGCTCACCTTGGGTTTTATGCAAGAAAAGGAATGTGAATCAAAAAAATTAAATTCACAGAACTTTGTGTGTGGCCTTCTCTGCTATGCAGAACATCTTTGTGTATGTTCATGTCTGCCATGGCTTTGAGAAAAGTCTTTTACTTGTATAGCAACAAACTATCATAAGTCAGAGTGTTTACGTTCTTAAGTGTTGTGTCATATTTCTTGACTAAGATAATGAAACAAATTAAACAAAACACCACACAGATTCTTCTGTTAGAAAACTTAACAAAATTCTTACAGATTCAGATTACAGCACTAGATAGATTTGACTAGCTTCATTTTCTATTTGACAAGAAATCTCAGCTGGCATGCTGAAAGCAAATGCTAAGTACAAATATACATTTTTCACATTAAATTACACAAGGAACGATGGTTTAGTTGTTACCCTCTTTCCACCTTCATCCTAACTTTTGCTTGAAGACTTCATTGAAAACCCTAGCCTAAAAGGAGCTAGATGCCCAAATGCTACTGGCTTTCAACAGGAGTTGGGCACTTCACTCTCTTAGATCCAGCCTAAACACAGATACACACATTTTTCACCAGCAGAGGATCTCTACTGACTTCAGCAAAGCTACATAGATTTTCACTAGTAGAGATGCTCACTTGACATATCTCAGAACCCCTAGGACACACATTGAGGGTGATTAATTACATACAGCTCGTGGGCCAGATCGGCAGCTGGTAGTATCTCAGTTTTCACAAGCTGAGATTTGTCCCATAAGTCAATGCATTATGAGTTACCAACAATGGTCATTTTCAAATTTTCTGAGAGAGTCAGTAATTTTGCAGTCTTTGAGGTGCCTTTGGTGGCAAAAGAGAGCTTATAGCTTTTCCAGGGATGTAGATGATGGGTGATCTTCTAAGGGCAAGGTCACCTAAAAGTGGGTGTCTAAATGAATATATCAGCACCCAAACAAGAGTGGCCTAACTTTCAGAAGCACTGACCACCCACAAGACAAAAAACTGGGCCACTCTTATTTAGGTCTGATATGTGGATTTGAAGTTAGATCCTTAAATCAGCTAAGTTTCCAAATGTTGCCCTTATTTTTCTAAATGCTTATCTGAATCAAACCCTGGATTTGGATGTGTAACCTAGATCTGCTCAGCGAGTTCTGTCTCCCTATAATGGTGGCTGAGCCATACATAGAAATGGATGAGTCTACTCCAGCCTTGGCTAAGAGCTGGTTTGTTTAGCTGAGGAGTGGAGGATCATGCTTTCAGATGCAAAGGTCCCATGTTTGATCTCTGCTGCCAGTGACCCATCCCAGGAATAAAAGAAGCTGATCCAACCACTTGTGTCTGAAAACCTAAGTTGGAAATCCTAGCATGAGTTGAAGTCTTAAATTGCTCAGTCATTTTAATCTGTCAATTTTATGTAAAACCATCGGGGGGGGGGCAAGGGAGAGAAACGGTGGTGACACATTAGGGCCATAAAGGCTACTGGAGTGCGAGGGCTCTCATAGCCAAACATGATGATAGAATCATAGGACTGGAAGGGACCTCAGTAGGTAATCTAGTCCAGTCCCTTGCACTAGACCATTCCTGACTGGTGTTTGGCTAACCTGTTCTTGAAAACATCCAAAAACAGATTCCACAATTTCCCTAGGAAATTTGTTTCCGTGCTTAAACACTCTGACAGTTAGGAAGTTTTTCCTAATATCTAACTAAACCTCCACTGCTGCAATTTAAAACCATTGCTGCTTGTCCTATCCTCAGTGGGTAAGGAGAACAATTTTTCACCCTCCTCCTTGTAGCAACCTTTTGTGTGCCTGAAACTATTATCATGTCTCCCCACTCAGTCTTCTCTTCTCCAGACTAAATACATCCAAGTTTTTCATCTTTCTCATAGGTCATGTTTTCTAAACCCTTTTAATTATTTTTGTTGCTCCCCAGTGGACTTCCTCCAATTTGTCCGCATCATTCCTGAAATGTCACCCAGAACTGGACACAATTCTCCACCTGAGACCTTTATCAGTGGAGAAGCTTTTTCAGCCTATGTGGAACGATTCCTCCCTTGCCACCTTCATTCATCTGAAATAAGAATGGGAGTCCCACCGTTTTTTCACTTTCAGTAAATTTTGCCATGATGAAGAGGCTTAGTAGACAAACGTGAATTTGATTCTTCCCCCACACACACACTCCACACAGTCTCGCACAAGGATAAGTTAAAGAGCAAGGATGAAGTAAACAAGACAGAACAAGAACTGTCTTGTTGCTGAGCAGACAAACACAACACTCTATCAGCATATTGTACTAAATGTCTTCATAGCAAGCAGTGATAATAAGATAATTTGCTTTTCTTGGCTGTGCTGATTGGACTACTCCCTATCCCATAATAGGCCTGAGATAGCAACAGCATGCATTTTCTCCACGCTACTGCTTGATTTTTTTTTTCCTAAAAATTATTGATCCCTCTCCAGATGATCTGGATTTGCATCTGTTTCAGCATCCTTCCCTGAGATTCAGTGAGAGAACCATACTCACATCATGAGCAATGCACATAAGTGTCTGGTAGATTGGATTCTTAATATGATGTTCTACAGAGAAACTTAAGTTTTGCAAGTACTGTACTTCCAGAAAAGGAAGTGTGTATAGCAGGAGAATGGAGACTGTATAATGAAACTGCATTTCTCCATCTACCACTTTTGGTTTAATTACATTAAAGGCACAGGAGAAAAAATGGTAAAATACTTTCCCACACCCAGATCTGCAGCCAAAGAAAAATGTTTTTTGCAAAATACCAGTGGTACTTGAACTTGGCTGAATTTCAGCATGGGATTGAATACCTATGTAATGCAGCATTTGGTGCTCATGGTCAAAGCTGATTAGATACTTACGTTTAAATTACAAACCATTATTACACTGGCTGCATGAATAATGGGTTTAGGATTTCAGCCTTTCTTTTTGTGATTAGTTCCCAACCTCCTCTCTTCCACTGCAGGGTAGCAAGGCCTTCATCCAAGGAAAACTGTGATCTCCTCTGTATTGAACAACTCTCTGAATACAGAGTTAAAGCCTGTCGACTCACAATTATGACAAAGAGCAATCCTACGATGCATAAGAGTTGTACCTTCAATTCCTTCTCTCATATTTGAGAGAGATACCATGCATCTCAGTAAATCACCGTAGGTGCTTTCAAATCCACCTGTACTTTAGTATTGTCATGTGGTGGTCAGTAGTCAAAAATCAGCATTTGCCCTCACTGAACACAATATCTGAGATAAACATTGCTTTTCTCTGCTCAGAATAGGAAGAACTTCAGTATCTCAGATAAAATTCTGTGAGTAGCTGTAGGTAAATAGTGACATTTTAGCAGTGTCTAAACCACTACACCTTAAGGACCAGATTGCAAAACGCTTTCCTCTCCATAGACCCCAATTTAGGAAAGCAATTAAGGATATGCTTAAGTTTATCCCTATTCAGGAGGGTACTTCAGCATATGCTTAATATTTAAGTACCCTTAAAGGTATGCTTCTTCAGCAGAGGCCATAATGATATTCACACACATTGTTCCACTGACTTTAGTCATCTGTGTAATTCCTTTCCAGTGTGTGTGGAGGGGTGGGGGGGGGGGGGGTGGAAAAATTTCACAACCTGGCCTTAAACCATCATCATTCTCTAATAACTGAGTAGTCCTGTATATGTACTATTTCTACAGCATAAACTGTGTATGTGTAATCTAAGTATATTTGATATATTTAATGACCTAGATAATAAGTATCAAATGTGGAATTTAAGAGGTTCTTTAGACCTCTTTGTATTTTTACTCACTATCAAATGCATGTTGCCTTCTCAGCTCTTTGCTATTTTCTATTTGTGGCAGTGGTTACACTGAAAAACTTAACCTTTGCTAGTTCACAAGTCTTGCCTTATACTCAGACTAGAACATAATTGCAATACTGATATCAATTGGAAATTCTGATAACTGATAATATTCAATAGAATATTTAAAATGATATTCAAACAAATTCACAAACTGCAGCTTACAATGACTAAAGCATCGGAGTCTGGGCAGTGGCATTGAGTGCCAAAATTTTCTGTTGTAGTCACTATACTTATTTCCAAAAAGTTACTGCAATTTTTTCTTTTCAGACCCTTTGTCTGGCATCCATTTTTAGAAGTACAGAAAAATTCCTCCAGCCTTCTAGATAGCTAAGTCCTAAAATGCTATTAAAAACTGTGTAAATATTTCTGTTGCTGGTGTTCCAGTTACCACAAAGGGTTGCTAAGCTATTATCTTTGTCAGGAAGTTTGTTTTGCCCTCATGAAGGAAAACTGCCAGTCATTTTAATGTGGTTATGCAAATAATATCCTGTTTTTCCAACAGATTCCATCAGAGCAGTCAAAAACACTCTTATCCTCAGTCTAAATCTAGTGCAGGGGTAGGCAACCTATGGCACACATGCTGAAGGTGGCACACGAGCTGATATTTTTTCAGTGGCACTCACACTGCCCAGGTCCTGACCACTGGTCCAGGGAGCTCTGCATTTTAATTTAATTTTAAATGAAGCTTCTTAAACATTTTAAAAACCTTAATTACTTTACATACAATAGTTGAGTTTATATTATATAGACTTAGAGAGACACCTTCTAAAAACATTAAAATGTATTACTGGCACGCAAAACCTTAAATTAGAGTGAATAAATGAAGACTCAGCACACCACTTCTGAAAGATTGCCAACCCTGAGCTAGATCTACTGAATCTTCCTCAGACAACAAGTGGCTCTTAGAAATATTGACAATGTTCTGGAGTGATTGCAAAGGTAAATTTATCTATATTTAACTTTGTCCCTGGAGACCACATCGCACAGAGCCCATGGTGGGAAGATTTTACTATTGCAAAATGAGGAAGACTATTACAAATGGTATATTTATCTCATGTTTATTATCAAAAGAACATAGTTAAACTATGATGTTGCGGTGTTTAATGGAAGGATACAGAGTGTGACACATTTAGGGAAAAGGAGACAATAAAGTGGTAGAGTTAATCATGGTAAAGTGTAAACAAGTATGTAAGCCTTTAACTGACTCTTTTGAACTGTAAATAGACTCCAGGATAGTGAGAATTTTAAACTTTTGTGAGTGTATGCGCACAGAAAGAGAAATGGCGTTTGAGGTCTCCACAGCATAGGCCCTGATTCAGCCAAGCATTTAAGCTTGTGCTTACCTTTAAGCAAGTGGTTAAGAGCTTTGCTGGATCAGGACATTTAGTGAGAGTGAGAACCAGAAAGTGAAACTGAATGTAAACAGAAACTGACACTGACTGGTCTAATCTCATTAGAGACCCAGGTAATTAAGGCATAAAAAGTAACTAGTTCAATTAACATAATGGTAAAAAGTGAAGTGCTAGTCCTTCAAATATGAAAATTATGTACATGCTTATGATTATCCCTTTGGACTGCTTGCATGGGTAAAGTTATGTACAAGCTAATATATATAGTGTGATGGGGCAAGGCCAGATGTCTACAGTAAAGTACTGAGCAACAGGTATGTTAGCCCCAGGCTAAACAAATCCCTAGTACCCTGGTAACCAAATGGCAGTTGCTCCAGGTTAATCAAGGCACCTGGAGCCAATTAAGATCTTTCTAGAAGGCAGTAGAGAGAGCTACTTTAATTAGAACACCTGCAGCCAATCAAGGCAGGCTAATCAGGGCACCTGGCTTTAAAAAGGAGCTCACTCCAGTCAGGCAAGGAGGAGCCAGAGGAGAAGGAGCGTGTGTGAGGAGCTGGGAGCAAGAAGGCAAGGAGCTGAGAGTGAGAGAGTGTACTGCTGGAGGATTGAGGAGGACAAGCATTATCAGACACCAGGAGGAAGGTCCTGTGGTGAGGATAAAGAAGGTGTTTGGAGGAGGCCATGGGGAAGTAGCCCAGGGAGTTGTAGCTGTCATGCAGCTGTTACAGGAGGCACTATAGACAGCTGCGATCCACAGGGCCCTGGGCTGGAACCCGGAGTAGAGGTTGGGCCCGGGTTCCCCCCAAACCTCCCAACTCCTGATCAGACACAGGAGGAGCTGACCCAGACTGTGGGTTCCACAAGAGGGGAAGATCACTGAAGTGAACAAATCCGCCAATAAGTGCAGGACCCACCAAGGTAGAGGAGGAACTTTGTCACAATAGGCATTATTCTAAATAGAATCCTAAAGTCCTCACTTGGTTTTGTTCACTAATTACTTCCTTGATTTCAATCACTGTTTTGCCTGAGTAAGGGCTTCCGGCTTTTGGCCACTGTCTTTTTATTATTCAAGGTAACATACTTTTTTTTATCATCAGATATAAGAAGATATAAACCTGGGTCCAATCTTGAACCAAAATGAACCTCACACTTTAAACTTGAGAAGAGTTCAGTTTATTTGTGTTAATTCTTGCATGCCTCTGCACTGCCTGGTGTGTTCCTCAGAAATGGAGGTTCCAAAATATTGCCAGGAAATATAGTGCAGTGTTTCTGACCTCTCTGAAATTGAGAAGTAATGAAAATCTGATCAAAGGTTTCATGAGATCTACAGTGTGACTTCCAGGCAATTTTATTCAACTAAATATGTAATGACCAATGTCTGAATTGTTTGAGTTTGGCCCATTAGTCACTCATGCTCTTGACACTGGTGACCATGCAGTGACGCAGAGCAACTAAAAGGACAGAAAAATATCCTTTCCAAAATGGTCATGTAATTCTATGATTTTAAACTGTAGAGTAGAATATCATGTGTACCGGAAGGACCATCTTGGTCTTACATCTCTATGGATCAATCCAATCTTTTTTGCTAAATCCACACTAATTGATGTGAGAATTTTGATGGTTAAAGTAGAAAAATCCTGTTGCCTTCTAGAAAATGTGCAAGCTGTTCTTTCAGAAAGAATCATATCTTGACAAAAAGGCATTTAATTAATCAACTTCCCTATTTTTCTTGTAGGTCTAATTACAGGTCTCCTATAAAGACTCTTGAATTGGGTCTGAATGGTATGCCTCTAATGCATACACCTTTTAAAATAGGCATTTTCTCCTAAATAAATGTAAGCATTAATGACAAATGTGCAGTTAGAAGCCCTAGGCTGAAGTTCTTTATATATGCACAGAGCAGATGCAGAAGGCGAGATAGTTGCTAGGCTTGAGAGACTGACTCAGCATCCATAGCCACTGAACGGTGGCTGTGTGAGGCAAGCTTGGATTGCTGTGTCTCTTTCTGTATCAGCACTGTGCATCAAGAATTTCAGTCTAGGCCTCGGTTTGAGATAGTGGCTCAGCATCCTTAGCCTCTCTTCGAAGACTGACAGCGAGGGTGCCAGATGCAATGGAAATAACTGTTCTTAATGTGCTTTAATACTAGGTTCCTTGGTATAGTGCAGAAGCATATGTGTGAAAAAGATGACTTCTATTTGTAGAAAATACAGCAAGATGACAAAGATGAGCCAATTACTGTTTGCTATTCAGATCAGTAATCCCATTAGTCAATCTGACTACATCCATGAGAAAGGTAAGCAGAATTTGAGCTGATTATATAAAATGTAGAAAAACCAATCAAAATTTGAACCAGCCTTCCTTTGGATGGCATGTGCTCTTTCATCAGTCTCTTCTGGGATAATGCATGTTCTAAACTGTCATAATGAAGATGGCAAGGACAAATAAAATGTAACTACAGGACCAGATCTTGTGAACAAAGTTCCCATTGACTTTAGCTGAGCTCCCACTAGAATCAATGGCGGTTTTGCCTGACTTAAGGACTGCAGGATTTGGCCTATATTGATTTGTATGCATGTGCTCAGAGGTTCACTGAATTGCAAAAATATAAATTCCATAAATGTGCAAGACTCCGTCAAACATAGGGATATTTTCCACTGCTGCTTTTCCAAGCATGCTACATTTAGTTTTCACTCATGAAAACCACCATCTTATACTACACAAATGCTTTCCTCTTCACTAATTTTTGGGTGGGAGAGGTTTGAGGTTTGTTTTACTGCATCGTGAAATAGTTTGTGCTGTTTTATTCTCTTACCTGGTTGATGTGATCACAAAAAGTCCATTTAGGGCTAAGCTTTTTGCTTCCATTTCTAACAGCAATGTTATGATGGAGATACATTAATTCAAATATATTCAGCAAGGACTAATGCAGAGATATAAAAAAATCTTACTATAATCCACTTGCATCAGGGCTTTCATTTTATTCTGAGTAACAGGTCAGGGTCAGCCACCTTCTCAAACCAAGTGACCTTTTATAGACGTGATATTCCAGGCCAATCCCCAATTTGTGTCTCTGGAGAACTGTTAAATCTCCTAGCCTGTCTTCTTTATTGAAAAATGGTAGATTTTGGGCATGCCTTTAACTAGTCATGCAAAATATCTAGTAGTAACTTCCAAAAGTATGGGTTCCTATATTTAATTAAACAGTCTTCCCTCAGGAAGGAGAAGGGGGAGCGTATTGAGACCATACCTGAACTGTCCCCCGGACAGAACAACAAAACTGAGTTGGATGTGGACAAACTTGTTACTATGAAATACTGGAATTGGGCTGGGTTTTTTAGATGGTTCAAGGGTACATGCTGAAGGATAGTGTCTACTGCAATGATACAAAGGCCTCATTTTAAGCATTAAGGCAGTACTGTGATAGAAATAATCATGGGGATAGAGGTGTGTGGTTTTATGTATTTATTTAGGCATGTTAGTTTTGGGGGAAGAAAGGTCAAGTTTTAAATATTTAGTCTCTTTAGTGTGCAATTGTCATGCTATGTCCACCATCTTTGAAGTCTTGTTTACTGCTGATTTGGTTCTTTAATATGTGTGAGAATTGTTAAAAGTGTTGCTACATCTGTGAACCAATAAAAACGACCTAAAGAAGTGGAATTTAATTATTTTAATATGTAAGCTGGGGTTTCCAAACGAGCCTGAGGTAGTTTAGAACACAATTCCAATTGCATGTCAAGGGGATTTAGGTACCTTTACTCCCTGACGCTCCTTTGAAAACAACAGTCAAACCTGGATTAAGGTGGAGGATTCAGGGTCTCTTTTTGCAGACTCCATTCAAGAGCTGAAATAATATCACAAATAGTGAACATAATTTTATGCATTAGCTTATCTTTAAAGGTAAGAAAGAACTCCATTTTTCCAGATTGTCTGTACCAAATGACTCCCTAGAGGTAACTAGTGAGCAGAATTGTTTCTAAATAGGGTGTTCAGTAAAGTTTTTTTTTTAAAAAAAACTTCAGTTATTGTAGGTTGATGCAGTTTACCAATTACATTTATGTTTTTCTGTTTTAAATTTAAAGAATTATAATGGGGAATTAGAGGTCCCAGAAGGTTAATGGAATGGGTTTGAACCGTCTAATATGTAAAAGGCTTTGTATCAACTCAGAAGTGACCAAAAATGTATGATTTGTAATTAAATAGGAATCCAGCAGTGATCCATTTATTCTGGGGAATTTGTAAGAAACTTTGTACAGTTCTATTACCTCCAAACTCCGTGATACTGAACTGGAAAGAGATTTTAATAGTGCCTTCTCTGAAAAATACGTTGTCTTATTGTTGACATAGCAATACTAGTTTGTCCATATTACTGAGGTTTTAATGCCATTCCACAGGGAAACACTTCTAGAAATTAAAAGGTAATATGACACAGGGGTTGCAAAGTTTCTACTCATTGTTCTGCTGATGTTGTCACTATCATTGATATGAGAGTCCTCACAAAGTTACCAGCTGTCTTTTACGTAAGTTATGCACTTAAAACATTAATATGACCTATAAAGACCATTCAATGCTTTAACACCCCCCCCCCACTCTCAAAATTATAGACTTGCTCAAAATATACTAGTGTGTGTTTCTTTAAGGCAGCTCAGCATTCAATAATGGGTTTTGTGGTGCTGTACCCAATTAAATGTATTGAGGGGTGGGTAAAGTATGTATTAACATTTTTCTTCAGTAAAACAGACTGTTGTGTTTTACAAGGTAAGTTAGACTTACCTATTCATTACTGTTGCCTAGGAGTTACATTCATTTCAACACCTTTCAGTTGTTTTGTTTTTTTTCTGGTGTGTGAATTTAATATTAATGCACCACTTCCACCTACTAAAGTTCCATGTGGCATGTAGTTTTCACATACAAGTCAGCCAGAGTATCTTGGTCCTTATTGCATCCCCTTATTATTTCTGGTCCTCTCATAATTCCATCATGCTCCAGGTGAAATAACTCCCATTTGTTCTAATGAAACCAGGCACAGGTCATTCAGAAGGAGCTGCCAATCCTGTAGTGGTTTTGTAATTTGAACAAATAGGGACTAGGTTTGGACCATAACAGCTAAACTCTTAAGTACTTTGACCTAAGCCAGGATTTGGACACAGTTGTCTAAAGGTGAAAGACTAGAGCACTGCTTCACTATCTTGCATCCTTGAATATATACACCTTGTCCCACTTTTGAAAGTTCTCTATCTATAGAATGCACTTCTTTGTATTACAGATTTTAAGACGAGAAGGAATTTTATGATTATCTAATCTGACCTCCTGCATAATACAGGCCAAACTTAGAAATATCTCCTTTCAGGTATGTAGTTCCAAAATTCCTGGTTGCGCTTATTTGCTTCTGTAGGGCTACTTGTGAAAATATAGTTTATTCATGTGAATAAAGTTTTGCAGGGTCAAGCCCATCGGTATAGCACAGGAAACTTCTACATTGTAAGAGAAATTTTTGTTTTGAGTGGTTTAGGAGATGTGTTAAATGAATTTGCAACTTTAATGTTCTTATAATGTATTTTTGGATGAAATATCAAAGTTAAGCAATGAAAAGTTAGGAAAAGCCAGATTTAATGTCTCCTGTGCAACCTAAATTCAGCCCCCTTATGTCTATGCACTATGATAGTCTTTAATTTCTAGTTTCAAGTCCTATCTCCAAAGTATGAAGACATTAAAACTTCTCAATGAAATGGTGGTAAGAATTTATTTTTTTACATGGGCAAAACATATTTCTCCTAACCTGCTTTTCAACAGCTGAACTGTTTTAGCTGAAATTTTCCCAAAAAATCTGCCTTAAGCAGATACGCAGCATATGACATTTCAACCCAAATGGTTTACATTCTCATAAAGCATATATACTACTGAAAAACAGGGTCTTACAATGAAAAGTGGTGGATGACCTTAACTATAGACATTGCTACCTATATGGAACTAGCAACATGATGAAACAAGTGTATGTTTTGTTTCTTAGGAAATATTTTCCTGTTTGGTAGACAATATATTGGTGATATGGCATACAGTGAAATGTATTGATAAGTCTGTACGTCTGCTATGTCCACAGAATGTGCTGTATATCTGTATATATAGTATATTTAGATTATTCTTTTTTAAAAAATCAGTCCCTATACATCTATCTTAACCATCATGCTCCTAAATTTTCTGGTCATAAAAAATCATGAACAGGCACAATCAAGTATAGATATTTAAACATAAAAGATATTTTAAACTTTCTATGATAGTACAGTCAACAGGAGCTATGACCCAATATTCTCAAGGTACTTTTCCAAGGTTAGCTACTTTATTATCTACTTGTAGTGTGATAATGCCTAGACAGAGGTCCCAGAAAGGGGACCAGTTCTTGTCCAAGGTAACTATGAAGATCAATTAAATTAGGTGCACATTATCCCTAATATACAGATAGGGAAATTGGGGCAAAGAAATTTGCTTTGCTTTACAACTGACCAGAGTCAATGGCATGACCAGGAACAGAATCCAGAACTGCTGACCTGCAATTCTGTTCTTTCATCACTAGACCTCATTCCCTTTATGTTGTAGCTTTAAAAGTATTACTTCTAAACTTGGTATCTATTTATGCAATACCACGTATTGCCTATATAAATTCTTCTGTAATGAGTATTGGCCTCTTCCGTGACATTCATAATCCATTTCTATAAAAGGAATCAGCTCTAGTAGTACAAGAAATAAATGTATGAAAAGACTTGACAATCCTGATACACGCATTTTAATAGCATAATGGATTAAAGAGTAATGATTCCTTTATTTTATTGATGTATGCACAACTCACGGTACACACTTGGTCAGAGTTTTGTGGGAAAACAGGGTGTCAGTCTGAATTCAGTAATGGTCACATAAATACAGGTTTTTGTACTAACAAAGTTTTAGAATGATTAGCTGGAATTAAGAATGAAAACAATACTGTAGGAGCACTCATACGTGATATAAGCAAAATGAATCATTGTACCTCTCTGGCTATCATGGGCATTAATTTCACTGCTTATAGAATCCCATAAATTACATGGCACTTGTAAGTAGCAAATCCTACTTTAGGATTTACTGTCTGCATCTACTTTAGCAAATGAAAGGAGATAAAAATATTGGGTCAAATTTATCCCTGTTGCAACTCAGCTGAAATCAATGGACTTACACTGAGTATAAACACAACCCATGTTAATCCAGTCTACCTTTAGTGTTTTAGTCCTCTGGAGGGTGAAAATTCATTCACAGAATGAAAAGTATTGCCAAAAATGAAATATTTGGTATTATGTCTGTGACAGGGCCAGGACTGAAGCCCATCATTGGATTAAAACATTTCCAAAGCGTAGCTGTATTCTGTCCTTTTTCATAAAGTAAATATTCTGCTATCCCTGAGAAACTGCACTTAAAAGCAGAACTCTTTTTCTTGCAGTGAGGTGAAGGCTAATTACTAAAGTATAGTAGAAATGAAAGAGTGACCAATAGTCAGCTACCTGGATTTCCAATTAAAATATGACCTACTGTATTTGTCTGTACAGAATACATATGTTAGACTTTCTGGAGTGATGCTGAAGAAGTCATGAACCTGCATTTTTCTCACGATGGATGGGATAGATTGTGTAGGGGTGAGTCCTACTGTATTTATAGCCCCAGTTCTCCAAAAAAGTCAACATCTCCTCCTTTCAGTTACATAGCTACATAGGCAATATTGATGCCATCTTTAACTAAGATTAGGTAATAAGGGTCAAATGCAGAAATCTTTAAGAGTTGTGACTGGGTATTAAAGCTGCTTTTTGAGGGGGGAGGGGGAGGGTCCTAACTAAGAACTTCAGAATTTGCCTTCAGGAATTGTTGTAATAGACCAGAGAAGTACTCTTGCTGTACTTGACATATAGCAAGAATTAGCGTTTTTTGCAAAATTTTGGTAAATGTGTTTTTGCAAAGTGTAACCAAAACACTAAGTTTCTTATAGCTCCAGTCAGAACAAGCTTGTTTCCCATATTCTCAGAACTACTTCATCTCTCCATTTTCTTATCTCTTCTAATTATACCTTTAATATGACTCTATTATGCAGGCAAAATTGGAGGAGACTTTAGCTCCTGCAGTCTGAATTTCTTCAGAGGAAGAAACATCCTTAATGGATAAGTTATCCAAAAAACACTAACAAAGACAGTGAGATACTAGGTCCTTTGGTTGAAAGTAGACGCCCAGTCATGGTCAATGCAGTCTGTAGCCTAGGACTGCTCCTAGATTCTTTTCTCAGTGACATGAGGCTTCCATATAGCAGCACCAGAGAATAATGCTTTCTACCATCCCTAGTTAGCTAGGAGCTCCATTCCATCCTGGTGAACAGTGACCTGGCCTCAGTTATTCATGCCTTTATCAATTCCTGGCTGAAATATAGCAATGTGATAAACCTCGGCATGAAGCCTTCAGCACTTAGGAAAGTGCAACTAGCACAGAACACGGCAATGCATCTCCTCAGCAGCACAGGCTACCCTCGCTCATTAAACTTGTGCTATGTTCTCTGTACTGGTTTCCCATTGAATATCGCTTCAAGTTCAAGATCTCAGTCCTTATTTTCAAGGTGGCAATGGTCTGGGCCTAGGATATCTAAAAGATTGCCTAAAGCTCAGGATGAAGACTCTGTTGGACAATCATGTTCCTCTAGCACAATGGAACTCCCTACATTAAGGGTAATACTCATCTGTGCAGGAGTTAGCACTTTTTCAAAGACCACCCCAAGTTTGTGGACCACCCCACAAGAATTGAGGACCATCACAATCCTCTCAACCTTCTGCTCTAAGAGCAAGGCACAGTTCTTTGACCTAGCCTTCTCTAAGATAAACATGTAGCAACATGTGTATGTTATAAAAATAAATTCCATAATAACATTCTACTGAACACACTCATCCCTCTGGGGACTGGATAAGAGAGCAAACGTGATGGATGTTAGTCACGTCGCTTAATAAACTACTGGAAGGCATTCAGATAATGTGGTGAGCATGATATAAAAATCTATATAGATTAAAATGAAATTAGTGCAAAATACACCAGATTCTGAGAGGTGCAACACCCACAGTTCTCATTTTCTCCCAGTCCCATGGAGAATGAGAAGAGACACCTCATGAGGCAATGTCACGGTTGTAATTTTCTCATAGGACTCTCCTGGACAGCCATATAGTGACTCTGTAATAACATGCTAGAATCTTTGAAGGGGAATCCCCCTAGAACGGAAATATCTTTAGAAGGAGCATCTCACTAACTAAGTTCAAGTCTGTGGGAAATTATGATGCTATGAGCTGTTCTTCTAAACTAGAGAGGAATGATATTTATTTTTAAATTATGGTTTATTCTTGGCAACTCCCCCATGGTGACTTTGTCCCAAAAACAAGACCTTTATGAGACTCTCAGGAGCTGGAAACCCCATTAGCAGTATTTATTCAGTAGACTTGACAAAGACAAATCTGGTTTTATAACTTTTCTCCTCCCACCCAGCTGTTCTTTTCCCTCCTCATTCCAGAGCAGTTACTATCTGTTAATATTAATAACCACTCTGTAGAGATGGAAGGAATAAATCTTCCAAATGAAGAGAAGATCCACTGGAAAGCAGCCCTTTATCTGGACAACCTGATAGATGGCACCAGATTTTATAGTTTTGAAATATTTTCTATTTTTTGTTTTTGTAGGATGGGGCATAAGGCAATGTTGTATGTAGGCATGCAGAAAACTTTGCTAATCTGAGTGCATTGTGTATGTTGTGAATGTATGCATATGTACATACAGACTATGAAGTTACCTGTAATTATGTATACAGTAGATTAGACCATTTTCTCTCTCTCGCCACTGAACACAAGGTGCATCTACTCTCCAAAAAGTGACTGTAAAATTGTGGTGTTTCATGTTAATGACTCAACAATTTCAGTATCAAATGTATTATCAATTTCAGATTTTCAATATCAGAGGTCCCCCCCACACCTCACTGCCAACTCTTCAACCTCAATCTGAGACTTTAGAATCAAGTTTGATTCTATTCTTAATTGTACATAATAAAAAATGTTTGCAGGCCAACTTGTGCCTCCGTGATATCTACGCAGACCCATTTACGTTAACAAGGTTGTATAGATTGGAACTTGGCAAACTCTTCTGTTGATTATGCACAAAAGAAAACCGGATCCAGCTCACAATATTGTATTGGTTTGGTTCTGCAGAGTTAGCAGTAGAAAAGAGCAGAAAAATCTTTAGTGGTTTAAAGGCGGGTATAATTCTGAATGCATGTGTAACCCACACACCTCTTGGGTATGGCGTTCTCTCTCATCTAGTGGCACCAAGATCACTTAGCAAAAGACAGATATTAACGAGTCTGCTCTACAGCTTTAGCTAAGAATCAGTTGGCTTTTAGCCCATGCAGTAGAGGCTTATAGACTGAGCTCCAGAGGTCCCAGTTTCGATCCTACAGGCAACCGGGGTCTGTCAACGTTACACATGCAGTAAGAAGTTGCCATTTTTACAGTCACTTTTTTCCAGAGTAGAATCACACTTCAGTGTGTTGCATGGTGTGCTCACAATTGTATTGGTAGTATGCATGCAATAACCAGGCTTTTATGCCTCCTAGTGATATTTCCCATCAGCACCAACAGTTCTTTCAAAAGAAACTGACAAATGGACAAAATCTTGGAAATCTTTTTAATTATTCACAACATGTGAAACTTCCCCCTGTGCAAGGGGTCAGCAGAGAGACTTCACACACCACTTTAGTCCCTATATGGAGGGCTTAAGTAGGAATAAAATTGTGCATAGATCTTTTACTTGCCCTGTGCAGAAGGGGGGTTAATATCAATCCTGGTGATTACTTTGTGAATTCATCCTCTGGACCTCACTTTGGTATACAAACTAGAGATGGTCCTGAATCAGAACCCTGGAACTGAACTCTGGATTGGACATCCTATTTAATATGCACACCAAAACTCAGAGACAAACATTCCTGAGGCTGCAGGATTTGGCCCTAAATTACACATTTCACTATTCCAAATAATTACATTTCTGCTACAGTCATTGTATTATGTGGAAATTTGCATTTCATTTGAGCCTGAACCAAAAAACGTTAGTGTCCATATTCATCTGAGTTTGCAGCTCAAAGCTGTTGATAATCAGGTTGAATGGTATGAGTGGCTTACCTGTTTGTCTGTGAATAAGTAAAAGTTGTTCAAAACTGCTCTCTGTTAGAGTCCTATAAATGTAGGGCTAAAAGGGATCTTGATAGGTCTTCTAGTCCAGTCCCCTGCACTCATGGCAGGACTAAGTATTATCTAAACCAGGAGTAGGCAACCTATGGCATGTGTGCCAAAGGTGGCACGCGAGTGGATTTTCTTAAACATTTTAAAAACCTTATTTACTTTCCATACAACAGTAGTGTAGTTATATATTAGACTTATAGAAAGAGGCCTTCTAAAAATGTTAAAATGTATTACTGGCACCTGAAACCTTAAATTAGAGTGAATAAATGAAGACTCGGCACACCACTTCTGAATAGGGTGACCAGATGTCTCGATTTTATAGGGACAGTCCCGATTTCGGAGTCTTTTTCTTATATAGGCCCCTCTTACCCCCAACCCCCTGTCTTGATTTTTCACATTTGCTGTCTGGTGACCCTACTTCTAAAAGGTTGCCGACCCCTGATCTAAACCATCCCTGACAGGTATTTGTCTAACTTAATCTTCCAGTGACAGAAATTCCACAACTTCCTTAGGTTATTTGTTCTAGTGCTTAGCTATCCTTACTCTTAGGAAGCTTTTCCTCATGTCTAACCTGAATCCCCTTTGCTGCAATTTAAGCCCAGTATTTCTTATCCTATCTTCAGTGGTTAAGGAGAACAATTTATCACCCTCCTTTTTATGTACTAGAAGACTGTTATGTCCCCCTTTAGTCTTCTCCTGACTAAACAAACCGTATTTTTTTCAATCTTCCCTCATAGGTCATGTTTTCTAGACCTTTATTTATGTTTGTTGCTCTCCTCTGGACTTTCTCCATTTGTCCATATCTTTCCTGAAGTTTGCTACCCTGAACTGGCCACAGTGCTCCAGCTGAGGCCTTATCAATGCTGAGTAGAGTGGAAGAATTGCTTCTCAGGTTTTGTTTACAACACTCCTGCTGATACGTTCCGGAATGTTTTGGGTTTTTTTTTAACAGTATTACATTGTTTGACTCCTATTTAGTTTGTGATCCACTATAACTCCCAGATCCTCTTCTGCAGTCATTTCCCACTTGTTCATCACAGTGTGTGACCTGTCCATTTTTCTTGAACTAAACTTGGAAAGATACTATTAAATTTAGAAAAGGAGAAAGCAAGTTCATATTTTTACTTCACTTTAAAGATATTTTCTATTTTTCACATGAATCTGCAAAGCCTCCATAGTATCTAGCACTTAGTTACTTATTTTAGGCTCAAAATGGCAAAAAATAACATTGACTTCAATTGGAATAGAATCAGAGTCCCCCTCTTATAACTCCGTGGCCAGGCACATGCAGTGTTTTGCATCATCTCCATGATCTTCTATTACAAAGATAAAATAAAGATGTTGGTGCTTAGGCTAGGGAAACTGAAAGAAGCCTGATGAACTTTCTTTTACACACAGCCCTGTTATAGTTTGATTTGGTTTAAATAAAATGTCTTGTGGTGACTTGCTTCGGTACCTCTTTTTAGTAAAACCATCTCAAGCATTCCCTGCAACAACACCCAAAATTTCCAATACAGCTTTGATTATTTTGTATGTTTTTATTTCCGAAGGTGGAGAAAGCTACTAGGGACTAGACTGTTCTAGATTTGATTTTTGACAAAGAAGGAGGAACACTCTGAGAACTTGAAAGTGGAAGGCAGCTTAGGTGAAAGTGATCATGAAATGGTAGAGTTCATGAGTCTAAGGCAGTGGTGGGCAACCTGAGGCCCATCAGTGTAATCTGCTGGTGGGCCACCAGACAGTTTGTTTCCACAGCTGCCTGCATCTCCCAGTGGCCACGGTTCGCCATTCTCGGCCGAGAGGGAAGATGCGGGAAGCGGCAGCTAAAGTGTCCTTGGCAGATGTAAGTAGGGAGAGCTTATTTTACATCCTCCCTCATAGCATACTTTTTATGATTTAGTAGAGCTAGAACCAAGTCTTGCCACCCAACACATGTGCGGGCATTGGCATGTATCTTTGTAAGATCAGCTACTTCACTTATACAAATATCGTAACTGAGTTGGGAAGGTATATGGTGATTCATGTCTGAGTATCAGGGCAGGGCAGCGTTTTTAAATAACCAACCAAGAAAAAAGGATATGCAAACTTACATAAAGACCCTTACATAGTTTAGACTTCTAGTTATTGAAAGTTGTGTAATCAAAGGTAAATAGGTATCTTGACTATAAAGCATACAATTCCTTGGAAACAATTGTCCAGTGCATAAGTTTAACACAATGCTTGTCTAACAAATTTTTCCTTTATTGGACTGTAAGATTCATCCCCCTCATTTAAAAAGATCAAATAAATAAACTTTAGTTTATGAAATCTATGTTTGCATATAAAACTGTTCTGCTGTTCATTGTAAGATAACTTTGGAGACATGGACTGTGTTATTATATCACTTCCATTAAACATTGGAAGCTCATGCTTTTACAAAAAAAATCATACAAACATTCTTCTCCTGTTAATCCAAACAGAGAGGTTGTGAACTGTACCTCAAAACAGAACTTTTCAATCGTTCTCTTTACATATCAGTAGCACCAATATGGTATGCCAACTACAATGTAATGTAATTGTCGTAGAAAAAGAAATTGTTTAAGGCAGAATACCTTCTGCATATAGCTCAGAGGCATTTTTAACCAAAAAAGGTAATATAGCATTTCACTGTTTATAATAGCAACATGAAATACGATGTTTCAAGCTGTTAGAGAAAACATATTTCAACCTTTCCTGCCCATTTCCAAGTTTCTTTCTTTTTAAAAACTGGCTATGATTTTCTGACATATTTATAGACAATTCCATTTTTCACTTTCAAAACATTTTAACAAAGCTTCAGAGATGAACAAAATATCACCTGAGTTCTAGCACTTATATAAGAATTTCTCACACAGTTTGGAACAAATAAACATGTAAAAATCAATCCCAGTGACTGACAGAAAGTGGAACTAATTAAAAAGACCAAAACTACAGAGATCATTTTTTGAGACAAACATGTCTTTTCCTTGAAAACTTATTTCATTATTTATAACACGAGCAAGGTTACTGCTGCAGTGTATCATGGATAACATTAATACCCTGGAAGTGTTTATAAATGTTTGGCATTGCAATGTGTTGGTCATTACCATTACTGTAATAAGATGAATGTAAATGTAAGCTCTGCTCAGTGAATTTCAATCCAGTACTTTAGGCCTCTGTCTTACCAGTGTACCTACACTGACTTCAGTAAAGCTACTCTTTGATTTACACCAATGTAGACAGAGGAGAATCAGTCTCCATGTAGTTTTCATTAAATGTTTTCTTACATAATTCCATTGCCTATTTAACAATAATACATTAAGCTATTCTGTGGGTCTAGGGTCAATGTTGCAGGGTGTTGAGCACCCTCAATTTCCTTAGACTTTGCCTTGCATTAGATACTGGGCAACCCTTGATCAGGCCCTGACACAAGTCAGGCAAAATGCACTCTCAGAATTACACTATGCTGTTATGTTCCATTGTGATCAGAGAAATGTCAGTGAATTTCCTGCTGGATTGGGGAACAGCAGTTGAGTAAGTTTAGGATGAAAGAGTTGTCTTCCTCAACGTGGAAAAAATTCCACAGTCAATGTCATTAAAGAAAAAAACACTTTTTGAAGTAAAATTTTTTATCATTTAATCATATCACTGTCTGTTCGCAAACTTTGCCCTAGCCATGATAGGATGGCCTGTGAAGCTTGTCCTGAAGATGAAATACTCTAACCATTGTTGGCATAAGTCAATTGCAAATTAAGCTTACAAACTTGTTGTTCAAGAAATTCAAGGTATATTCCATTAGAACACTGAACTCCACCTTTATTTATCAGCATGTTTTTATTTTTTCCCCATTAACTTCCTGTTCATATAAATCAAGAGGGTCCAATTTTGACTATAAGTTTCCTTTTATTTCAAGCACATTGTAGCATCTGAAACTGGAACACGGGAACAGGAGACTGCAACTGCACCTTCCACTGCAGAATGTTCTTCCTTGCCACTGTTACCAAGTAAGGAAGCCGTTTGATTATACTACTGTGCATTAAACTGACTGAAATTTATTTCATTTTATAATTTTGATTCTTTAGTATATTTTAGAATCCAGTTTATCTGAAGTTTGTTAGATTGCTCAACAGTTCTGTAAAAATCAAATGTGCTCAGTAAGCATTACAATTTTTTTAAAAATTAAAGCATTAGAGGTAACAAGTTATAGAGCACAAATCTCTGCAGATCCAATTTTGGTTGATGTTAGTGGAAATTCTCTGTGCAA
The DNA here is from genome assembly GCF_003597395.2 of Chelonoidis abingdonii. Lineage (NCBI taxonomy): Eukaryota > Metazoa > Chordata > Testudines > Testudinidae > Chelonoidis > Chelonoidis abingdonii. The sequence continues at coordinate 68,069,594 of NC_133772.1, forward strand.
AACAAATGGAGAATCTGCAGCAGAGCTACACGCTGCAGATAACACCGCTATAGCAATGCTGCATGCAACAGTATAGATAAGAAAGACACATTGTGGACTGGAGAGCTTTGCCTTCAAACATGCGTTATTGGATATCAAAGCTTGTGTCCACAATATGTACACTATTAGAGGCTGCTTTTTATTAATGTGTTACGTGGTGTTCGATGAATTCAGGCCATTATTTTTCAAAGGACAAAACAATAGTCTTAGTTGGAAATTGAAAGTAAAATAGAAAGTGAATTTATGGTGTAACCATCAGACTTTTTTTTCAAACTTGTCATTTAGCAGATGGCTTAATAATACAGCTAGTCAAAATTCAGAATTTCCTTTCCAGAGGAAATTCTGACATTTTGAAATATGCTACAAATGGAAATGTTTGAAAATATTTGGTTTCAGGTCAATAAAACATTATTAAAATATTTTGTTCAGATTGTGATTTTATGTAAAATTACAATTTATAATACAACATAAAATACAACAAATTTTAAAACAAAGTTGAAACATTCTGTTCTGATAGGTTTGAAGTGTTCCATTTTTGACCTTATTGAAACTTTTTCAATTTTTTTCTAAGTGAAATTTCATTGAGACATGTTATTGCAGAAAGTTTTGATTTTGACACAAGAGTCTTTTCCAATGCAAATTTTTTGACAAGCTCTAGATAGTAAATTGAGTATCAAGTGTGGAATGTCTCGCTTCCTTAGAACATGTTCAAATCCCAACACAGTTGATTCATACTTCTGAGGTAGCTATATTACCGTGCAGTTTTGTTGCATGAGGATCGTATGGATGACCAGATGTTTTGTGTACATGAAAGATGTTAGGGCACTGTTTGCAATAGTAGATGCTTGCTCTGGTGTCCTTGATTCACCCCTCTCTGTTGTTCATTGTGTTGCCTTCTGATTGGATACCACCCAAAGCAGATGGTTGTCAGTGGTGTTGCACGTACATCTGCCTATAAAATGGCAAGGGATAAAAGTCCGTGATCAAATGTAAAATATCTGTAGTTGAGAAAGAGAGCATAATGGAAAGAAAGCAGCAGGAATCAAAGATATTTCACAGGGGAGAAAAACCTAAAGATAAATATAGAAACACCACAGCAAGTACTAACTGTAGACAAAGGATCAACAAAAACATAGAGGTATCAGTCCTGGGCTGAAGTAGAATAGGTAATGCCTTGCATTTGCTATAATCTAAACTATCTGTCCCAGTTGTAAAGTCTAGTGAATAAACTTATTCCAGTTCATAGGCCATGGAGTTGTGGGGAGGCACTTGGTTCATGGCCTGACTATTTTTTGGCTCAGCCAGACTCCAGTGGTGCTGTGACCCCAGTGCTACTCACTCAAATTTGGAAAGGGTAGAGGCTATTGGGCCAGGGGGTCAGTCTGCTGGAGGTGGTTGTGGGATGCCTGAGAGGGCAAGAGAAGGGTAAGGCAGGGGTGCAAATCTATGCCCCCACCCTTAAATGGTGTGCCACAGCCCTCACAGGTAGTAAGGTGACTGCTATTGGCTCAAGTGGTGCAGGCTGAGGGTAGTTCTGGATAAATAAGGAATATCATGCAATCATATAAGAAGGAAACAAGCTTTTGCAAGTGCAAGAACCTAATCACAAAATAGCTGAATCATGATCATATTAAGAGTAGTGTGTGCATGTATAAGCAGTGAAGGCCACTGATATTTTTGGAAGTAACAAGCCAAATTTTACTCCCTTTCTTCCTCCTTTAAGTACCAGCTTAACATTTCCAAACCAAATGCTTCCCCACTCCCCAATTTCTATCCCCACCAACAGTCTCATATTAAATAAGAGAAGGAGTGGAAGCTAACCTGCTTTGGATGTGTAAGCTCTACCCTTTAGTGACTGGCCCACAGGGATGATAGATTTTCTGCTACTGTCAGTTAGAGCAGAGCGGTCCTTCTCAATCAGGAGTATGTGTACCCCTGTGGGTACATGGAGGTCTTCCAGCAGGTACATCAACTCATCTAGATATTTGCCTCGTTTTACAACAAACTACATAAAAAGCACTAGCAAAGTCAGTACAAACTAAAATTTCATACAGACAATGACTTGTTTATACTGATCTAGATGCACTTAAATGTAAGTACAATATTTATATTCCAAATGATTTATTTTATAGTTTGTGGCAAAAATGAGAAAGTAAGCAATTTTTCAGTAGTAGTGTGCTGTGACACTTTTTTTGTATTTTTGTCTGATTTTGTAAGCAAGTAGTTTTTCAGTGAGGTGAAACTTGGGGTACAGAACAAATCAGACTCCTGAAAGGGGTACAGCACTCTGGAAAGGTTGAGAGCCACTGAGTTAGAGAACATCTCCTTTAGATCAAACGAGGCCTTTGTTTTTGGAGCTGCAAAAGTAGGGGTTTAGTTCCAGGTCTGCAGTAGTATTTGATTTTCCTAGTAATTGTGTCTGTCATGAAAGCGTGAATTCCTTACAATAGGTAAATATTTTATCAATGAGGAGGTCAACCTCAGAAAAGTTAACTGATTAATGGTCACGTAGCACGTCATTGCCAGAGCTAGGAAAGATCAGATCTATTGACTGCCACACCTGTGCTTTAGTCACAGAATCATTCTAAGTTTGCATGATGTTTGCAAGCCTATTGAACTGAAAGAATACATCGTACGCTTTCTTTTATGAGGGTTTATTTACAGTACCAGACAAGTTTTCTCAACCTTAAACTCTACTGGTAATTCTGTATAAAACAAGTCAACGACTAGCAAGTAATAGTTACAACTTAAGCTTGCCCTGTTTTATGAGCACAGGGGAAAAAAGTTTTGTGCAATTCAGTACATGGTGAAATTAGCATAGTTTTCTCAAAGGAAGTGGTGAAAATCCTTGCTTGGAACATTTTATAGGTAGACTGAATAAGGCATTAATATTAATATTACCTTTATTACAGTAGTGAATAATAAATGACTTGTTCATCTTCATATCTGAATCAGTTCTTAGTTAGAAAAATCTGTTTTTAAAACCTGTAACTCATCTACAAAGGGTTTATTCCTTTGAAAAATAGCTCAATCTCTGTTTGTATGGGCTAGGCAGACAGAGGGGTTAGACCAGGGGTTGACAGCCTTTCAGAAGTGATGTTCCGAGTCTTCATTTATTCACTCTAATTTAAGGTTTTGCGTGCCAGTAAACATTTTAACATTTTTAGAAGGTCTTTCTATGTCTTTAATATATAACTAAACTATTGTTGTATGTAAAGTAAATAAGATTTTTAAAATGTTTAAGAAGCTTCATTGAAAATTTAATTATAATGCAGAGCCCCCTGGACTGGTAGCCAGGACCCAGACAGTGTGAGTGCCACTGAAAATCAGCTTGCATGCTGCCTTTGTTATGTGTGCCATAGGTTGCCTACTCCTGGGTTAGATAATTATCCTGAGAATTACAAGGGCATATGAAACCCAGGGTATGGCTACACTTGAAATTTCAAAGCGTTGCCGCCGTAGCGCTGTGGGAGCGCTCCCGCGGCAGCGCTTTGAAGTGTGAGTGTGGTCGGAGCGGCAGCGCTGGGAGAGAGCTCTCCCAGCGCTGCATGTAAACCACATCCTCTATGGGTGTAGTGTGCAGCGCTGGGAACCGCGCTCCCAGCGCTGCCGCACTGATTACACTGAGGCTTTACAGCGTTGCATCTTGCAGCACTCAAGGAGGTGTTTTTTCACACCCCTGAGCGCGAAAGTTGCAGCGCTGTAAAATGTCAGTGTAGCCAAACCCCCAGCAAGGAAGAGAAAGCACCCAAAAAAGCAGGAAATAGTTAAGGACAACATTTCTAATGGTAGAAGTCAATGAGGAAAGTTTAGATTTTTTTAAAAAAATGTTAGAAACAAAAACATTCTGTCAAAGCTATTCCCAAAATCCTAAAATTCCAAAGATTGCTCCCTCCTCATTCATTACACTCAAATGTTATGTTGGCTCATTGAATATGAGTATCTTTTTATGAGCAAGAGTGGAAATAGCAAATAATTGGTAAGTGATCCTTCACATATGTAACTTCAGAACATGACACAGGATTGTGCTGTAGGATTGCAAGAATTAGGAAATCAAGGCATACACTGGGCATTCAGGGCTTTAATTGTCATTTTTCAGTTATATATCCTAGTATATTGCAAGGAAATGCTGCTTCATAACTCAGGATGACAGGTACAACTCTTGGACCATCCCACTGTAGGAGAAAAGTTTTAGAAGCCTGTGACACATCACTCAATGAATAGTTCCATACAGAACAGAACTGGTTTCAAGCTGAGTCATATTTGGGGAAGGAGGGGGTTAAGGTTTATATGTACTCAGTAAAATTCACCCCTGTGAAGAGGGACAATCCAAGGCCTAGTTATCTCTTATGTGCCACTGCTGCCCTGTTTTTGGAATTTTAATGGTGCATAGAGCTCATGCTGACTCTCAGCACTGAGATGAATTTCACTGTGGGTATGTGCATATGCACATGTAAAGAAGTGGCCTTGAATCCAAACTCCAGATTCAGGTTCAGAGTTGACAAATCAAACCTCCACTTTTAAAATGGGAAAGTTCAAATCTGAATTTACATTTCAGGCTCCCAAGTTTAAGAATGTTTGGAATTGCCTATAAAAGGAATGCAAAATTCAGATCTGGAGCTGACATTTGGACTGAGTTAACACCTAATCCTCCAAATTCCACTGCAGTTTTCATTTTAAAAAAAAAAAAGCACTTGCATATCCTTTGGGATCAGTGTTCTCACTCGTACATCCCTGGCATTCAACAATTTCTACTGAGATGTTAAAATAACTTCCCTACATTGTAAAATAAACTGGATTTTACCCTCTGTAATATGAAATTATTCCAATTCCACTAGCAAAAGAACCAGCATACGAGGCACATAACAAGGATTTTTGTTTTAATTTTTATCTAATAAATTAATAAGAGCATATTACATTGTCACCCTTTGTTCTCAAAATCATTTTCACTTTTAAAAGTGTGAAGATTTGCAGCAGGTTTCTCTAATTTAACATGCAGGAGAAAAATTTAATCATTCAACCTGCTCCACTAGCTTGCTGGTGCCCCCTTGTGTTTAAAAAAAACGGATAAATTTTGCCTGGTGCTTTTTTAATCCTTTTAAGAAGTAAACTTCATACAGTAGAACTTGAAATACTGCAGCCAGTTGAAAAATCTAATTTTAAGGGGGGAAAATTGAACATTTGAAGTTATTTCATTTTCAAGGGCTCAAAATGGGTCACGTTTGTTTTTCATAAATGTTTTAAATGTTTAAATGTTATGGAAAATATTGAAAATAAAAATTCATTTTAAAATGAAAAATTTGGACAGTGCTGAAAATTTTTTTCATGTTTAATAACTATTTTTCAAAGAATTTGTTTTACTATCTCTATTACAATGGATCTCTTGAACCAAAAATATTTGTTCCACTATTATAGAGGTATTTCATAGAGACATGATTACTAAAACAAAACTAGGTACCTGTGGAGTGAGATACTACGCAGTATAAGGTTGGCGGAAGCTTGCCCTGTATTCTTAATCAGAGAAGGCATGGTAAGCAAAGATTTATAAGACCTGGGGCCTGATTCTGATGTCATTCCCATATGTGCTATATAGGCATATAGAAATTCTCTGAGCCCAGAATCCGCACCTGTATTATACAAGTAGGTTTGTCTGTCCCTTACTTGCTTTCATACCTTGGGCAAGTCATTTAACTATGCTGAGATTTAGTCTCACCATCTGTAAAAGGAGATATTAACACTATGTACCTTTTTTTTAACAGCATCTTGAGATGAGTGTGAAAGGCTATAAAATGTACCCTGTATGTCTGTCTGTCTTTTGGCACCATAAAAATGTTGTTGTTCATAGCTATATAATATCAACTTAGTGGGTAATGACTACATTTTGTGTTTAGTCATGTAAACAGAGCTAGGAGAAGGGGAAAAAAACATGGCATTCAGGTCGCAGAACTAACACAAATGTATTTGGGAATTCTCCTCTGAGTCAGCAGCAGAATTGTCAAGCACACATTTGATTGGGACTGGGGTTAATGGCAGAAAATTACACCCATCGTATCTGTTGCAACTGAGGTGTCAGTGTGTAGTCCACATTGATTTAGAAGCATAGGATGACATGTCAACAGCATATCTACCAAAAGAGAAATACTAGACTGTGGCACAGCAATTGGAATAGTGAGGTGCGGATGCAGGTTGGATGGATGGCTCATGCAGCAAGTTCTAAAGGATGCCAAAATGCATTGTGCTTCAAAAGGGGACATTTTAAGGCAAATTTTGAAAGGGACCTCAGCCTGGCCACCATGTGTTCACAAGTTTGCTTGTGCAAGTACTGTAGTTTGTGCATGCATTTTTGAATACTATCATCTGTGGAAATATATGATGGTATATACACTGTTATCTGAAGCCCCTTACATTGAATTTTCATCTGTGGTTATTAGGACTTTCCTGTATATACATCTGACTGCTGCCCTGAAAGCAGCACATATTCTGAGAGAGGATTCATTAGTCCAGGCTTTTGACTGAGAATCCCAAGGAGGGTAAGATCCAAATGACCTATCTTCAGCTACCTTTCTTTAGAGGTAGAAGGTTGTTTATTTGAGTTCTCTGGGACAGTCTTCATGAAATTCCCAATCAACAGTTTAAGGCTCAAATGATCCATTTATTAAGGGTGTATGGAGAAGATGAGATTAAAACAAAATGGTCTGCTTGACACTTCTAGACTGAAATATGACAAATTAATCTAGATAGGTTCACCTTAAATTTAAATTATTCTTATTCATTTTTAACATGCTACTGCTTGTGTTGAAGCACGCTGTGTTGCAGATGCTGCACCAGGTGTATTAGTTTTAATTATGTAATGAGATATGTGCAGCATACTTTACACCATTGCTGATTGCTCACATGTGGTTGTGTATGTGCAAACACACTCTGCTCTTGCACTTTATTATAATTGGGAAACAATCATAGCATCATTATTTTATTTAGATTATACAAAGCATAACATGAATGTGCTCATCAAATACTCTTGGCACCTTTGATTAATTTTTTTAAAATATGCTAATATAAACAGACCTGTCAATTCCCCAATAATGCAACACATAGCGATGACAGAAATGACCAAAATTAATTGACTGACCACATAATCTTCAAATGTGTACACTCATCCAAACCCAACACTCATATCCTTATGTGATATTCAGTCCTGCTTGGGTCTATGTATTCTTCCTGGCTAAATTATTCCATATAGAAAGGTTTTGTTGTTGTTGTTTTGTTTTTTTCCCTTTGGGGCACAGACAACAGAGATATATAGGTAGGAGGACTGAAGAAGACTACACATCTGTTCCTTTAACTATCAGCACCATCCTTGCATCTGATTTCTGCACAGTTTATTCCCTTTTTTGAAGTAAACCTTCAGGGGCCATGCTTGAATTTGGCCTCATTTGTTTTTAACACAAGCGCTCTAGAGATGAATTATTTATATCAACACAGGTAAGACAAAGAGTCCTATGGCACCTTATAGACCAACAGAAGTATTGGAGCATAAGCTTTCGTGGGTGAAGTGGGTATTCACCCACGAAAGTTTATGCTCCAATACTTCTGTTAGTCTATAAGGTGCCACAGGACTCTTTGTTGCTTTTTATAGATCCAGACTAACATGGCTACCCCTCTGATACAGCTAAGACAACTGACTTAAAACAAGCCAGAAATATTGACAACAGTAGAATATAGTTAAGGATGAAACATGAATACTTCACTACTTATGGTTGACTGTAAATGGGTTTTGTAATACTTGCATGTTAAATACCAGGGGAAATAATTATTGTATTGGACCCCTATGGCACGAGTGGATGAATATAAAACATGTGATTGTTTCCTGAGACATTCTGTAACCATAGTGCATTTGGTAACATCACCCAGATCGTTTTGCAACATAGTGTATCTTTTTTATACATTTTGTAATGACCAGGTTCTGATAACCTTCACTCACATTGAGTAGCACTTTAGTCCATGAGTAGCCCTGTTGGTTTCAGTGGGACCATATGAATAATAAAATTGATGAAATCTGACCCTAAATTATTTGCTGTCTCTGCATCAAATGTGCCATTAAGTAATTGACACATGGGTAGGTAGGTGTTCTAGTGATTTTATTCCGTGATATGTAATAAAGGTGTATCAATGTTGAGCTGTATTTTTCTACCTTAAATCATTATAGTGGTGGCAAATTGCCTCTGATTTCAATGTAAACCAGAGAGGAAGTATAATTATAGATTAAGGCCAGAAGGAACTATTGTGATCAAATGATAAATGTGCATACAGGAGTGACTGCTGCTCTTATGCTGTTCATATAACTTTGATTATATGTATGCTACCGTCTTCAACTATCCATTTAACCAAACTGCTAAAGAGATGTACTAGAAGGAGCACTGAGAAGGTTTCATAATACCTGAAGTGGATAAAAGGCTTAACCTCTTTTCTATACTTTTTCCTTTCTTTTCGTTGTAAATTGTACAGTGATCTTAGGCAACATCACAGTGTGGAACAGCTCACTGAATTCAACATGCATCTCTGGAGAAGAGTATATTACAAATGTAAAAAAAAAAAATGCCAAAGCGCATAAACAAATACTCGACTCTTTTCTCCATATAATCTAAAGGGGGCTGAAGGAACTTTAGCTGTAATAAGAACCATAAAGGATCTTGCTTTCTAGGCTAAGGGGAACACTGTCTGCTTTTTCTAACTGGTACCTCAGTAGAGTCAGAAAGATAAGATTTAGAATGCAGCAGTGGCTGGCATAGGTAAAGCTTGCCATTCAGAACCTATATTTGGCGTTAGATTGTGACTTGAACTACACACCCATGCAAGGGAGTAAGAAGAGTCATAACTCTCCTTATGCTCTCTTACATAGACCTTAGGTCCAGGCATGCAGGAATAGGTGGCTATCAGTGGGTGGGATAGGGAGGGGGAGGGAAATAACAAGTGGCTTGGTGCCATCCCTCCCCCCACTTGCTAGTGCAGCTGGGCTGGCATGGGGTTTGCTATAATTTCCTTCCCTCCAGAGCAAGGAAGGAGCAAGAGGAATTGTGACTCAGAGGTGTGTCTGAGTCAGTGTCTGTCTGGCTACTCCCATGGCAATGCAGCTTATACATAACTTCTTGCAGTTAATCAAAATCTAGCCTTCAAAGTCCTCCCTGGACCCACAGAAGGCATTACACCCCACAGTATCCTCCTCAGTGGGAGATGCACTGAGTTCCTTTAGCTTCCTCAATGTCTCTTGAAAACTTTTACCAGTACAAATGCTAAAACTTGTACTAGTTACTGTTAGCCTTTGAGAAGACCCCAAATCTTGGCTGCTGTAAAGTGAGCAAAGTAAACACAAGTAATCCAAGGGAGAATGGGGTGTCAAATGTGTTGTGTGTAAGCAGATGCTATAAAATAATAATTTAGGCCCAGATTCTGCAAGCACTAATGATCATGCTTAATTTTAAGTATGTGAGAACTGTCGGGGGGGACTAGTGCTTGAAGTTAAGCATGTGCATAAGTGTTTGCAGGATCAGGGCCACAGTGAACATTGTGCACTATTCATGGTTACTCCACAGAGAGCTAAGAAGAGAAGATCCCAAGGTAGGAAATATGGGGATCCCTTTTTTACTTTAAAATAAAGAGCTTGTATCTGAAACCTTCCTTCTCTCTCCTGCTGCTCTGCTAGCAGGTTTTATTTTCTTCATTCTTCTGTCATTGTTAATATAATAAAATGTTTGCTAAATGACTTTTAAAATGTATAGTGATCCAACTTCCACCTGTTTCATTGTGGATAACCCTGGCACAAGTGTTTATTGAGAAAGCAATAAATTAGTTTGGGTAGCAAATGCCCAGTTTGACATCTTTACCCAGTCCTATGCCCTAAAAATGCACCCTATATCTATTTATAAATTGAAATCTAAATACCTGTCTCACCCTTGCCCGAATGCAGCAAAGAGCTTAAGTCCTTCTAGCAGGAGCACTTACTTACCAGCTGAAAGGTATGTAAGTGTATGCGTTTTTTCATTTGAAGGGGAAAGAAGAAGTCAGCTCCGTACTAGTTACGATGCCTATACAAGAGGGCCCTGATCCTGCACACTAGCATATACGCTTACCTTTATTAGCTTGGCTAGTCTCATTGAAATCACATATTGGTGAGGTGGTGTCATTACATTTTGGGCCATAGCCTCTTGTTCATTTTTTTTATGCAAAACTCCAACTGACTTCATTGAGAATTCCTCAGTGGGAATGACAGGATGTAAACAGCAGGATAGCAAGTGCTTTGAGATCTGTGGATGAAGAGTGCTATATAAAAGTTAGGTATTGGGTATTATATGGTCCTATTGTATTCCTTGTATGTGCCTTACCTGCTGACATTTTGTAACTGACGATTGGAGGTGGGAGGTTATTTCTTAGTGCCACCATTGAAGAAAATACACTAGATATGGGATTATTGTAAACACAACCAGTGTTTTGTTTCATGATCATGTGATTATCTTCAAAGAGTTTTGCTTTATTGCCCAAGCTGTTTTCTTGGGTTCACCTTATTAAAATTCTACCATCAAAGCCAGGAGAGAATTAGTGATCTCCCTGCCACCCATAGAGTTCACCTCTAAGCCATCCATGGGCTTCATTAAAAATAATTCTAGGACAAAAATTATTAAATCATTCCAGGGCAACTGCAAGACAATTAGGGAAAACTCTGAACCCCCATAAAATGTCTGTTTTCTGTGTTTCAAATTATGTGAGAGGAGCCCTGCTATACTATCCAAGTATTCAGTATATTTTTCAGGAGCAAAGTATAAACATTGCATGCAAGTATATGTAATATAAGCTTGATTGCCAAGTGGGGCTGTCTCCTTCCCTGCTTGTGAGAAAGCATTTTTGTTCAAATGGGCAGACATATGAATACATACACTGGTCCATTCCGCTTCCTCCTTGCAAGTACTCACTCCAATGGTATATTGGGGATTATCACAGATGGAGGAGGGATACTGTTGGTAGAGCCCCCTGTTAAAACACTGACAGAACTTCACTGGCATTTACTGAAAGTTCAGTTAGCAGCTGTCACAGAGCCTGTCCCTTAAAGGGGAGTCAGCCTGCTTGCCACAGGCTTCTGTAAGAGAATGAGCCAACTCTGATACACCTGAAAGGAACTAAATCTGTAGGTGGTTGGTTGGCAGCTAATGAGCCTGATAAAGGGTTACCAGGGTGCAGCTGGGATAAGTTATAGAGACTAGAAGCGGGACCAGAACTCACCAGAGCAAAGGCTCTGGAAAGTGTGCTCTGAAGCACAGGTAACTGCCAAGCAATGGCTGGCAAGCCCAGCCTATCAGGAATGACATGCTGTACCAGAAAAAAGCTTCAGCTGTCAGATCTGGGTAGACCTCTAGCTCTGGGGAAGGGCCAGGTAGTGGCAAGATGCCTGATTCCAGGAAAGGGTCTGGGCAGAGAGAGCCCTGCTGGAGTGAAGAGATGAACCTAGGGGGGAATAATCTGTTTCAGGATATCCCTCTTCCAACTATGATGCTGGGATGATGCTGGGAAGAAAGCTTGCTTGTATTTTCATTGGATCTTTGGTTAATAAACTAGATCTCCACTCCCCCTCAGGAAGGCTGCATTGTTCCCTACATCAAGCCTTAGTGATCTTCTAGATGACATTGTGGGATAAGGAGGCAGGGAGCACCTACAAGGCCACACTTAGCAGCTCTCCCTGGCCATTGAGCCAGGACGCCCTGTGACAACAGCCATGCATCTGACGAAGTGGGTATTCACCCACGAAAGCTCATGCTCCAAAACGTCTGTTAGTCTATAAGGTGCCACAGGATTCTTTGCTCCTTTACAGATCCAGACTAACACGGCTACCCCTCTGATATGTGACAACAGCCTTATTCTCCAATGTACCTATGTTAATATTGCACAGGTGCACATTCTATTTGAGTGTATGGTACCTTTTTTGAGGGGAAGATTTTGCTTGCTGTACTTACATAAGTAGTCTGATGTAAAGGGGATAAATAAAATGAGCAAGATTTTTATGCTTTTTTTTCCCCATGAATCAGTTCAACTTAGCATTATAGACTTCAAGGCAAGAAGGGACCTTTAGTCTGAGCTCCATGCTTTGGTATTGACACATTCTCCATTCACAGGATGTTAGTGTGCTATCCAAATCACCTATCTACTGGCATTGCCTGTACAATGGTGAAACCAGAACTGTTTTTTGCTTTATCTGATCATTTTATATCCATGAATGCCCCAACATTCCTTATGAAAGCTACCTGGTACTTTGACATTAGGATATTAAAGAAGTCCATGGTCCTACACTTATCAATGTGGTGAAAAGGATTGTTGTGCTGTATGCCTTGATGATTGTATGAATGCAAATAATCATAAGTGGAAGCAACATATCCTGTAGATGGATGAAGACAGGACTGCTTCTTTGAATGCAAGTCTTTGTCCTCAAATTTGATCCTTTATAAGAGTACATGGCACCTACTGTATTTTTAATTTTCAAGACCTCTAATGAAGGTTTGATGAGTCATTAACATTTAGTATTGTCCCCATTCATCCAGATGTCTGGTTCAACATCTAAAACACCTAAAATAATTATACTGGTTGGCTGGCACAGAAACTTAATGTTTGAAATCTTACTTGTCAGACCAACATTTTCCAAGGCAGTTACAAAACAATTCATCATGAGAAGGGCTGCCTTTGAATGGGTTGTAGTCCCATTCAAGTCATCTACAAAGAGTAGCCTTTATCAAAAGGCATATGCTCTGTGATAACAACCAAACCATGAACGACTACTTTGTTGCAATGTATTGTGTGTATGTTTAGGAAAGGTCCTGATGCCCAGAATCTTCAGAGATGGTAAGAACCCTGATGTGAGGTATTCCACCTTCTTAAAATCCAACTTGCTATTTGCTTACCACTGATGGCTTAACTTTGGTCAGCCCCAGCTAGATAAATGAGTGATTTCACACCCACCAATCATGAAAATATCACTTCTACTCTTTTAACTGGATGCTTCTATGTTTATACAGCTATACTTTATGTATGAGAGTGTTCACAAAAAAGGATGAGTTGCTGAGTGTTACTCTATGCAATAAAACCTAGAAATGAGGTTTATGGGCTAGACTATGATAGAATCATAGAATATCAGGGTTGGAAGGGACCTCAGGAGGTCATCTAGTCCAACCCATGATATTTTGTCACACTGAGTAGCACCTAAACAGTCAGACTACTCACATCTATAAGGCTTTATTTAGTAAAAGTACTGGAATCTGGACCCCTATAGCTGTATTTTCCAAGACTACTATAGGCAGTTGATTTGTTGCATGTGAAGATTTCCAGTTTCTACTTTACAAAATCTATGGGGGGGGACTTGACTTTTTTTTTTATATTTTAAACTTTGTGAAATATATATTTTGATCTTGTGCTGATATTGGGTTCTGCTGTGACTCTCCAGTAGGAATGAATGAAATTTAGCCAAAGGAAAACAGAACTCTCTTAGATATTAAGGGCATGATCCTCTAGCAGTTTATATTCACATGAGTACGCATAACTAGATTAGGCTCAAATATATCACAGATCTACAACACAACATACTGTACTGCTACTCTAATAATAAAGCAAATACTGTACATTTTCAAAATTGCCTAAATTCATATATGCATAAAAATTAAAATTAAAAGGGAGTAAACAATGGGTTTTAAAAATAGCCTAAAAGCACATTGACTCATTTTCAAAGCCTCTCAGGATTACATTCTGTCAAGAAATTATCTAAATCCTAAAATTCCCTTGATTATACATTTACCCAACTGTGTCTTTCCACTCCATCACATCCAATTTCAAACTTATTCTGAGAAAGATTGTTCTCTTTGTTTTAGTACTGCAATGACCATAAAAGCCTAACCAGTTAAACCACCAAGGAAACCTGAGAGAGTGAAATTAGGAGTTTGATGACTGAAGCACTCCTTCAGTGAGAGAGAAAAGGAATCAGCTCTGTGGCCTAGTGCTATGCCTAGAAGGTAAGAGTTTGAGTTCTAATACCATCTCTAGCCCCCATTACTTCTGCAGCTTTGGGTAAGCCAGTTAGAGCTACACTGGCACCCTGCAATCTGCCCTGAATAAGGGGGATACCATAGCTGCACTGCTCCAGGTGCAATGCAGGCATCAAACTGACTCAGTCACAATAGGGTCCTTGCTTCCTCCTTGTTCTGTGAGAGAAGTAAACTGTGTCTGCCTCATTTTGGAAGCAGTGGTGGCCAGTGTATTGGGGAGAGGACAGAACCAAGGCCCAGCCTACTTGTGCAGGAGGGAAAGCAGAAGCCTTGCAGAGCTGCTCTCTCACACACATACCCCACCCACATATAACCTTCAATGCACGTAGCCCACTCAAGTGAGTGAGGGAGTTCCTTTATGCACTTTACTCCCTTGCACAAGTATTCATGAGCTCCAAAATGCTCTGCTTCTGTTTCCCCATCTCTAACATCACTGATGAGGCTCAGTCAGGTCTTTAAAGATATGTAGGCTCCAAGTGGTGCAGGTAAGGACCTAGTGGAAGTTTCAAAAGCACCTATCTGCATCTTTAGGCATCTCCATTAAAAACCAGGCCCTTAGGAATGATGTTAGATGACAAGGCCTACATATTCTAAAAAGAGGGGAAAATAAAGTTAAAAATAAAATTCTGGTGGACACTCAGCCATTAAATCATGATGTTCTGACTAGGCAGTTGAGCACCAGCAAGATGCATGAGGAGGGCGTCCTTACCACAGTCATATTAAATTTTGGCCTTTCCTTAAGTAAAAACCCAAAATGTGCTAAAGGATTTGTTTTCTTTAATGAAAGACTGGTTCAGCATCCACGAAGTCTGGGAAAGTTAAAGAAACAGTTAAACTATGATACACACAAGCAGATTAGGACATTGAAAATCCTCCAAAAGCAGGCAGGTCAGATATTACACAGAGGAGGAAGAAATCAATATCTTTAAAAATTACCCTGTTAAGTGTCATTTGGCTTTGCTGATGTCAGTGAACCACCAAAGACTTTATAGTGCTAATAGCATCTTAATTATCTTTTACTCTGATTACTATCAGCAGACAAGACACACTAATTTTCTCAGCGCCCTGAACACTGAGTGTGATGTCCAAGAACTCTCCCCAACCCCGTTAAAAGTTCTTCTGAGTCTGCAGTGTGTGGTTTCCAAAAGTTGCCTGTGCTTCTGCAGCCTGCTGGAGAAAAAAAATGTTAGTGACCTTTGAGAGGAATTCTCCCTGCATATGTCAGCTGCTGCCATCATTCAGGCAGGTTACTCAAACGCCCAAGGTCAGGTCACTTGCTGCAAATCCACTTTGTTTAAGGTAGATCTTCATTGAGATTTATTATATTTATCTATGAGTGTCATTTGCAGGGTTTTATGGATACATAAGAAGGCGCCTTCGTTGCTGTTTTGCAGGCTGCGGTTCAGCACTCCCCCTCCCCGCGCCCCTTGCCTGCAGCAAAACTGGAGGAGAGAGCCTGAAATCTCATTTGGCCTCCAAGTCTCCATCCTAACGTCTCTCCATTTTCTAGGTACCCCTAATTTCACCCATCCCCGCAATTTCGGAGTCTGACCTGAGCCTGGGATTACCACACCCGCCCGTTCAGCAGTAATGCGTCTCCTCCTGTAAAGGAAATGCTCCTCTCCCTACAATCCCTGTACAAAACACCCAGCTACAGGTGCTCCGATCTAAAATGCCTGTCAACCAACGGTGAAAATAGAGAGAGATCGTATTCGCTGCGCCTCAGGGCAGAGCCACAGAACGGAATAACTAGTTAGTCCAGCAAACACAAGCAAACCAAACCACAGGCGCGGTGGGGACCCTAGGTGATGCCTGGAGCCCGAAGCTGGTCTCTGCGGTACCGGGAGCGGGAAGTGCCCCCAACTCTTCCTCCGGCGGTTCCTCCTGCTGCTTAGGATCCGCATGTGCATGGGTGAGTCCCAGATCCGGGAGAGATTTGAAAAGAGACGCTCCCATCCTCCTGCTCCCGGCTGGATTTTCGTGCCTAGTTCTGCACCCATCCGAGTCACGTGGGGGGCTGGGTTCCCACTGCCTTATGCCTTCAGCAGCAGCAGTTAGTGTGAGCCGGACTCGGAGCAGAGCGCTGCTATTTAAAGTCAGTGCCTCTCTCTTCACCAGGGGGGCTCCTCTAGCAGCGGCTGCAGCAGCGATCGATTTAAACCCCCTGTGCATGACAGAGGCTGCATCTGTGACTTTCTGCGAGAGGAGCAGGGTCAGCTCTTAGGTGCGTTTTAAGCTGCTCTGTTTTCCAGGGCATCAAGTTGGGAATTTTCTCCGTTTTTTTTCCTCCCTTAAATTTGGCTGTCTTCAATTCCAGGGACCCTGCTCTTATTATTAGTGGTGGTAGTAGGATTGCTTGCAAATATATCGTGTGCCAACCTGCAGTAGCTGACTGGCTTCTTGTGCCCATTGAATGAAAGCCCTAAACATTTAAAAATCAAAGAGGGAGGATCCCTTCAATTTCAAATATTCTTTTTGGTACTAATTTGCAGCTGAGCTTTCCAGGCTTGGATAAGAAATGGATAAGGATGAGATTGACCTGCAGAGAATCCCCCCAGAGGCACCTTGGGGGCCACGTAAGTGTTTGTAGCAATGTGGGGAAATTCAAAAGGTCTTAGAGTTTGGATATTGGGGATGTTATTGGAAGGAAGGTCATTTTACTCTAGTTTAGTAATTCTAAAGGAAAACCAGATTATCCAAATGCTGTTTTCCCCATCTCTCCCCATCAGTAGTACCATTTTAAGGAATTTATTAGCAATTTTTATTTAATACTTTAAAATTCCAGGAGCAATATCCTTCTTAGCAAAGTACTGGCAAAATAAAGTCTTTATTTTCTTCTAAAACATAGAACATGATCAGTCATAGCTGCCCAAATATAGCAACTAAAAGCTCATTTTTTACAAAGCTAATCTACCCATGAAACACTGAAAAGTGCTGTATGCGGTAATGATATATAAACAAATACTATTTCAATGAATTCACATTATAAAATCAAAGACAAACAAAGAAGGACTTAAACTGAAATGTCTTTCTGTGTGTGTTTAAATGAGGTGTGCAGCTAATCAGTTATATCTTTGTTAAATAAGGTGAATTGTGTATCCCACTATCATTAAATAACAAGTGCAAACAGACATCTATCGATTGGAGAGTGAAAGTACATTCCTTGGCTGAGAACTTACTTAACATTTAGAACCAAAGAACAGATACCTTTGATGATATGGGACACAGGAAGAGAATTTCCTTGGTTTTCCCCTAGAAATAAATCATTGCCATGTGTATCTGTGTGTGTGTGTGTCTATATGCACACATCACAAATCTTCACTTACTTCATCAATTGGAAAACAAATGACACTATCAATGTTTATAGAATGAAATTTTCTCCTAGTTTAAAGGCTGTTAAACTCAGAACTGAGCTGCTAAACAGGAACATACTGTAACACTTGATAATCCAGCTGAACTGTATACAAACGGAGTAAATTTAGAATGGCAACGTTTATAAATTCCATGCTTTACAATCAAAATTCCAAATCTAACTGTGTGCTACTAAGAATAGCACAGGGAGCCCTTTCTTTACTCCCTTTTTTTGGATTCCCACGGAGACTGTTATCCTAAAGTCTGCCTATTAAACAGGCAAATATTTAACTGGAGTTCAGCCCATTTCTAAAAGTAACACTGTATGCTCATCAAATCTCAGACCAGCCAGAGCGTCTCAGGATAAAAAACAAATAAATAAAACATGTGTGGAAATCAATCTGACAGAAAACAGTTGGGTTTTATATCAAAATACTGCTCTTCCGCTGTCCATTAATTGCCCCCATATTAACATATTTATAGTAGAAGAAGAAATGTAACTTCTTCATTTCAAAGATGAACATGAAAGAGCACTTTGAAATAAAAAGCAGGAAAAACAGGGGAAGGTTGCGTGTTATCAAAGTACATTAACAGTGAAATCAATATGAGGACCAAATGCTAGAATTGTACTAAAAAGAAATACTATTTCTCATGAGGCAGGCAGCTATTTATCATAAGGCAATCAAAGAGATAAGCCAATAGAGCACTGAGAAATTGTTAATAATACTTTAGTGACATTCTCCATTTAATTTACTGATTCACCCATTAGCAGCATGAATTGAATGTACCCAATCGCATCAGTATGAGCAGGGAACAATTTGGTCTCACAAATACATCATGCATTTCTACTGACAAGCCATCCAAAAAGCTTCTTTTGAATGTTTTTAAAATATAAGCCATCTAACTATACTGCAGAGCTATAGATTGTCAGTTTACCTTGGGAACTTTTGCTCCCACTGCAAAAAGATGTAGGTCCCATTCCTGAAGTCTCTACTTGGTCCTTACTCAAGCAAAACTTCCACTGACTGCTTTTGCAATTTAGCCTGGAGTAAGGATTGAGGGACCTATTTTTTAAAAAAACAGAAGAGAATGGGTAAACAAAAGGAAAAATCTGCAAAAATAGATTGACTTATGTGAAACTATAGTTGAGCCTAAGTGTCATCAGTGCCCCTCTGCCACTGACTTGTCAGAAGCCCCTCCATGAATTTTGGGCTTCATTGGTAGCATGAAGGGGAAAGATCAAAGGGGATGAGTGTCATTTGCTGTGTCAGGGCCCCACAAACCCATAGACATGTGATAGTGAGTGGCATTGCTTACAGTTTTCAGCATTCTCTTATGCTGTGGAGTTGCAAGTAGAGGTAGTGCTGGGGCTCCCTCCATAAAGGAGGCATGGGCAACATAATGTCTGAAGGAACAGATCTATGCTGACATAGATAAGATGATACCTGGGGGAGCAGTTTGGAGGCAATAGGCCTGAGGCTCAGGATATCTTTGGGGCTGGAGGGCAAGGTCTCCTGCAGAGCTAGAATGGAATCAAATCCCCACTTCCATGTGTGAAGTTTAAACGATCAACCCCTTCCCCCACCCTCCCAGGAGTGAAATCTTGACCCTACTAAAGTCAATGGGAGTTTTGCCAGGATTTCACCCCATACCCATTTCCTTGGCTCTTCCTCTAGAAGAGATTATTCAGCCCTGAACTGGAACTTCTAGAGCAGGACTATAGATTTATTGTTTTATTACATTTCTGCTCTTGATAATACTTGAGCTTTTTCCACTACCAGTTAAACTGACAAATTATCTCCAGCTAATAATTAATCAGTAGTAATAAGAGACTAATAACTGCTTTGATTTTAGTTAGACTTTCTCTTCCAGCCCTGCAGTCATTCACCTCATTAACTTTGTTTTAATTTGAAATAACATATTCATTTATGGAAATGGGTATGTGTTAAGGCTGAGCACCTCCAGCAGGTAGATTTGATCAGTGACAGTTCTTGGGGTCTGTAGCCAGGTGTCTCACTCTGCTGAATAACTTGCAGTACAATATGTCTAGTCCTCCATAAGCCTGGCAAGCAGGACCAGGGCCGGTGCAACCATTTAGGCGATCTAGGCAGTTGCCTAGGACTCTAGGATTTGGGAGGCAGCATTTTCTTTGGCGGTGACCGCGGCAGCTGGATCTTTGGCTGCCCCGGTCGCCGCCAGCATTTAGGCGGAGGGAGCTGGGGCAGGGGAGCGTGGGGAGGGCCACCTGCAGCAAGTAAAGGGCGGGGCGGCGGCATCCAGGGGAACTCCCCGCCCCAGCTCACCTCTGCCCCACCTCCTCCCCGAGCACGCCATCGCCGCTTCACTTCTCCCGCCTCCTAGGCTTGCAGCACCTAAGCTGAATGGCGCCGCAAGCCCGGGAGGCGGGAGAAGTGAAGCAGTGATGGTGTGCTCAGGGAGGAGGTGGGACAGGGGTGAGCTGCTTCACTTCTTCCGTCTCCCAGGCTTGCGATGCCAATCAGCTTAGGCGCTGCAAGCCTGGGAGGTGGGAGAAGTGAAGCAGCGATGGCATGCTCAGGGTGGAGGTGGAACAGGGGTGAGCTGGGGCGGGTGGGGTGCCTCAAGGCGGGAGGTGGGGTGTGAGGAGCTGCCACAGGATGCGCGCCTCAGGGCGGAGGGGGGAGCTGCCATGGAGGGGGGGCGCCTCAGGTCGGGGTCTCGGGGACAGGGGAAGGCGCAAAGTGGAAGTTTCGCCTAGGGCGTGAAACATCCTTGCACCGACCCTGAGCAGGACAGTTCACCAGTTACTGCAAGGGGTTATGGAGCAAGTGAGTATCAGGAAATAAGTGACACAGCAGAGCTGGTAATGAGGTTAAGACCCAGCATGTTTACCACAACCAGAAGCTGCTATAGCTATGCTCTGTTGTTACGCAACTGTAGTTATGAAATATGGAAGAAGAGTAGCCTGCCAAAACAGAAGACAGAAGAGTCACGCCGGAAGTGGGAGCATTTGTTGGCACCAAGAGGGTGAAAATGTCCTTTTTAATTTTATTATACCCCCTGGATTCTGATGAGAAAAGGAAATACTGGGGACTCACTGTGAGTGGAGAGAGAGATTGTATTCAATCAGAATCACTTTTCTTGGGGAATCTTAGCAAACATTGCAGATTTCAGGGCCTGATCCTCATGCTGAATGCCTTCATCTCCCATTGGCTTCAAGGCACTGAGCACTTCTCGGGAGCTGCTCAGCACCTTGCACAACTGGGACCTTGGCAAGCAGCCCTTTCTGGTGCATTTATGGCAGCCTTCTTCACATATTATTAGAGTAAACCCGACATGTAAATACAAGGGAGGCATTTAGCTCTAATTCATCCACGAGCTGTAGGGGTATTTTCATACATTCTGAAAACAAAGCTAAGTATAACTCAAAGTGCTTAAATGTTCCTTTGTATACAGCTTAATATCCTAATAGATCCAGGTAGCTGTTTTGTTGAATTGCTTGTACAGCCTCGCAATGTATATTGTGAGGGCTGAATCCTGTATGGTGCTGAGGATGTTGAAATCAATGAGAGATGAGGGTGTTGAGCAGCTGTCTGGATTGGGCCTATACTGAATACAGGGACTTGACCTCAGACAAGGTGACAAAGCATTTCAAGTACTGTAGTCATCAGAGATCCATTTCATATGCAGTCACAGTTATTTTGTAGGTAAATAATAATCTATTTATTTTGACTCCATAGGCATAAACAGGCATATGTCATAATTTGTTTTTTTCCCCTTGTGATAATGGCTGGGGTCTTGACAATATACCTCTGGATATATAGTATCTAACTGCATCTGCTAGGCTAGTGACCATATTATGTGAAATTGGTCTGTATACTTTGGGAGATTACAGTAATAGCATGGATGGGGACAAGAGGAAAATGTGTACATGCATATTTAAAATTATGAGCCCCAACCATATTTGCCATAAACATTCTGCCTTTCTAACTGGATCCTAAAATCCAGATGCAGGCAGAACTTACTTTGACTTTAAGAGCAGTTAGATAGTTCCAGCAATGCTTTCATGCATATATCTTCATCACTTGTAGAACACCTTTCACACTGACACCTTCAGTACCTCAGTGGTACTATTAAAAAGTCAGTCCTGTGCCAAAGGTTAGAACACATTGGTATCTGAGAAATTGCTGCTATTTTCTGTTCTAAGTATAGGAAAATGCTGCAATGTCTTAGCTGCTACTCTAGATAATTTAAGTAACGTTTAGCCTTTTAGTAGCAATCAAAATTGGTGGCTTGTCAGTTAGAGCCCTCTCATGCAAACTTTTATTCATGGAAATAGTCCTTGCTAATATTTATATTCTGTGATTGTTAGCACTGGTTAGGACTACTCGCATGTATATGGCTTTGCAGGTTTTAAGCCCTTAGAGTGCAACTCCCCAAGATGGAATTTGTCACTTTTTAAATAATCTTTAAAGTTCCATAGATAGATAGCTATCTTTACAGAGAATCACGGCTTTCTTTTTAGAGGTTACAAGGGAACTTGTAAAACATTTTTCTCCTAGGTCAGTTGCACAACGTAGATGCTTATTGGTCATATTATAATCCTGATACTAGCCTTTTTACAGCACTTTTCAAATTGCTTTACAAAAATTTAAGGAATCATGTCAACATCCTGTGAGGCTGGTAAATATTATCATCTCCATTTTACAGAGGGAAGGATTCAGGCAGAGAAATTCAGTGACTTAATTTTGGCTGTAGATCAAATTAATTTGAGTTCTGAGGTTAAAACTCAGGTGTTTCTGGCGAGCAAGCCTGCAATCAGACCATTCCTGTCTGTATGCCAGGAAATTTGATCAGTATGCATCAGTATGTGCAAAATTCTTTCTCTTGTCCACACTACAGATATTTATTGCCTGGTCTGCACTCACTGATGTCAGTTGAAGTTCCGCTCACAGAACAAGCTCAGAATATAGCATAGAAATCTGCATGGCTGATTAGATCAAACAGCAAAATTCTGTCCAAGGAGAAGAGATTAAACACATTTAAAAGTACCTGGTTAATAATGACAGGAAAGGAAATGCATGGATAAAAATTAAATTCACAAATACAAAATTCAGAACATGTTACCTTAAAAAGGTGTTGTACTAGGTAAATCGCACAACCTCTATCCTGA
The DNA here is from genome assembly GCF_003597395.2 of Chelonoidis abingdonii. NCBI lineage: Eukaryota > Metazoa > Chordata > Testudines > Testudinidae > Chelonoidis > Chelonoidis abingdonii. The sequence goes on from NC_133772.1 coordinate 68,092,208, forward strand.
GCCAGCTATCCTCAGCAGATACTTACTTCAGCAGCATCACAAGGCCAATGTTAAAGCAAGGATGAAAGGCTTTTAGACTCTTTTCTTCACTGTAGCCTTAAATATAAATAGTTGCTCTAAAATATAATTTATCCATGCCATCTTTTTCCATTGCTTTTATTTTTGGGGCAGTTTTACAATCGACTTGAGTGGGATAGGATAGGGCCTTATTTAGGACTCTTAGGATTTGATTCCTTAATTTCAGTGGGGTTTGAAAGCGTTCAACCCCTTACAGGATCTGGGCCTGCTTAGTTTGATCAATAGCAGGAAGAAATCTATTCATTTATGTCTAGTCTGTCATATTGTAATATCACTTCAAGATCTTGTTTCCCATCCCCCCATATGTTTGTGTATAGTGACTGATTTTTTTTTTCTGGACTGTCATGTAGAAATTCAAAGAACTTTGTGCCAACCTAGGGAAAAATTATTGCAATATACGAAAGAAGGAAGTATTTGTGCTAAAAGTCACTAAATTGACCCAAACTGCTTTGTGGTACTGATGTCTTAAAAGGGAATTCTGCACATGCATCTGTGTGCATACAGTTTTCTACTCCTATTCTAGCACCAGAGCCAGTGCAGGAAAATTTTCAGGGAGCACAGCAGACCTGTGGGTGTGTTTCACTGACTTGTGTACATATGCTTCCTGACTTGATAGTGGCATTGTATGCACACACGCACATGGGGTATTATGAGCAGGAACAATCTGCTCGCGGGATAGCTGAGAGATGAACATTCAGGCATGCATTAAAACTGCTTTCTTGAACATGAGTATGGGCCCATTTGGTGGTTGTGTGTGTGTGAGGGAGCTGAATTAGGCCCTGTGTCCTCTGCTCCAGTATTCAAGTGTGCACACTGTCACTATCAATGGAAGATATGTATTGAATGGTTTGGGGGCATCAGATGTAGCAGTAGTGAGAGGATAAGACTGAACAGACTGTGTCACAGCAAGCTATATCATGCAGAATGAAGCCCTGAAACAGTTCAACTCACTAGTGGAAATTATTACATTGCTGTATAAATCCTGCGTTCACTGGCACAGAGTCTGAACCTGGTCTAAAGAAGAAAAATGGTTCTCTATATGTAATATGCATTTCAGCATGTGGTCAGGCAAACCTCGCGCAGATGCTGGTATCTGAGTGCACATTGTGAACGTTCTTTTTGATGAATGACGAGTCAAGGTTTCTAAAAATAAATTAATGGTTTTTCCTTCTTTATTTCCTGTGACTTAATATATTTTATTCAACCATATAATTACCTGGAGACTTAGTGTAGCAGCTGAGTCACCAAGTTTGGATGTGAAACTGAACTGTCTCAACATTTGCAATGGGGTAGAGGATTAGGATCCTGGGTTCGTGATCTGAGTTGAGGATGAAAGGGGACTGGATCCGAGGTTCTGCTGCAGGCTTCTTTATTATACAGAATGTTCACGTTTAATTTGTAGAATATTGGGAAATGCCCTCTCCTGTCCCTTTAGCACTGTGGAGAGAGTTGGAAAAACCTCATAAATAAATGCATCTGCAAAATCAGCAAAAGAGAATCTAAGAAATCTACTAAGGTTGGTTAATTACTAGAATAATTAATCGTGAGGGAGCTTCCATTTAACTATTCCCTCAACACCACTCCTAATATTGATCAGGCTATAGTCCAAAATAACAATTACTTCCACTTCATTAAGTCAAGCAAATATTTTTTAAATAATTTAAGCTTCCTAGCACATACTCTCAGTTCATCATATTGCTGATAACAAGCCCATAATCTTGAATTCAAATAGGTCTGAAGATATATGTATTTCATTCAGGTTTTAAGTAAGCAAAGAGCCCAGCTTTTTGTGGGGATTATCTACTAAAATATCAGGATCTTCCAACCTATACAAAACATAAGTTTCTATGTCCTTGGAAAATACAGGGCCCAATCTAAAATATGCTTGGATGTCAATGGGGAATTGAGGGAGTACATCACTTTAGAGGAGACTCCGAGCACCTCCCAGGATTAGGTCCGCACAGCACCCTGTATATTCAACACAAAAGCAAACCTTATAAAGTATACTATATGTCTGACTAAAAGGTTCATCTTTAGGCAGTATAATGTATGCCTGATATAAGGGCTTGCCTTATAGATATGCTGTATGGACAATGGATGCGGAGGGCTTACTGAAGTCCACTATGCATTGTACTAATGTCAAAATATTCCACCTAATAAAAATGGAATGACTGAATTGTCTAGAGACATGACTTGGGTAATATTAAAACCTCCCTTCAAAATGATAGGTAGAGTCCTCAGGGCTGCTGTGTCCAGACAAGTGATTAAAGAAATTTAGATCATATCAATAACTGTATATTTTTCTAAGTGATATCTACTCCCTGACCTTGTGTGTATTACAAGATAAAATAAGAATTTTCCCTTTTCCCATCCATGCATTCCTTTTCTGGGCTTATGAGATACAGGCTCTTAAGTTTTTGGTACGTACAGTATGTACTATGTCTGTGCATTCTAATCCACATTACTAGCATTTCTTTATAGCCTCTGTTTGCAAATGTATTTTTTATGGAAGGATTGTTTCCTTTTTGTCTTTTTAGGAGCCATAACATGTTTAGCTTTATCCACACCTTAGAATTCCTGTTGTACTGTTTGCTGAAAAATAGAGTTTCTATGAATGTCAGTATATAGAGCCTTGTTAAAGTCTTCTGCACAGGGATGAATTGCATTCATATCATAGATTCTGAATGTCTAGATAATGAAATGAAATAAAAGTCTGAAAGTTGGACCAGCAAAAAAGAAAAAAAAAGAATAGAAGTTAGTTTTATCCTTGGATCCGTGCTTGCGTCTTCCAATTTCTTCAATGAAAGACACCTACAAGTACAACCAGAATTTAGCCTTAATTTTTTTTCGGTGTCATGGGATTGCAGGTTTCAAGGGACATGGAATTCAACGATCTAAAAGTAGAATCTTATTAGTAGGTGACCTGAGTTCTGTCTGAACAATTTTCTAGGTCCTCTGCTGATCACAGGGAAGCAGATTTGAAATATTATTTCACCTTTACAGTCCTAATCAATAATGATATTTGGCAGGCAGTTGAGTCTGGGCTAAAATGCATTTCAAAATGAAAGCTCAGTTTAGGACACGCCTTGGAGACTTAAACCAAACAACAAAGACAAGAAATTCAGTATCATAACTGAAACCCTGAGATAGGTTCAGTTATTGTGCCCCAGTGTTGTGTAGGAGGTTCAGGCTTTCCATAGGAATGTGTTACATATCTGAGCTACAGTACCTAAGGACATTCTCATACTCAAGAAATTCTCTTTTAAGTTGGATGAGGAGGCTAGATTGATCCAAGGGTTAAACACTGATATGTAACATTAATCTGAATAACCTGCTGAGGTGAGTTTATAATGGAATAAATCTTTTGTACTTCTAAAGCACCTTCCAACTACAGATATCAAAGTACCTTACAAACCATAATGAGCTTGCAATGGAGTTGCACAGATGTACCTGGGGGCATCATTTGGAGAAAATAGGCATTGCACAGGTCTTATTGAGAGTATGATTTGGTTTACCAAACCTTTATTACAAATGATTATGCATGAAGAGAGGACTTGACTTTCAGAACTCAATTTGAATTTGCTGGGCTGGCAGTTGAGGGCAAAACTTGAGTAAATCTGAAATGGAGTCAGTGAGAGACAATAAAACGTGGAACCACATAGTGGCATTTTTGCAACGTAGGCTGCTGCAAATTGCAGGGGGGGGAGACCAAAACAGCATATTTCTGCCCAGAATCAGGGGACTGTAATGCTAGTGTTTAAACCATCATTGCAACCCCATTTCTAAGCTGCTCCAGGTGTTCCTCAGCTACAGTTCAGGATCTGGGTGTAAAGCTGTCATGCTACACTCATTAGTTTGGCTATCTGCTTCAAAGAGATCATTGGCTGATCAGCACATTTAGAAAATATGGCTTAATTTTAGGTCCATATTAGTTTCCTCCTAGAGCAAATATGGTCTCAAACTCCGGTTATAACAATAATGGATAATAATGCTAACATCAACTGGAAGAAAAACTGCGTCTTAACAATACCATTTCAAATGATCATCTAAAAGGTATTTTCTCTTCATGCTGTTCCAGTAAATAAATGTGATAGAAGTATGAATCTTGAAGAAAAAAATCACTGCCAGAATATAAATGATTAGTTGGATGATAAAAAGCAGAACCTCTAAGCCCTGCCAATGGAAAAGCAGAACCCTTTTTCACACTTTAGACTTTAAAATTTCCTAGTAATACCTGCTGCATAAATATAAGCCTTTCAAGTTAATTGGTTTTAAATGGTGGGTACCTGCATTTCATTTTAATCTTTCTCCTCTTAGCAGCTTGCTAATAATCCTTCTGCTAAAGAAGATAGGCTCTTGTTTCCAAAACATAACATTTTTTACTTTTCCATTATAAATGAAGGAAGCCTCTTTTTTGAGTCAGTTTCTCTCTCTTGCAATGTATTTTTCCAGAGTAGTTTATCCAAGGCTAGTCTTGCAAGTTTCCAAGGCCTCTGGCTCTAATCCAGCAAAACACTTAAGCATGTGCTTATCTTTAAGCTTGTGAGTAGTCCCAATGCAGGGGCGGCTCCAGGCCCCAGCACGCCAAGAGCGTGCTTGGGGCGGCAAGCCGTGGGGGGCGCTCTCCTGGCGCTGCGAGGGCGGCAGGCAGGCTACCTCCGGTCCGCTGGTCCCACAGCTTCAGCGGACCTCCCGCAGGCATGCCTGCGAAGTCCACTGGTCCCACGGCTTCAAGACCGATGGACCCTCCACAGGCAAACTGCCGGAGGCAGCCTGCCTGCCGTGCTTGGGGCGGCAAAATCCCTAGAGCTGCCCCTGTCCCAATGATCACTTTTGGTGAAGAACAAGGTGGTCAAGTGGATGAAGGCCTGATCCTGGAGTCTCCAGGAATTAAAGATTAATCTTTAATTAAAGATTATGTCATGTGATTAAACCTCCAGGAATACGTCCAACCAAAATTGGCAACCCTACCTTCAGAGGCAATTGAATTTGCACAGTACTTTCCAAGATGTTCTCAGCACGCCCCCCACTAGCATAGTCTAAAGTGAAACATGGGACACTACTCTTTCTTTTAACTACTGAAGGCATGTCTACACTTACCTCCAGAATGATTGATCCAGCAGGGGGCGATTTATCACGTGTAGTGAAGATGTGATAAATCGACCACCGAACACTCTCCCGTCGACTCCACTATTCCACCAGAATGAGAAGCGTAGGCAGAGTCGACAGGGAAGCGTCAGCAGTCAACCTACCACAGTGAAGGCACCGCGATAAGTAGATCTAAGTACGTCGACTTCACTACATTATTCACATAGCTGAGGTTGCGTAACTGAGGTCAATTTAGTTTGGGCCCCCTTCTCAGCCCCAATGTACACCAGGCCTGAGTCACATTACAAGCTAAAGTCTGCATCCCTTTCTCAGGAATATTTTTAATTACTTCAGTGGGTGCTTAGTCTGAGTAAGACGTGTGGGATCCGCCCATTCTTCCTTAAAGATCCAATCCTGTGAGGTGTTGAGTACCCTGAATTCCATGTTAAATTACAAGGGTGCCTGTTCTACCTCCAGTTTAAGTTAGTGAGAGTTTTGCTATTGAGTTCAGTTCAGGAGCAGGAACACAGGTCTAATTGGAATTAAAGGTTCACTAACTCATAGGATCTAGCACTAAATCTTTATAGCAATGTCCAGTCAAAGCAGTCCTGGAGGGTCTGATACTGTTTTTGGTATGTTCACGTAATTCACCTGAAAGCAGTGAAGACCCAGTCATGCAACTGGCTCTCTCCAAACAGACCCCAACACATAGTAAAGTCTGGGGCACAGAACTGCCCACACAGAATCAACTGCAGAATTTAAGCCTGGAATTTTTTGCAGGTGGAAAAACAATACAGATCTATTTAAACCTTACCTACCCTCTATTAAAAAGAATAGTTAAAACAAATGCATTCTGTGTATATACTGCCAGTGGCTCAATACTAATCAACTGAAGAATATTCAAATTGAAAAATAATCAGTTTTCCTAGTCAGAGGGGTGACACATCCAAACACATTGAGAAGAGTGGGTTTCAGTTTCAGCTCAAAACACTGGACGAATTTCAGCCTTTACCAAATGTAATCCCATTGCCCTTTTGTTTCACAGCGGATTTTGGAACAGAATGTTTACATCTTGCCTCTTCTCTGAGTGGCTGTTTCTGTTATTACTATCTTTTTTTAGGAATAGGTTTTAAGACATAAAAAAGATGAAACTACAGGAGATAAAACAGAGACAGAAGTGGAAGGGGAAGGAGACACTTTAAAATAAACTGTGCGCTGGAAGTTTGCATTCTGTCCGGAACCTGAATTAGTTTTGGAGCAGCCTCATTATTTTTAATATCTATTTCCCCACTTGACTCTTTTGTCTGATTTTTTCCTTATTTATCATCTAAGTGACCCCTGAGGGGACACTTGTGAAACAAATACTAATCTCTAGTGAAGGACAAAAATGCAGCATTTGTTACACTGCAAATAGCTTGATAAGTTTACCAAAACCAAACTTTTGAATTCCCATAAATATTTGAAAATCCATCTTTTTGTTGTTGTTGTCCCTCTCCCCTGCCCCCAATGCTGCAGTGTTGCGGGGATCCGGAAGATGGAAGCAAAAAGGATGGGGTGGGGAGATATTGTCCCAGTGAAACTCAGGTTAAGCCAATTTTTGGGTGGCTGCCACCTCTTTCCACTTCCTGTGGTTGAGCAAATGCAGATAGGTTTGTAGTAGTGTAGTCTAACTGTGGGGGAACTGTTTCTCCCACTGGTTCACATGAACTGCTTTGAACTGGAACAGATGTGGATGTACAGAACTATCTGCTCACAGCAACCATTCCATTTATAACTGCAATTTTCTATTCAGGTCTTTATCATTTTAACTTATTTTGTGCTTCCACGTTCTGTTCCAAACCACATAATAAAATAGCCCCAGTTGGGTGAGTTTTCAACTTGCATTCAAAAACATTGGAAATATTATTCCTTGCATGACTTTATAATAGCAAGACTTTTCTGTTCAATGCTTTATTGATAATAGTGATAGGCTGAGGCAGTGTTCATTTTGGATCTGGAGCCTGTTTAAGGTGGGGTTCAGAATGCTGGCTCAAGATCAAACTCAGGCTACTCTGGATTCAGATTCAAGAGTGCTAAAAGCTCAAAAATTGTTCCTTACAATATTTAAACTCAAACTGGTCCTTTCATGAGACCTCTCTTTTATTGGATGATGTTCAAACTAGATGTGGAAAATAGATCCCTTCTTGGTTTGGATGCAATCCCTAACCAGATCAGTAATGACAGATTCAGATCCAGGGATTCAAATCCAATTCCCCTGAAATTCAGGCGTGTGTGTGGATGGTGGTTCAGATGAGCTCCTACACTGTTAAACTCTTCATTAATAAAATTCACCAAGGAATGCTTTCCATTCCATCTTACATAAGAACACAAGAATGGCCATAGTGGGTAAGACCAGTGGTCCATCTAGCCCAATATCTTGCTTCTGACAGTGGCTGGTGCCAGATACTTCAGAAGGAGTGAACAGAACAAGGCAATTTATCAAGTGATCCATCCCCTGTCATCCAGCCTCAGCTTCTTGTAGTTAGTGGCCTCGGGACATCTGTGTTATGAGGTTGTATCTTTGACCATCTTGGCTAATAGCCATTATGGACCTATCTGCCATGAACTTATATAATTTTTTGTTAACACACAGTTATATTTTGGCCTTCACGACATCCCCTGGCAATGAGTTCCACAGGTTGGCTGTGCCCTGTGTAAAGAAGTAGTTTGTTTTAAACCTGCTGCCTATTAATTTCATCATGTGACCCCTGGGTTTGTCTATGGTCAGAAAGAGAATATAGAACTTTTTCTCCACACCATTCATGATTTATAGACCTCTCTCATATTTCCCCCTGAGTCATCTCTTTTCTAAGCTGAATACTCCCAATCTTTTTACTCTTTCCTCATATGGAAGCTGTTCCATACACGTAATCATTTTTGTTGCCCTTCTCTGCTTTTTCCAGTTCTAATATATCTTTTTTGAGATGGGGTGACCAGAACTGCACACAGTATTCAAGTTGTGGGTGTACCATGATTCTATTTAGTGACATTATATTTTCTGTTTTATCTATCCCTTTCCTAATGGTTCCTAACATTCTGTTAGCTTTTTTGCTGATGCTGTACAATGAGCAGATGTTTTCAGAAGTGTATCCAGGGTGATTCCAAGATCTTTCTTGAGTGGTAGCAGCTAATTTGGAGCCCATCATTTTGTGTGTATAGTTGGGATTAAGTTTTCTAACATGCATTGCATTTATTAATATTGACTTTCATCTGCCATTTTCTTGCCCAGTCACCCAGTTTTGTGAGATCCCTTTGAAACTCGTCAGAGTCTGCTTTAGAGTTGACTATCTTGAGTAACTGTGTATTATCTGCAAACTTTGCCACCTCACTATTTACCCTTTTTCCAGATCATGTGTAAATATGTTGAACAGCTGTGGTCCCAGTACAGAACCTTAGGGGACCCTGCTATTTACCTCTCTCCACTGTGAAAGTCTATTTATTCCTACTCTTTGTTTCCTATCTTTTAACCAGTTACTGATTCATGAGAGAACTTTCCCTCTTATCCCATGACTCCTTAAGTTGCATAAAAGCCTTTGGTGAGAGACCTTGTCGAAGGCTTTCTGAAAGTCTAAGTACACTGGATCACTCTTGTCCACATGTTTATTTGACACCCCCGCCTCCAAAGAATTCTGATAGATTGAGGCATGATTTCCCTTTACAAAAGCCATGTTGACTCTTACCACAATGTATTGTGTTTATCTATGTGTCTGATCATTCTGTTCTTTGCTATAGTTTCAACCAATTTTCCTGGTACTGAAGTTAGGCTTCCTGGGCTATAACAGAATCACCTCTGGAGCCTTTTAAAAAATTGGCGTTACAGCTATCCTCCAGTAATCTGGTACAGAGGCTGATTTAAGTGGTAGGTTACATACCACAGTTAGTAGTTCTGCAATTCCATATTTGAGTTTCTTCAGAACTTTTAGGTGAATATTATCTGGTATTTATCAACTTGTTCCAAAACATCCTCTATTGAAACCTCAATTTGGATAGTTCCTCACATTTGCCATCTAAAAAGAATGGCCCAGGTGTGTGAATCTCCCTCACATCGCCACAATTAAGTCTCATAACATTTCTGTATAGTACATAGTTAAATGTTCTGACTCCTGCTGACTGAACTGCAAAGAGGTTAAGGCACATGCCCATGGTTGCAGAAAGAATCAGTGGCAATGTTGGGCTTAGAATTCAGAGATTATTGTCCCCAAGTCCTGTGCTCAGTAAACCAGATCACACTGCCTCTATTACAAAATTATTTTAGTGTTCAATTTTTTCAGAATGACTTCATTTGTTTGAGAATCAGGGGACTGTGCTTGTCAAATCATTTGTTTTTTAGCTCTCCAATTTCAGCCTTAATACAGCAAACAAATTTCCCCAAAGTTCAGAGACAGATAGGATCATAACCCAAATCATAAAAAAAAAGTCATAACCCTCTGGGATTCAGGCTGGGGTCATGCTTTCAAAGCTATCCATTTGAAGTGAGAGTTTTTGCTTCCCTTATTATGGTATTGACTAATGTGCATTTATGGGAATCCTTATGCATGCAGTATTCTCATACTATTCAGTTTGGTATAGTAAAGAACTGCAGGATCACATAGCAGGTTGTCATGTTTTGATGAAAAGGAAGAAGGAGCACCTCCCTTTCCTATGCTGCCATTTTGTTTGTACAGAAGGAAGTTCTATGGTCCATTTAAATCTCATCTGCCCGACGTATGTAGCTTGCTATATTTTTATTTTACTTATTTTAATTCCCATTAAGAGTTTTGCACGACAAGAAGCCACAGGAGTTCAGCTTTAAGTGCTTTTCTAATGCCTTTGAATATGTTCATGATTACATCTTCTACTGATGCCACTAGAAGAGTCCATTCCACAGATTAGCCCCTGAATTGAAAGATTTTCCTCCTAAATAACTGTACTTTCCCTGCATCATCTATTCTAAGCTTTAGCCCTTGCTTGATATATGTGCAAGCTATGAAATTCAGGTGCAGGGTGGTGTCCAGATTTCAAACATTTCCGAAGTTGAGGAAGTTTGGATTTGGAATTGAAGTTTTATATATTACATAGGCAGGGCCTAATTGCAAAATTCAGATCAAAGCAAAATTCAGCTCTGTATAGCCAACTCTCACAAAGTTCATTGGTGTTTGGACTGGGGACATCTCTAGTTTGTTCAGTCTTTTTCTTGAGCCTTTTACCCTGAATTGTTCTGTCCCCTCTACAGTTAGTGATTTATAATTGCCTGATAAAATATTGACAAATGCTAGATTTTATTTAAAGAATATCTAGTGTAGGCAACTTAGTATACAATTGTTGATGGGTCAATTCCACCTTTGTTTGCATTAGCTGATCCCTGTTGACTTTATCCTTTAAGCAGAAGTAATTTTAGGTAGTCTGCTTTTAGTCTAAGACTTTGCTATTTTGTATTCAGAGTAAACAAAGGCTGTAACCCCAAGTGGGTAGAATTAGGTGAGGAAAAGGAATGTGTTCTTTCCTTCAACAAATAAATCAGCTCCTTCTGCAGTGCAAGAGTATATACCAATGTAACAGGGTGTGTATAGTAAGCGTAAGCAGACATATTAACAGAGGGGAAATCTCTGACAAGTTTTAAGTATGTCCCCTGTTCAAGTGATTCTTTTAGCAGACAAGTCTGTCACATTTATTCCCTAATAACTTTTGACAATAGGCAGACATTACCACAGAGTTTATTTTAAGGAAGGTTGTTTAATTTTGCATCTTGGGTTTTTTTCCGGTTACTTTTCCTCTTTTTTTATACAAAAAATCAGGTCATTTATTGAGTTTGAGGTATGGTTATATTTGGGAAGGAAGCAATAGACACGGAGAACTGCTGGACTATATCCGCGATGTCTGGCTATAGGAAAAGTGCTCTCAACTCCCATGGTTTATGCAGACATAATTCCCACTGAAGTTAATGTGAGCTTTGTATACTCCAGTGACTGTAGAATCTGAAGCTCTATCCAGGAATGATTTTATATTCCTGAGTTATCTGTTGGTCATCAGGCAGGGAAAGGAAGACACAATTTTCTTGCACAAGGGAGGAATAGAGTGGTTAGAACCAAGCATCCTTACAGAGCTCCAATTCACCTTGTGTGCAACACTCTTACAGTTGCAATCCCCAGCCTTTCCTGGGCAGAGATTGAAAATTATGTTGAAGAATGCCAAACTGTGTGTCAGAACAGGACACTTGTTCTTTGGAACAAAGGAAATTGAAGCTAGGCTTCCAAAGAGAGATGCTAACCCATTTTGTGTCTTAGCACCATAAACCTGGGTCTGTGGGACCTGGGCTCGTGGACTTGGTTTTTCTAAGTCCATGCTGGAGTGTCCACATGGCATTGTAAACCTGCGCCTACAATTTCTGGACCTCAGTCTCACAGCAAACATGTAGCTACTGTATTGTGAAAACCTTCTGACTCAAGTTTGCTGCTTGAGCTGCATTGCACTGCAAATGAGGGGCCTTGAACCTGAGTTAGAGGGACTCGGACTCTGACCCCAGCAGGGTCCTAGGACCTGAGTGCTTGCTAACCCAAGTGAGACTGATTTTGTGTGTCAATGGGAAGGGGGCTTGAGCTCAAACCTGAGTCAGAGTTCGGGTTTTGAGTGCAATATAGAAAACAAATGCAGATATTCATTGCTTTCATGTCTCTACATTTACTGCTGCAGTCTCTCTGCAACAGTAAACTATAGGCTGAGTAGCTCCTGAGAGGCACTGAGTGCCCTCCACTCCCCTAGCTTCCCACGGTCAGAGGGCGCTCGGATGGAACAATGAGTCAGTATTAGGCAGCTGTGCAACATGCATCTGATCCGAGTAATGTATTCGGGGAAAGCAGGGCTGCCTTGCTTGGGAGAATGATCAAGGATTCAGGAGCAGGAGGAAGATAAGATTTAATTTGGGAATTTAGAGACTCAACTGGGAAGAAGGGTCTGGGAGGATTTTAAAGGGCTTTGGGTGGGATTACAATTTTGGTGAATCATGGGTTACATTTTGCTGAGTTTATTCCTATTTATGCTGCAGTACAGATGTATACAACACTTTGCAGTAGTAAAAATACTCCAAAGAACATATGTTCTGAGGATAAACACAGAATAGTACAATTACTACAAGAACTTAAAAGGCAAGTTGCGGTTGGATGTTAATGCAGGAACATGGAACTATCATACTGGATTAGACCAGTGGTCCATCTAGTCCAGTATCTTGTCTTCAACATTGGCCAGCACCAGATGCTTAAGAAGAAGGTTTAGCAGCAGGCAGCTATGAGATAGGATGACTTGACCCAATGGAAGTTTCCTCCCAGCCCCATTGCTAAACCCCAAAGCATTAGGGTTTTGTATCTCTTCTAAAACTCGTGTTTGGTTTTGTAGTATTTACTGTTACAACTCTGGATATTCTTTTTATCCATATAAATGTCTAATCCCTTTTGGAAATCTGCTAAGATCTTGGATTCAGTTGATATGTTGTGGCAATGAGTTCCACAGGCTAATGCACATTGTGTTAATAAGTATTTCTTTTTATCAAGTTTCCCTTTGCTGCCTCAGTTTCATTTAATGTCCCCTTGGACATTCAACAGGGGTGGGTGGAGGGTTAGAAGTGATTTAAAGGAACTTAGTGAATATTGATTTGGAAGCTGGTTCAATGCCGACTTCTGTAATTGGAAGAAGGCACGACAGCCAGATTGTCAATGGATATAAATCAGAGTAGCCTCACTGAAGGCCATCTATACCAGCTGAGGATGTGGCCCAGAATCAAAGAGTGGGCAAGGGAGTGGTAAGGAGGGAGGCATGGGTGATGATGGGAGGGTTAAACAAGATTTTTGTGATGTTATAGCATACAAATTACTCAATATTGTGGCAGTACAAAAGTAACAAATAAACGTTAATTTGTATTTGTATTTCTCTTGCTAGGGATTGCTTTGCTTTGTTGTATAAGAGCAAACTAAGGAATTTAATTTGAACATGCACAAAAGGAAAAGGAGGGGGGGAATTACGAAATGAAGATTTACTCAAAGTTTTGAGTTTAATATTTAAAACTCAAATATTTTCTTTCACTTAGTCTTTTAAAGGGAAAAATCCTGCTTTCAAAGTTTTTTTACATCCTTTCCAAATGCTTCTGTTGGAGGGGAAAAATCTGCTTTATGTGGTAGCGCTCAGAGTTTGTGTTGAAGTTTGAGCCTGTGTTTTCTTGACACAAAAGAAGACACATGCTCATAAGGAGGGAGAGCAAAGAAAACCAAAAGATAAAGAAAATGTGCCGGCAATCAGGGCCGGCTCTAGCCATTTCACCACCCCAAGCACAGCGGCATGCCTCAGGGGGCGCTCTGCAGCTCACCGGTCCCACGGCTCCGGTGGACCTCTCTCCTGGCAACTGGCAGAGCACCCCCCGCAGCATGCTGCCCCACGCATGCGTTTTGCGCACTGGGGCCTGGAGCCGGCCCTGCCGGCAATCACTTAATGTTTGCACGTAAGTTATTGGAAAACTGTGGGTAGAGCAGGGCACATGGAATCACTTTAGCATGCCAATCTGGTCACAGCAAAGTGTTGTAAGGTTAGATTTGTGCTGGCTTGCTGATCTTGACTCTGGTTAGACAGAAGTTAAACAGAGAAAAATAGGAGGAATAAGGTGATGCAGAAATTGACATGCTGTAGAGGGATTAGCAAGAGCTTTTAGTTCACCTCTTGTGGAAACGATACTCTCCTCTTCTTGCCTAGACTGGTCAAAAAAAATTTTCAAGATCAGGAAGAAGGTCCAGTGATGTGGTAATTGCCTGAGTACCAGCATATAGTGGTAATGATGTCCTTGAAGTGCTTTAAATTCTCTGCCATATTAATTTATTAAGTGCTTTAGGGAATAAAATAAAACAGCTGTCCTGCTATCTGCATATGGACATTTCATTTTATGAAGGTTCTAGTCTGGTCTAACAATCCTGTAACTTCACTAATAGCTTTGGAAAACCCTTTATCACCCATTTGGAGGTCAAAAATTAAAATGACTTTCCACTTCAGAGAAATTAAGGTTTTAATTCACTCTCAAGTCCAGCAAAACAGTGGATAAAGCATAGGGTGTGTATGGGTCTAGGCATGCATGCAATCAAAATGGAGACAAGAGCAGAGCTGTACATGCTCAGAAGATTCAGCTGAATGCAGAAGAGCTGGGGAAGCCAATGCAGAGAGAGGTAAGCATACTAGCATAGGCTATTAAACCTACCAGCATTTTACAATGGTACCAAAGCTGGGATATAAATTTATTTGTGACATCAGTGAAACTTTCTTCTGTCTCTGGCCTCTCTCACCCTTCCTCGATGATACCTCTCTCCTGTTACCTTCACCTGTAAGTTATTTTACAGTAATAACAATGTACACAACACATAACACTAACATACTACAAACTGCTGCTGCACTAGTCCTGTGCTAGAGTGGAAAATAAAAACTTACTATGTAAATCCTAAATATAGTGCTTTACAAGGGGAGGGCTTGTAGTCTATTAGTTTTTACCCTTCTGTTATTCACATGAAAAGAAAACCATGTAATGATCTCTCTGGTGTAAATGAAGTTAATAGTCAACAAAGCATATTTTATGGTGTGTAAAGGGAGATCCCTGTGAGAGGCGGTTAGTGAGAACAAGCCAAACGGAATGCATTGAAGGAGGAATCAGAGGCAGCAATATTACAGATGCACAAGTCATTGAACTCATTAAGCATTTTACAAAAGTTCAGTGTGGAGAGAATTTGTTAAAATTGGGAGTTTGCAGCATAGAATCAAGGAGTTCTCAGTAGATGCAAAATAAATGGAGAAAGATCCAGGTGATCTTACTGAATTTAAAAGATAAATAGAAGGAGGGACACTCTCCACAGTACTATTCTGTGTTCTTGGAACTTCAAAATCTTTGTGCCTTATGTCATAAAATATTATGCAGTATTTACAGAAATGATGCAAAAATGTTGGTTGCAGTATGGTAAGTCCTATTCATTTTTAAACCTTACTATGGAATACTGTAATGGCTTTTGTGTAAACAGGTAATTTACAAAAATTACAGGTTCATCTTTAGATGGAAAACTTAAGACTTCTATCTTGTTCTGAGTGATACATTCTCTTCTTCACCCCAGCATGTGTACATATTCCATTATCCTAGATGTGGTAAAAACATTTTCTGAAGGGCTTTATAAAAGTACTTCCACCTCTTTTTTTTTTTCCTTGATACCAACAGCTCTTGCACCCCTGAAAAGAAAATTGCTAAGAACTAATTAATGTGCCTGTAAGGTAAGAGAGTGTTAAGCTAATGTTTGTAATGGAAGTGTTCAAATTTTATGCACTTTTTGCTTAGATAGCTTTAGAAATTTGTTGCTTAAAGGCAAGGGCCAAGGTCCCACTAGGATCTACAGATGGACTCTAGAGGAGAGAAGAAGATGGATGGGTTAGATCTATGGCTAGGGTTTGGCCAGATTCCAGGTGGTTTCCATTACCTGCATCCTTTATTCTTCAGCCTACAGTATGCATATAGTTCTGACCATGTCCACTGAACTTTCCAGCATGAACGGAAAGGGATGTTATGTCAAAACTTCTTGGACTCTGTTACCATAGATATATTGGTTCACATTCTCCCTTTCCAGCCCTTTTCTCTGAGACAGGGGAAAGTTTATTTTAATGTGCAAATAGAAGAAGCAGGAAGACCGTAGCTCTATCTCTGTGTAATTAAACACTTAAGTATTGCCAGTGGGAAGCAACTGTTTTTAAAGTAACATGATGGAACTGTGTAGGAGTTTTGGTGGCAATAAGCCCAGGTATACTCACAACCGGGAGTACCCTCTCTCTGGCCTCATGTTTCAAATGTCCTTAAGGTCGGCCCCGTTAATGGGATCTGCTTACCTGTTTTTAAAGACCTGATTCAATAAGCAGATATATAACTTAAAGCGGGTAAATCAATGGAACTACTTGCATGTGTAATGTTACATGATACTAAGGCACCGTTCAGCAATGTAATTAAGTCCATATCTTAGTGAGGCTCAAATAGGATGAATGATTGTTCAGATTTTAAAGAAATATATAAAGATATCAATACATTTCATAATCCATATAATGGTAGCCTGTATATACAGATTATTCATACAGGGTAATTCTGGTAGAATGCACTGCATTATAGTTTAAGATTTTTTTTAAATCAGTTCTGCTTCTTTCTGTGAATTCTGTTTAGAGCTGGTTGAAATTTTTTCCAAATTTTGAGTCTGATTTTTTTCAGTTCAGATTTTTTTCCTGGAAATTTTCAATTTCAACAAAAAACAGAAAGAGAGGGAAAAATTTCAATAAAAATTCCAGTTTGTTCCTCTCTTTTTTTGCAAATAGCGCTGGAATTCCTATAGTATTTCAGAGATTTCTTTTTTTTGATATCTCCAATATCACAAAAGAAGCATCATAATGGAGGCATAGAGAATAGTAAGGCATTGATCAGAGTATGTAGGTGCTAATAATATTCTTCTTCGAGTGATTGCACGTGTCCAATCCATGGGAGGAGTATATGTGCCCAGTGTGCTATGCCTGGACATTTTTTTCCCCTGTCAGTATCTGTCAGGGCAGTGCATGTGCCCCTAGCACTCTTGCACCATTCCATTATGGTATACAGACCCGGGCTTCCCTCAACCACCTTCAGTTCCTTTTTTCTGCCCAAGATCAGTATTCGGAGCATATCAGCTTGCTACTGTACATTTTCTCCTACTGCAGGGGGTTTATCTCCCTTCTGTAAATAGTTAGCTAGTAGTACTTGTTTGTGTAAGTTACCATGGCTTGCTTTGTTGTTTTTTATTACAGCTTTGCGCATCAAATCCCTACTATACAAGGGGAATAGTCTCCCAGTACTGGGGTTTATGCCGATCTCCAGGCTTTAAGCCTTGTGCCAGCTGCAGAAAGTCTATGCTGATGAGTGACCCTTGTTCCAGGTGACTAAAGAGCCTTGATGAGAGTCACTTGCAAGATCTTACTCCTTCTGAACCTTCCCGTTCAGGATGGGCATCTGGTATTTCTACCTTGGTTAGCAGTGCCCCTCCAGAAATTGCATTGGAAAGTCTGCACCAATCTCTTTCTCTGGTGCCAGGAAGAAGCACAGAGCATTGGAACAGCATTCCTGAAAAGAGCCGAGCTCCTCCTGATGGTCAAGGTCCTCAGTACCATCTGCTAGTAAACTATCAGGAGGCAGAGTGCCATACAGGCTGTCTTCTGGACTCTCTCAAATTTGCCCACCTAGAACTAGACATTGTATTCCTGCTGAGGCCTCACCAGCACTGGGTAGAATGAGGAAATTACCTCTTGTGACTTACATAGGATGTTTCTATTAATATACCCACAAATTATATTAGCCTTTTTAGCAATTGCATCACATTGTTGACTCATATTCCATATGAGACTCACTAGACCCTGCAAATTCTTTTCAGCAATACTATTGCCTTGCCAGTTCTTCCCCATTTTGTAGTTATGCATTTGATTTTCTTTTCTTCCTAAGCATAGTACTTTGCACTTGTCTTTATTGATTTATAGCTTGTTGAATTCAGACCAATTCTTCAATTTGTCAAGGTCTTTTTGAATTCTAATTCTGCCCTCCAAAGTGCTTGCAACCCCTTCCAGCTTGGTGTCGTCTGCAAATTTTATAAGCATATTCTCCACTCCATTATCTAAGTCCTAATGAAAATACTGAATAGCATCAGACCCAGTACAGACCACTACTGGATCCCACTAGTTTCATCCTCCCAGTTTGACAGCAAACCATTGATAACTACTCTTTGAGTACAGCCTTTCAACTATTTGTGCACCTGTTTTATAGTAATTTCAACAGGACCACATTTCCTTAGTTTGCTTATGAGAATGCCATGTGGGATTGTGTCAAAAGCTATACAAAAATCAAGATATATTAGTTTAAAATTTCCATCCTATCCTCTAGGCAAGTAACCCTGTCAAAGAAGGAAATTAGGTTGGTTTGGCATGAGTTCTTGGCAAATCCATACTGGCTATTCTTTATAATCTTATCATCCTCTAGGTGATTATAAATTGATTGCTTAGTAAGTTGTTGCAGTATCTTTCCAGATATCAAAGTTAAGCTGACCGTTCCACAGTTCCCTGGATCCTCTTTCTCCTCCCCCTTTTGTTTTAAAGATGGATACTATGTTTGCCATTCTTCAGTTCTCTGGAACCTCACACGTCCTTTGTGAGTTCTTGAAGATAATAGTTAATCGCTGCAAGACTGCTTCAATTAGTTCCTTAAGTACTCTGGGACAAACTTCATCTGGCCCAGCCAACTTGAGTACATCCAGCTTATCTAAATATTCTTTAACTGTTTTTTCCCTATTTTGGCTTGTGTTCCTTCCTCCTTGTTGGTAATATTAATTGGATTGAGTCTGGTCGCAGTTTACCTTTTTAGTGATGACTGAAGCAAAATAGGCCTTCTTGAGGTTGTCTCTTATTACCTCTCCTTTCCTGCTACGTAGAGGTCCTATACTTTCCTTTGTCTTTCTCTTGATTTTAATGTGTTTATAGAACCTCTAATTTCCTTTTATGTCCTTTGCTAGGTGCAATTCATTTTGTGCCTTTCTGATTTTGCCCTTGCATGCTTGTGCTATTCATTTGTACTCATCCTCAGCAATTTTGTACTTGTTTCTACTTTTTTGCAGGATTCTTTTTTGATTGTCAGATCATTAAAGAGCTCGTGATGGAGCCATATTGGCTTCTTTTGTTTGCATCAGTATGGTTTGCTGTTGTGCCTTTAATACTGTCTCTTTGAAAAACTGTTAGCTCTCCTGAACTCCTTTTTTCCCTTAGATTTTCATCCCATGGGACCCTATTTACCACTTCTCCGAGTTTGTTAAAGTGCCTTTTTGAAGTCCATTGTCCTTATTTTGCATCTCACTCCTTCCTTTCCTTAGAATCATAAAATCTATCATTTCATAATCACTCACCCAAATTTCCCTCAACCTTCAGATTCACAGCCAGGTCCTTTCTGTTATTCAGAATGGAGTCTAAAGTGTCTGTCCCTCTGGATACTTCCTCTACCTTCTGAAACAAAAAGTTGGCCCTGCACTTTCAGTGTTGGACCATTCCAATTGGTTTTCTTATTTGAATTGTAATAAGAGGGAAGGCTGGCTATTGTCCTTTTTCTATTCCATCTTCTGCTGCTGTTCATAGCCTAATCAGTAAGGGTGTGGACATTTATTTGTAAAATCTATTGGAGGAGACCTGGAGGAGGGAGAGCTCTGAGGCTCTGCCAACCCTGCAAGTCATGAGAATCCCTCTAATGTCCCTCACATCCACTACAGGCATACTGCCATGCTGCGGATGCCCTGTGCTTCTGACCTGAATCCCCCATCCCATCACGACTCTGATGGAACTATGTTGCGTAATCATACCACTCCTCAGCTAACAGAAGATTCTCTTTCACACAGGGAGCTATGTTCCCATAAGCAGTACATACCAGTGAAGATTCTAAATGAGTGTTTTTGATGTTATCAGTGTGTCTAGTTATTGTCACATCACATAGCTCTTGATGCAATATTGCTTTACTCAGGTAAAGCCAATTTTAGGTTTTTTTTTAAAGATAATCAGTGGATAGAAATGTCCATCTTCTCGGCGTGAGCAATGATGTTACCACCAATGATGTCTGTAAATCTTAGAATTGTCTGGCCTTCCTCGATGATGCAATATGATTGATTAAAAATACTATTAAAGTCAGACAATAGCTTGTTGGTTAAAAAACAAAACAGAAAAACCACTATCTCTCACTGATTTATATGAAGCATATTTTCACTTGGGTGTGCTGCTGCCACAGTATTTCAATATTTAAAGAGCACTCCAAATTGTTTATTGAGCTGGTATGTGATATGCCATCCAAAACACCAGGGCCAATATCATAAATCACCCAGATGCAATCTGCATAAAGAAAAGAGCCAAACTGGGCATTAACATACCAGAAAAGTTCCAGATGATCAATGTGTCTCCAGCTATGTCAACATGATCCTAAATTATTATTTTTTTAATAAGAAGAATGAAGACACTAAGTTGTCTGTCTTCAGCTGCTTTTGGTATTTGATTAGCTGAATCTTGTTTAGGAGGCCTTGGGCCAAGTCCTGCACTTGTGCCTGAAGGTCTGCTCAGCCAGAGACAATAGAAAAGCCATCTGATATGACCAGCTGAAAAGGAATCCTGACAGTGCAGTGGAAAAATCCACATGGCAGGCTGGAGTAGGCGCTGGGATGTGCCCTTTCAGCTGGCCCACACTATTCAGTGGTGACAATGCTAGTATACATACATGTGCTTTTGTAATCACAGACACTCAACATCTTTGGAGTTAGCCATGCTCTGTCTGAACTTAATGGTGAAGATATTTATATATCCATCACCAAGGCATCTCCTGCCACAAGCTACCATTTTATCCCAGCCTCTCAAGCTATGAGAAACATCCCAGCACATGAGTCAGGAATATAGGTTGAAGCACCACATGCAATAGCCCCTATCACACACCCTACTACTCCAGCATAGCTCCTATGCTGGAAGAGAAGGGCGTAATGCAGAGCCCACTATGCTGTATCCATATCACTTGGAGATTCTCCTAGGCCAGGGACAAATCTGGCTGCGTTGCTATGTAAAGAAGCTGGAAACTGGTCCAGCAATCTGGCCCTGTATGTGTATGTATTAATTCTTGGAATGTATGCTTTTCAGGCCAGGGGCATTGTCCTCAAATAGGTTAATACAAGAGACAAGATGAGCGAGGTAATATATTTTACTAGACCATTTTCTGTTGGTGGAAGGAACAAGCTTTTGAGCTTCACAGAGATCTTTAGGTCTGGAGAAAGAAACTAGAGTGTCCAAACTAAATAGAAGGTGGGGCAGATTGTGACACATCAGACACATGTTGTAGGAGACCACTTAAAATGAAGAAGGCAATTAACACCTCTTCAGTCAGGACACTGGAAGATTAGTGGGCAACGGGGTGTTGTAAAAAATGGGCCATAAAACCAGTGTCTCTGTTAAGTCCATGGTTTTCAGTGTCCAGCAGAGTTATGAATTTAAGTTCCCAGGCTTGTCTTTTGAAGGGACTGTACAGATTTCCTTTAGAGATGTGGACTGAGAGGTCAGATATGGAGTGATTACTTTGTGAAAAGTGTTTGCCTATGGGTGATATGGTGTTTTTGTCGTATAATTTTTCTGAGAGTTCATTTGAGAGCTTAGTAATTTATCTGGCTTCACCCACATAGTCGTCATCGGAGCATCTGATGCACTGGATGGAGGTATGCCACATGTGGTGACAGGCATGTGTAGGACTCATAAATCTTGAAAGATGTGTTGGGGGGTGTCATAAACTGATGGTTAAGGGCTAATGTCTCTTTTACCTGTAAAGGGTTAAGAAGCTCAGTGAACCTGGCTGACACCTGACCAGAGGACCAATGGAGGGACAAGATACTTTCAAATCTTGGTGGAGGGAAGCTTTTGTTTGTGCTGTTTGTTTTGTTGGTTTTTCGCTTTCGGGATTGAGAGGGACAAGACGTACACCCAGGCTTCTCCAAATCTTTCTGAATCAGTCTTTCATGTTTCAAACTTGTAAGTAGCTAGGCAAGGCGGATTAGTCTTATGTTTGTTTTCTCAACTGGTAAATGTGTCTTTTTGCTGGAAGGATTTTTACCTCTGTTTGCTGTAACTTTGAATCTCAGGCTAGGGGTGGGAGTCCCTCTAGTCTATATGAATCTGAGTACCCTGTAAAGCATTTTCCATCCTGTTTTACAGAGATGATTTTTACCTTTTCTTTCTTTAATTAAAAGCTTTCTTTTTAAGAACCTGATTGATTTTTCCTTGTTTTAGAATCCAAGGGATTGAGTCTAAACTCACCAGGGATTGGTGGGGGGAAAAGGAAGGAGGGATGGTTAATTCCTCTTTGTTTTAAGATCCAAGGAGTTTGGATCGGTATGAAGCCTCTCAAGGCAACCCAGGGAGGGGAGAGTCTGAGGGGAAAAGAGGAGGATGGTTAATTTCCCCTTGTTTTAAGACCCAAGGGGTTTGGGTCTTGGGATCCCCAGGGAGGGTTTTGGGGGAACAGAAGGTGTGCCAGATACAGACTTCTGGCTGGTGGCAATGTACCAGATTTAAGCTAGTAATTAAGCTTAAAAGTGATCATGCAGGTCCCCACTTTTTGGATGCTAGAGTTCAAAGTAGGGGAGAAAACTTTGACAGGGGGGTATTGATCATCATAACAGTGGACATATGTCTACAGGTTTTGCATCTGTTATTCTGGCAGGATCTGGTGCCATTTTGAGTTGGTGTGTCCTGGTCAGTGGAGAGCTTGCTTCTGATGCTGATGTTGGAGGGGCGGGGCGAGGGAGTTAAAGGCCAGAAATTAATATTTTGCTTACATAGAGCAATGGCCTATCCAGTGTCATCACACCTGTTCCACTCTTACCACTGTTGTTCCATCACATCACATAATAGAATATCTCCAGGGCACAGAGTTCCAAAAATCCAAAAGGTTAAGAAAACAGCATGTGAGTAAATTCAAGGGCAAAACCAGGAAACTTTCTACATGAGGATTGAAACAGTTCCTTCCGTAACTCAATATTGCACCATATTCGGTTTTAATCTATAGGCCATCATTTATTACTGTTGCCCTGCACTCTAGTCAAATATTGCTATCAATAAAAGTACTGTGGCCAGCTGAAATGAATTTATTTTCCATTTTCAAACAACAAATTTATTCTCAGTGTATAATAATTTTAAAGGCAATCATTCTGATATGATTTTTGAAGAACACAAAGACTGAATGGTAATGTTTTCATTTCAGAAATAGAAGCACATTCATGAAAACAAAACCCTTTTAGCTGTCAAGCAATGCATGATGCTTTTGAAAACAAGTTGAACACGTTGGTGTGGAACAGAAATTATAAAGACTAAAACAGGAAAGTTTGCAGATAGATTGTAGTTGCAATATGTTGTTGAAACTCTTTTTGGAATTACAGATATGCTGAAGCAAGGTATCCAAAATAAAAAAGAAAATGGCTTTTCTCTAAATATTTTGATAAAAGCACAAACTTTCTATTATATGGAATATTATTTTCCATCATGTTTCTAGATTTGGAGAACAAATATTAAGGTTTAATTCCATTTTATTCCACTGTTTAGTATTCCTACTGAACTATCTGACAAACATTTACCAGATAAATGAACTAATGCACTTGCTTACTATTTCCTTCAAAACTATTTTTCAGTAAAGTAAAAATAGAAATAACATGGTGGAAGCATATAAACTTAATCCCATCTTGGAAGGAGGCAGAAGTGAGGAGAGAGAGAAATAATCCCTCTCTTTAAACTTCCAAAGTAAAACCCTGGCTCCATGAAGTCGATGGGAATTTTGCCATTGTCTTTCCTGGGGCCAGGAGTACATCCTAGAGCAAATCTACTAATAAGAACACAACACTTTCAGGAATCTCCCTGGGAAATGATGGCAAGAATTAATGTATGCTCTCCCTTTCCATATATCTTCATTTGTGCTGTGAATGCATTTCCCATTTCTCTTTTTTTCATTTAAGTTTTCAGAACACATAGTGAGTGTGGAATGCTATGGCCTGCTCTATGCCTTATTATGCTGGCCCAAAGGTTCTACATTGAAGATTCACAGTAATGTTAAAATACCTTTGATCATGAAGAAAACATTAATAATTTTATAAATGACTCCCTCCTCTCTGCAAGAGAACAATACGTTCTCTGTGTGCTGTAAACATATTTGTTTGTAGTCCCTTGTATCATTGATTTAAAGGTTAAAAAAGCTATTTTTCTGAAAAGCAGGAAAAAGTACACAAACAATAAACCTGTTTGCTGGCTGCTTAAATGTATGGTAGTTTTATATATTTTCTATTCACAATATAAACATAGGTTTTATGGGCTCAGTCCTGCAAACACAATTTTCATTGCAATTTGGAAATGAACAGGAGATTTGTCTGCACAAGAAATGCAGAATCTCACCCTGTTTTGGGAACACGATTGCATGAAGTCATTTGTAGCTAAGCTTTGATTGATAATAAGAATGATATGGTAACCATAATGGTTTCTGGTGATCTGTAGATAACACTGACTAGGTGATGATATTCTCTTTTTTGTGTTCTCTCTGGTTGTCAGGTCGTAGTACATCTGAAAACTAGCCTATATCAGCTGGAGTTTCTTAGTTGCAGGTCTTTTTTCTGCATGATGTTCTATAGAAGATAACCAATTTATCGTGAAATTAGTAAACTACATGGCAAAGTCAAAGTTCAACCATGCTATAATATTTTGTTTTTCTTTGAAGCATCTAATACTGGCTGCTTCCAGGGATAAGATACAAGACCACATTAGAACAGTGGTAATATCTGGTATGGCAAGTCCTGTCTGATGTCCTTTGGAACTATGCTGTCAGGAAGCAGGGAGATAGGGATGATTTTGAGAACAGGACAGGCCTAGAAGCATTGTGTATCTGTGCTCATGTACGTTCCCCTGCCACCTCTAAAACTCATGAGATTCCCCAGGTTTGAGGATAGAAGCCACAGCTCATTCCAAGGAATACAATTCGTAGCTGGCCATTGGAACTAGAGTGACAGCAAGTGTGAAAAATAGGGACAGAGGGTGGGGGGTAATAGGAGCCTATATAAGAAAAAGACCCCAAAATTGGGACTGTCCCTATAAAATCAGGGCATCTAGTCACCCTAATTGGAACAATCAAGAAGAAACTCTATGAAGAGAACCTCCAGGAGACTTCCTCTCTTATCCCTTTTTGTTGTGTATAGGAATGGGGTAGTATCTATTCAGATAGCTTATGAGCCCTCTTATGAGACTCCTCGTCTATTATTGCTGAAACCACCGGAACTTGATAGAACAGCAGTGTATATGCATAGCTAGACCTTGTGTGTTTGAATATAGGTAGTAAACATGGTTATTTGGAATCCGACTGCCTGTATGGTGTCTTCATATTCTTAGTGTTGTGCAGAAAGCAAAGACAAAACAGTTGTTTGGAAGGGATACTACCCAATTCCTATACACTGTAGCTTCAGATGGACTTTACTGCAACAGAGGGTGATCTGGCCCTCTATGAATCTTTATTCATTTCCCTGGTTGTAGTAACATTTGTACTTCCCTGACAAGGAGCATGTTGGAAAGTATCGGTATTTAACTTCAACCAGACTTTAAGGCAGCACCCTGTCTACCAATTTCTGGAATCATTTCAATCCATTCTAAATCTGTGAGAGAACATGATGTAACTAATTGCCATAGGTGTTTTTATTTCATCTACAAAACAGCAGCTTAATACAATAGACCTTTGTTAAGGAGGAGACTCTGTTTATGGTGCATACTGTAGACTGCATAGTCATAGTTGGCATCCCTTGTGAGGGCCAAAATATAAAGATTTTATGGGCTGCTTTAAATGTAATTCATTATTTTAGACTAAACATTATATTAATAAGGCTTTGCACTTCTAGTATGCCTTTCAGCTGAGGATCTCAAAGTTCTATATAAATACATTGGTCCAAATTCTGTCTCCAGCCAGCACTGAAAGTTGAGAATATGCTGACAGCTGAATTCTGTGCTCCAAGAATTTTGCTACCAGGATGGGATTCCCCCAGGAATCCTAAACAGGAGCAGCTTGCTTCCTTGAACAGCATATGCCACACATCCAGCTTGTGCACTAGCAGGCTATGGGCTGGACCTCTTCCTCAGCTAGCAGGCTACACCCTCTTGAAGTGCAGGGATCTGTGTGGTATTCAAATCTCTCCTAACACCTCCTGGAGAACAAGCAGAGATTCTGCCCTTTTATCTGGATGAGGAAAAGGCTTCCTATGTAGTCTACCTCCCTTGAACACAATCGACATTAATTAAATTAAAGGCATATTTCATATCCATCCAAGATGGTTCCCAACCTAATGAGTCTTTCCAACCTTATTTCTATTATTATACCCCTGTACTTACCTTTTTTAATGAGAGATAGAAAAGGATCACTTCACCCACCAATGAAATTTAGCAACTTATTAACATCATACAGTAACACTACATTACAGTTTAGAACAGGGAATGAAGAAGATGTCTGAATCCAGGTGAAACTGCGATATCTTTAATAACTACAGATACTACATCTCTCAGCACAGAATTTCTTAATATAGTGCTGAGGCATTGGTTCTGTACAACCTATTGAATCAAGCCCACCCCATTTTGCAATACATGCTATTTATTGGTGTTCTATGTAAATCTCCCATACAAGAACAGATTCAGCTCAACTGCATGTGGATTGAGAGATCTGATAGTATAGGAGTTTAAGGTGAAATGGCAGCATTTAGATATGGAACACTGCTAAGTGACCTTTAGACCACATTTATATGCTTACAAAACCTTCAGTAACATACAGTAACTCCTCACTTAACGTTGTAGTTATGTGCCTGAAAAATGTGACTCTAAGTGAAATGATGTTAAGCGAATCCAGTTTCCCCATAAGAATTAATGTAAATGGGGGGGATTAGGTTCCAGGGAATTTTTTTTCTTGCCAGACAAAAGGCCTTATATACATTTTAAACAATTTTAAACAAGCAATTTAATTCAAGTATTAAATTGGCTGGCAGCCCCCTATCATCTCCCCTATGTCCTGCCCCCAGCGCTTCCCACCTGCTGCAGACCCCACGAATCAGCGCCTTTCCCCTCTCCCTCTGCCTCCTGCCCATGGCAATCAGCTGGCGGGTGGGAGGCGCTGGGGGGGGAGCACATAGGGGGGCTGTGAGCCATGGACAAAGCAGGTGGCTAAATGAAGTTATAGGGGAGCATTGCACAACTTTAAACAAGCATGTTCTGTAATGGAGCAGGGACGTAACATTGAAACAGCGTTAAGCGAAAGGACATTAAGTGAGGAGTTACTGTATATGCTTCTGTAGAGACCCAAAAAGGGTAGAGCCCAGCATAGTATTAATTTACAATAAAAGATATAGATAAAACAATATGTAGTCTACTTATACCTCCACCCAGCAAGTACTAATGCATGTGTTTAAGTTTATGCAGTGAGTTGTCCCATTGATCTCAATGTGTAAAGTTAAGTATGTGCATAAATCATTGCAGGATTAGGGCCTTAGGCCATGCCCTATGTAACTTACACTCTGCTTAGTGTGTGTCCAGCGGGTAGCACAATAAAAGTAATAATGTTTGTACCCCCACTTGTACAAGTTCAGCATTGCAAGCTGTTATGGCTAAGTGCATTTTACATTTTTACTTATTTTGGATTAATAGGAGAAAGCAGTAGTTCGATGTCTGTGATAGCTCAAACATACATATTAAACCAACATATCTTAATATTTCCCTTAATATTCTTCTCTCACAAGCACCTCTGTCCTTTCTCCTGCACTGCTCCTCACACTAGGAGTGACACCCCATCTCCTAGGGGCCATGCAAACTAATAATAATTGCTATGTAAAAGTTCTGTTTAAAAAGAACTATCAGAATTCATAGGCTACAAAAACAATTAACTGCCCTTCATAACCTACTCTACCTTCTTTTCTATTGTTCTCTTTTCTATTGCCCATGGATCCAACACTTCAAAACACACTCACTGGAGTACTCTTTACTCATTTCAGTAAGCCCATTGAACTCAAATGGCTACTCATGTGAGTAAGGGTTGCAGGATTAAGGCCTTTCAATTGTAATCACTTTGCAGGGGTTACAGTGATTCTGCTCTCGATAACAGTGATGTAAATACAGAATGATTTCACTGAAATTATCCCACATGTGTATCAGTATAACGGGAGCAGAATTTGGCTCATTGTTTCTTTTATTTGGCTATAAATTACCATAAACAACTATGGGGTATGTAGATAATAAGAATTGTGCAAATTATGCAATTAGTCATACAAATAAATAGCTTCTCTCACAAGAACCTGTTAATATTGTGTGTAGAATAAAATAGTGGCCTTCTCAGTAAGGTTTTAATGAATCATGGAGACTGAAATCTTCTCCCCATAGGTCAGAAATGAGCCACATTGGTGGGATGGGGTGGCGGAGTGTTCCTTGACATTATCCCTGCTGTACTTGTCCTGGAGACAAGGAAAGGATTTCACTTTCCGGATCTGTTGTTCCTGGATTTTTGCGTTTTTTTTACAAGCACTAAAATGTATAAAGAAAACAAAGAGGAGGTGGTAAGTAGATTAACTTTGTGGGAAAGATTGTTCTCAGCTTAGTTTAAGCCTGATGGAACAGCCTGTACTTTTGAACGTTGCAGGTAGACAGAAAATCAAGGGAAAACCGAGGGTGCTGAGGAAGAATCCTGCTAGTAATGTACTTCCACAAAACCATGCTGTGGAAGTCAGATTTTCAGAAAATTCTGCTTTGAAACAGCAATTTTTCTTTATTTGTAGCAGGCGGAAGAATAGCACAATATAAGCCAAATGTAGAATCTAGAGAGGGGAAAACTCAGTACAAGTAGCAAACAAATATATTTGTTACAGACTACCAAGCAGCTTTCTTAACATGTTTTTTGTCCACAGTTAGTATGATGGGGCCATGACCAGACTCTGAATACTACTGTAATACAATAAATAATAGTAAACATGGTGCCATAATTTTAAGGATTCTAGTAACAAATTTGCAATACCAAAGCCCCTTTTGGAAAGGACCTATAATATGATTTTTAAACAATTATTTCACACAGGTAAAAATGATGTTTATTTTTACTGCCAATCGCTGAATGATTTTTAAATTCTCCAGCATTGCCACTGTAGAAATTGGACCCATATTTCTTACATGGCAATGAAACTAATTCTTTGTTTGACATGAGAGACTCTAATCCTTATATTCATGCAAAGGTTGGCAGAACAATATGCTCTTCTCTGTTGTATTTCAGTGTGTGTTGGGAACAACTGAGGTTTCAAACTTCGATGCATTTATTCCAGCCATTTTCTTAAACAGAGTCCTTAAACAGAAAACAAATGAAGATGAGATAAGAAAAAAAATCAGTTAAATTATCTCTGAGAGACATTTCATTCAGCTATCTGCAATAATTTGTTTACATACAGTCAAGGTGATTTCATGGTATTCTTTTAGCTGTGAACATACTTTACTTAAGAGCTGTATGTTACACTCAGCCTGCCTGCTGATCGTCCATTGATTCTAATTAAAATTTCTGGTTGTGGTTTAGAGCATTAAATGGCCATAAGAACTTATTACTAAAAATATTTAAACAGATTGTTTTGGTATGCAACCAGGGTGTCCAATACTGCAACTCTTATTCACGCCTGAAGTCCTGTTCCCATTAGTACTTCCACTGAAGTCAAAGGGAGAGAGTATTACTCAAGTGAGTTAGGGTTTCAGGATCAAGTCCCAAATTTCCATAAAAGAAAATAATCCATTTATAGTTATGAGAGGACAGTTTGGATGAGAATCTTAACAATCATGTTTCTAAAGTCTGAGCAAAGTGGGGGAGGGATAGCTCAATGGTTTGAGCATTGGCCTGCTAAACCCAGAGCTGTGAGTTCAGTCTTTGAGGGGGCCACTTAGGGATCCAGGGCAAGATCAGTGCTTGGTCCTGCTAGTGAAGGCACGGGGCTGAACTTGATGACCTTTCTGGGTCCCTTCCAGTTCTAGGAAATGGTATATCTCCATTTGAAAAATGTTTTCAACTGAGAGGGAATTCATTGGGGAAAATACTCCTGCACGTGCCATTCCCTTCCCCCACTGTCCCACTTAAATTTTACAATAGTATTTTTTTCAGGGTGACTGTCTTTCTGGTCTTCTTATTCATGATATTCCTCCCTCAGGCTTCTTTATCTTTGGTTCACCAGTGTTTGACCAGTGCTTGATTGTTGTTTTTTTAACTTTTTGTTTTCATCGCAACTGATGTCTTCTGGGGTTTTAAGTTTAATGAGTAGCTCTTTTCCCCTGAGGATTATCTGTCTGACAAAACTGGTTATTACCTGCATGGCCTTCTTCCCAAAAACATGCACCCACACATCTACCTCTAGGCAGAGGTTGGATGACTTGTTGCATACACATTAGGGAAGTAACCAGAGAATTCCATTCACCTTTTTCTAAGAAGGAAGGGGGAAATCACAAGATTAAGTTGACCCTGTATATGTAATGTACCATTCCACCACAAAAATGCAGCCTCCAACAGTAGGTAGTGCCCTGAGGAATAACTGAGTGGTGGACCTGAAAAGATTCATAAGATCATAGCAACTGAAAGCTTTTGTCAGATTCAGAAGCAGAATTACTGGAAGAAAATAAGAAAAACTGTTGTAACACTGTATTTCTAACTGGAATTATTCAGTTGTGATTTGGACTACCTTCTCCTTGTACCCTGGGGCAGCCTGCCTGGACCCTGAGTCCAAAGCTCACCTCTGGGCAGAAAACTGGGAATTGGTTACAGACCTCACTCTCTGGCCCATGGCACTTTGGCTATTATCGGTGCTGGGGGGAGAAGGGGTGTGGTCATAACTTGCTGCTGTTATAGACCATCTGCAAATTACCACTCACTTCCTTCACCTCCAGAACACGCCCACAGAAGTGGAATCATGACTCAGAAGTCTAGGATGTAGTGTCCTAGGGCTACTCCTGGAGTGATGCAATTTATGCCTCAGTCCTTTCGGGGCTGTGCCTAAAGACTACATCTAAGCCTGGAAGTACTGGCAATTTCTAAACTTAAGGGTGTTCAGATAAGTGCAAAGATTTTAGAACTCAAGCAAAATAAACTATTTAAACTTTTCCTAATCTAAGAAGCTTTGAGTTCAGTTTGATTTGAATTTTGAGCAGAGATTTGCTTATATTGTTTGTACCATTTCAACATTGTTTCCTGGAAAAACAAACAAACAAAACCTACTTCATAAGAAACAAAGCAACAGGATCCTCCACAAAAAGGCCACATAGTTTTTGTCATCTTCTGAAACTTTTCAACTGAGAACCTGGAAATCCTGCCACATCATTTCTTTTGGGAAAAGGATGTCTCAGGATCCAGAGGAAAACTCCCTAGAGTGCAGGGACTCCATGGAGAGCGTACCTCAGTCTTTTTATCTTAGTCCCTCCTCCCTAAGCATAGCTCGCCTCAAAATATTGAAGACGTTCTTTGGATGCACCTGTCCCTCCATCTGAACGGCAGAGTGAAAGTTAACATTCAAACCACTAGCACTAAGCCCTGGTGGATTTTCAGCTAAAATTTCCATGTTGCTGTTAGGGAATGATATTGTACACCTCTGAGCTCCTTTTCAGCTGGCTTTCCTTCCCCTTCCAAATGACTGATCCTCTCAAATATTCACGGGATTACAACCACACAGTGTTCAGATAGAGGGGGATAAACCTGTATGGGAGAAGGGGAGAATGCTGCAGCTTTGGCTCCAGTCCCATCATCCTTCCCCAACCTTGCATTCTGTGCCCATTGACCATATTTGGCCTATATTTGGGTTACCTTCATCTCCTTAATGCCTAAATGTGGAGGGAGAGAGAGGTCCATGAGAGATGCAACAAGAGTCCATATTAGTATTTCATCATCTCTGTCCTACTGTCCCAATTTATACTGCTCGCCCCCAAAAAAAAACTGCTGCTGAGAAACAGCAATTATTATAACCAGTTACTCTGTGGATCAAAAATCTTGAATGTGATTTCTCCCTAAAGACACACAAATACAAATCAAGAACCTATCTATCTTCACGAATTGTCAGGGATACAAAGATGTGGACATTAATGAGTAATGAAATTTCCTGCCAATGCCACAGGTCAATAAAATAGAAGACATTTATGCCTAATGTTGACTGTTCACGGGCGTGCCCAGTTCATTGAAACTATTGTTTAAATGTTGTTTAGCCAGGTGCATACAACACCATCATAATTCATATATGGTCAAGGCTGGTGAGACAGAGTACAGTATTTTATTATATACTACATACCTGTAGGTTTAATGAGATGCAAGGGCAAGGATAGAGAAGAAATAACTTATTGGCCCTCTCGGTTGGCCATTGAGAGAGCAGTAGTTATACAATACTTATATGCATCTCATGTAACGTGTTCTGATTGGCTAACAGAAAGGGCTATGATAGTCATACTCCCGGGACATCAAGAATGACCTTAGGGTAAAGAGACAGTGAAGTTGGTAATTTCCATAAAAGACATCATCCTAAGAAAAAATACGAGGTTATGCCCTTGACTCTACAGAGTGAGTGTGTGTTAACATGCTGTTCTTGCTATAGATACTAATATTTCTATAAATGCCACTGGAAATGTTTTCCAAATCAGAGAAAACATGAATTGTGTTTAATATGTTTAAAATAAAATAGGAATTGAAATCCATATAATTTACATAAACAAAAGTCTCAATTTGGAAAAGTGGCTTCAACATTTGTTTAAATGCTGCTAAAGTACAAAGGGGAGGTCTGAGGTATAATGTATGGCCACAAGCCATTCAAACTAAAATTCAGTTATGCTTACTATTCTGAACAGTATCCCAAAAATAAATGTAATGGTTTGCACCAGAGTGCTTTTACCTTTTAAGCCAGGGAGCAAATTTGAATTCACTAATTACATGCAGGTTAGGATTTTAGCTAAATGGCTTGGATTGACCTATCCAACATTAAATTATATTATGACATTCTGATGTAGAAAATGACTGCAAACTTGTTCTAACTAGGATCATATCAATTAAGTACTCACATTTCACATACTTTCTCGTAGTCATAATAAAACAAAATATTTGGTTCCTTACCTACTACGTTTACATTTGTTCTTTCATATATTGCCAGGCTACTGGTGTGCAAACACAGATGTAAATATATACTGGCAGATGGGTGATTGTTTGAATTCACACAATAGCACTGAGTCATCTGGACAGAGTTCCAGTCTGATCTTGCATGTATCCCATTTTAGACTCAATGATTTATGTTCAAAAATGCAACCTCCCAACAAACAGGGCTCAATTAACCACTTCCAATTTTCTCTTTATTTAAGCCTTTTTCTATACTTATGTTTTGCTGCACCACTGTAATTTGATCTGTTTTAGAATTCTTGGATAACTCCTAGACAAACACCCCTCAGTTCACAAACACACATTTTACAAGTGCTGAAGGTATATACAGATTCTTTAGCTTAGGAAAGCAGTAATGATCTGCTCACATGTTCCTGGTAACCTCAAAAGTCCTAATGAAGTCACTGGGATTTTATCAGGCACGAGAAGATTCAGAGTAGTGTTCAATATATGTTATAGAACCATTTGAACACTACATAGCTAGAGAATGAATGACTCAACCCTTAGGATTCTGCAACTTAGCACAGGGATATTACCTTCATATATGTAGGGAGCGGGTGTGTAAATATATATATTTTTCCTATATATGTGTGTACATATGAATGATAAAAATAGTTAATGTTCCACAATATAAAGTTGCATTGAGCTTTCCAGTGATTTCTTGATTTGTCCACAGCTCTACATTCCTCAAAAGAAAATCCTTTTGTTGTTTGAACTTCTTGTTCATTAATGATTTGCTAAGGTTTGGGATCTATGCCCATATGCTAAAGTGGAGTGGCACCTCCATTCTAAAGCAGTGTGCAAGCTGGGCATCGAGGTTCTCGTGAATTGCTTAAGTTACAAAGAGATGTTATAGTTTTGCCAAGAAACTGAAGAGGTGTGGGGAAAAGCACCACAGTTCTAAAGTAGCATGGAGCTGTGCACCAGTATTCTGAAGAAGGTGTCAGAAACACACATCATTCTAAAGGAGTGTGGGTGCTGAGCATCCAGGTTCCCAAAAAGCACAACAGTTGTGCCAAGGTTCTGAAGAAGTGTGGGAAATGTACATAGTTTTAAAGTGGCATGAGAGCTGGGTTCAAGATTTCAAAGAAGTATGGGAACTGAATGGGAATTCCAAAGATTCATAGAATCCGGATCCCATAGTTCCAAAGAAAAAGGATAGCTGCCCCAAATCTCTGACAAGCACAAGAACTATGCCGAGGTGACATACACGTCTCTGCTCACATCCTGGGTCAATGCCTTCACTACAATGGAACAGCTAACTCCTACATGTCCTTCTGTGATACTCATCTAGCCTGCAAGGAATCTGGAAGGTATTATAATATCCACCTTCTAGCCCTGCCTAGCCTAAGTGAGTTTTGAAGCCACTAGATTAATTGAGCCTGGAGCAAGAACTCTCCTCTGCGCCAGTCCTCAAAACACCAAGATAATCATATCACCCAATGAATCTGAACTAATGTAATAATTACAAATAAGATTCTAAGCCTTGCAAGGATACCTCAAAGTCCTTAGTAAAACATACTGGATGTAAGTCTCCAAAGACTTAATGAAGTATGCAGACTTCCTAAAGTCCATAGCAAAGCAGCCAGAAAACAAAGTTTTTAAAAGTCTACAGGTGTCAATTTGAAGAAATTCTAGTGCCATTCTAGCATGTAAAACACCATAAATCTAGGATATAATGTAATTTATATCCTGTAATTAGTCAAAAATATATGTAGCTATATTGAGGTACCAGAATTTTTTTCTTGATAACTTTATCAAAACACTAAAGAAATCTCTAACGACTATAAGAACTACCAACTTTAAGCTAGAGTTACATTTTTTGAAATATCAATAACCTTATAGGGGAAAAATACACAGAAGAACATTGTCATTTCAACAACCAAACATTAGAAAGGCAGGAACTGTAAATCCAGTTCAGAATTTGATAGTATAAAAACACCCAGTTAAGTACTCCAGACAACCTTATCTCACTTTTACTAGCATCTTGGGCAGCGGGGAGGATTAGAGCAAGAGTAATTTTTTGTAATAATTGATTTTATTTTATTAAATTTAATATTTGATCTTTTTTTGTTACTTTTAAGTTACTGTGTCTCTGGGGCAGGGAGGTGGTGGGTTTTTTGTTAACCTTTACTCCAACTTAAAGTACTGGTCTGTGTGTGTACACACACACACACACACACACACACCAGTACTTTAATATATATAAAATATATTTACAATACAATATGTGCAGAAGAGTTCAAGTTTAAATGCAAGTTTTGTTCAATAAACATAATATTAGCTAGTTCATATGTTGGATTGTGTTGTAAATGCTATGTGCTATTAGAAGATCAAACTTTTACATAATCCAGCTATTCTATTTAGGAAAGCACCAACTGACTGCAGTGTTAATTTGCAGGAGTGAGGATTGCAGCCTCAAGCCTTTGTTTACTTTCACTCTCCAGTTCCTCAGTTCTCTGTGAGGTGCTTGTCACTCACATCTTATATATCTCAAAATTGCTACCATTTCCACAGCCCATTGAAGTCAGTGGAAATCTTTCCATTGAGTCTACGAAGCTTTGAATCAAGCATAAAGCTTCTGAGTTCCTAGAAGTAGAACTACAGGTAAATATTGATACACTGAGTAGCTTTTATCACAACACAAAAGATGCTTTAACTGATACATGCTTTGGGTTTTATGCAGGTTCAATGGGAGTAGATCACATTGGGTTTTGAGGTTTTGTAAAATCTATTGCCGTATATATTTCCATGTTGATATTTATTACAGGCTATAATGTTCTGTGATGACCTTTATCACAGTATGTGTTTCTGTAGTGTCAACTGCGACAATAAGTATATGTTCAAACTGGTTAAAAGGATATATAGACTTTTGTAGCCAACCTTTAATTCCACAGTGGAAATCACCTCTACAGACTATTATTGTGGCAAATAATTCTTTACAGATGAGCTAAATCTGAAATAGTAAATTTGAATTTGGCTGAAGGTTGGCAATTTCAGATTAAGCTAAGAATTCATGAACTCAAAAAACCCAAATAACTTCTTTGCCTGTATAACTTGTATTAAAGATATACAAGGGTATTTTATCAGCCTAGTTAAGTACCAGACTCCCTTTTTTCAGCCCCAATTTGCATGCACAGAACTTGTCATTAATTACCTGACTTGCCCCCTTCTGAAAATTTACCTCACGGTTGAAGTATGGGTTGAATAAATTCAGAGAAGAGAAAAACAAAATTTGTAAAATGTTGCAGAATTTTATTTGCAGTGAAATGATGTGCCCTGATTCACCCCTATAGTTCATAGTATTGCCAACCCCAAATGTTCGAAAATCATGAGGCAGGCTCACCAATAATCATGAGATTATGTAAAAATAATAGATTTGGTGTTCTTTTTATTTGCCTTCTGCTTTTTGAACCTCTAGGCTGCCCTGGGGTCACATTTTTGAAGCTTTCTCCACTGCCACAAGGGCTAGAAACTTACTTTTTCTTTAAAAACGAAGGCTGAAATCATCACATATTCACTTGACTCCAGGAGCTGGGCTTTAAGGAAAACAATAATTATCATGAGACTCATGACAAAATCGTGAGAATTGGCAACACTGCTTACACATCTGTTTAAAGGCTAGTTACTTTCCAGAAGCTCTTAAACACACTATAGTGATTGAGATGCAGTTCTCACAGGAGAAATATTTAAAACCAAACACCAAGAAAATTCCACATTTTAAAGCTGAGAAAAAAATTGAGACTTCTGAAGTATATCAGGACCACTGCAGGCAGGAAAGGAAAACAAACACACCCAGGAGCTCTGGGCAACTCTTCCTCTTGAAAATAGTTGGAGGGTCAAATCTTCCAGTCCTTAAACAAATAAAACTCCTACTCTCATCAGCGCCTCCAGTCATAGATATTAACATGTGCTCAGTAACTATACACTTAAATATCTGAGCCATCTTATCCAGGGCTACACATTTTATACGCATTGGCTCAAGGACTATGTTTTCTGACATTCTGAACAGTGCTGAGCACATAGATGGTGCCTAGTGAATAATATAAATCCTGACAATAATTGTTGATTTTATGGACTCTATGGATGCAATTTCTGTTCTTTGCTCTGGAATTGGCCTGAATACAGCTGAAACCCTAAGAAATTGATACATAAACATATCTGATATTTATACAACACTTTCTCTCTCCTACCTTTACTCAAACTCAAAAAAAAAATTACAAAACAAAATGGTCTTGAGTTAAAATGTAAAATTTCACAGCAGCTATTACTTTGCAACCCAGCATATGGCAGGACCTGCCACTCCTTGGGGGTTTAGTGATCTCCTCTCATCTGACTCTTGTACTCTCTCTTTCTTCGTCCTTCCTGACCTCTGGGCTGTTTTTCATGGTGTCAGCCATGACATCCTTCCCAACCGCCTTGGGACTGTTTGGTGGAGTCTCAGAGAGCTGCCGTTCTTGGTTGTGCTCCCATCTGTCAGAGTCCTTTTTTTCAGCAGAGAGAGAGGCTGGTTCAGTGGATAGGGAGCTAGCCCTGAGATACCTAGGTTCTACTCCCACCATGGACTTCCTTTATGACCTCAGGCCAGTGCCTTAGGGACATAGTTTCAAGGTTTTTAGGCACCCAAAGATGTAGTTAGGCATCTAGTGGGGTTTACAAAGCACCTAACCTTCTAGGCACTTGTGAAAGTCTCACTAGATGCCTAAATACCTTTGAAAATCTGGCCTCTAGTTTCTCTGTGCCCAGTGCCTCATCTGTACAATGGGGATAACAACACAGCTCTACCTCACAGAGGGGCTGTGAAGATAAACAGGTTAGACATTGTGAGGTGCTCAGATACTATAGTGATTTGGCCACATAAGTACCACAGGTAAAGTGGGAACTTTATCTATGCCACTGCTATCGCTTCCCTTGGTTTTGGCCCCTTCTTTTCACCTATCCTCCTCATAGCTACCTCTTTTCTGAATGTAACTTGGGCTGTATTTCTTCTGAGTCCCCTGTGTTCTGTTTTTAACACTGCCCCTGCCCAAGTCCCTTGCAAAGGGGTTCCTGTTTTATAGGTTCATATAACAACTTCCAGATGCTTAATTTAATTATCAGCTCTTTCTTATCTTAATCACCCTGCCTCTTTTTGTAAACAAAATATGGACTCCCTACCCCAGGGGCACAAGCTGGGAGCAGCATCTCTCCTCTGCAGAACTCACATGTCACACTAAGACTGTGCTGCAGTTAAGAGCTCTGCCTGGGGCCAGGATGTGCACTATGAGCAGAGTTCCTGTACAAAACTGCCCCCACAAAATGGTGGCCTTGCCTTTTAGGTAAAAAATGTAGAGTCACTTGTACCCAACATAGAGGAAAAAATTCTATTGTACAATGGGAAAATGGCATGCAACATCCACTCTGCTGCTAATGCGCAGAATAATTTTATTTTTAACTAAGATGTATTCAAGTCCCTATGGGGCTGAGAAGAGACCATTAGAAAACACATCTTGAGTTTTAATAAGCACTGTAGAAAGCAATTTAAGTAATTATCCAGAAGGGAGCTGGAAAGAACTGAGGGCACAGTCAGGGTAGCAGGAAGTAAGGCTGAGAGGGGAGGAACAACAAAGCGTGGGAAGAGAGAAGGAAGGCGGGGCAGAGAAAGGCAAGAACTGGTTATGTTTCAGATGGGGTACATTGGGAGGGACTAAGAGTGGGATGCAAATGTTTAGACAACCTGTTCCTTTTTCTTTTAGGCACTGACAGTGCATTTCATGGGGTGGAATTTCTGCCAGAAGATTTTGGTGAGGGTCTGAATAAAACTGCAATGAGAGTGAATGAGAAATATTCCTCTCTACCTGCTGAGGAGAAGGGGATTCACATTATCAACATCCGAGCTATTGAAGACATCGGATACATCCAGCGTGAAAGTACAGTGAGTAGAGCAGTTATTAGTACTTATTTTCTGGGGTTTTGTGCCCTGACTCATCGCCTTGGAATCTGAGTGCTTTCATTCTTGGCGACATCACCCCTCTGCAAAAATATATAAAAGTTAAAAATATATGTTTGGGGATTTGGATAGAGTGAGTTCTGCACTATTCCTTGTCAGATGTGAACAGTTACCAGCAACCACAATACAGGCAATTTTAAAGGGTTTGTGTTGACTAATATATAGGAGGAAGGGAGTGAGAGAGATTGAGGGATCCTAATATGAGCTAAATCATATAAAGGGCTCCTTATTCCCAGATTAAACAAACCAGCAAATGAGGCAATGGCAGCTTTTTGAATCTGTGTGGCTGTATTGAAGAGAACCCTTAAATGTCTAAAAATATGCACCCAAAAGCTACAAATCTACATCTACTTGCATTGATAATGTTACACCAATAACCTGCAGTAGAGATTCCCTGTTGTCTGAATGGATTTTCACTGTCATTTGTTATGCCTTCATTAAATTTTTTAAGTAAAATGATTGTACCTTAAATACCCCTGGAGTAACTTCTAAATGTTGTAATGTAGATGCCCGGGTGGTTAGGAATCAGTAATCTCAAATACATGTATAAGGTCAATATATATATAGGTGTGTTGATACCACTGCTATCCCGTTGATCAATGTTGTCTCATTGTTTTCTTGAAATCCCTTGTCTGTATCCATCTGTTGTCTCTTGTCTTATACTCTTGTCTTTATGGCAGGATCTGTCCTTTTTATTTTTTTTTTCCGCTCCTGTTTGTACAGCATGTACCACAGTGGGGTCCTGGCCCATGTTTAGGGTTCCTAGGCACTATGGTTATACAAATTAATAATATAGATGAGGGAATAGAGGTTGAGAAGGGCCAAAACACAAATGTTAAATGATCAAGGCAAATGTAGTAGAAACAGAATATTATCTTCCACAATGGAGAAAGAATACTTAATTGGAATTGACTTGGGAGTGAAGAATACCACATGAGCAGCCTCTTAAGTGTGGGGATTTAAAACTAAAATGTCTTTTTAGTGGTTTTACCTTTTAGATTGAGCAGTTTGATCCTCATTTGGTGTAAATCAACATAGCTCTGCTTATTTCAATATAGCTACACTGATTTACATCAAATGAGGATATGACCTACCAATATCTTCTCAACCTTAACTCCAGGTTAATGTGGTTATTGGTTTGGGAATTTCCTTAGCATTATAGCAAGAAATTCCTGATATGCTTGCCAGGTGGAACTGTGTATCCTCCCCCAAGTACATAAATGATATTATATTATAGATTACAGGAGTGTAGCTGCTAATTTAATAGAATGGCACCAATATTTCTTCCAAGTTGTACTTGCAAGCTTCTTAAAATCTTTCCACCTTGCCAGTTCAGATGTAGACTTCATGATATCCTCATACTTTACTAATTTTATTGAGGCCAAGTCTATGGACTTCTTAAAGTCCTTAACCGATCAGGTTTTACCACAGTTTAAGTAGGACTCTGGGATGGGGTGGGGCAGGAGGAGTGGGGGAAGGAGAGGGGGTACAGAGCTGAGAATCTCAATGTGTGTGATATATTAACCCAGATTTGGGTTTGAGCTGTGGGGTGGGAGGTGTTTATCTCTGTGTTTCCCTGTCCCAATGATTTTAACAATTTCTAAGTTTAATTTGATTCTGTGCTGGGCTTAGAAAATGAAATGAGCCCATGAGCTGCTTAAATACTTGGCTGAATCCTTTCAGGGCTTATAGTCTCCACAGAAGATCATGGGGGAATGAAAGCTGTACAAATGTGAGTCCATTTGGGACCGAGAGAGGAGGGAGCCATATTTTTTTTTGTACCCTAGAGCATTGGCACATTTCCCTGCTTTTTTAGATCCTCAGTACAGTTCCCATTCTGTTTCTGAATCTTGGTGCTGTTCCCATGCTTTTTTGGAGCATTGGTGCAGTTCTTAAACCTTAGCAAATCACTAGTGAATGACTCCAGAATTAAACCATCTGTACTGTCCAATCCAAACATATGCACTAGAGCTCACCAAACACTCTGGAATAAAACACATTTTAAGTAAGTTGACCATGCTGCTTGGGGGAAATAACAT
Source organism: Chelonoidis abingdonii (assembly GCF_003597395.2). Classification (NCBI taxonomy): domain Eukaryota; kingdom Metazoa; phylum Chordata; order Testudines; family Testudinidae; genus Chelonoidis; species Chelonoidis abingdonii. Next base: position 68,133,180 of record NC_133772.1, read on the forward strand.
GACAAAAACTATTACAACATTCCTTTTCACCCCCCCCCCAAAAAAAGTGAACAACATCTGTTTTTACTAAGGTGAAAATTTCCATTAGAATCATTAGAGAGAGAGGGCAGGGGAGGGAGGGAGTTTGCAAAGGAAGAGCTTAATTGAAAGAAGTGCTACTGGTCCTCATCATCCACTGAGCCAGATTCTTTAATACAGTTTGTCCCCTTTCTGCTGGCTAAAAGAGATCAGAAAGCAAATAAATCTTCTATGCCATCCTTTGCCACCTCTATTACAAAGGATGTTCTGGGGGCAGGGAAGGTGTGGCCACAGTGCACTGCACTCTGATGATCTCTAGATGATAGGTGGCCCATTGAGTGTGGGCCATAAACAACTGGCACACTTGTTCTAATCTGATGGAACCATCTGCTTGATTTAATGCAGAACTGGCTACAGAACCTGGGAGCTGAAAAATGGCTGCTTTGTGACTTCCACAGTCTAGCCCATTTATTTCAATAAGAATTGAAGACAATCGGCACTTTTCAGAATTGGCCCACTGATAGTTACTGAGCACCCCAGAAAGTCCCATTCACTTTGTGGGAATAGTAGGTGCTCATAGGATCAGGCCCTAATTTTTTTACCTTTTAGACCAGACTGCATTTTATTGAGGAATTCATTTGACCCCAGTTTTCAAATTAAATGAGACGTGATCATGATGGAACCCTCAGAGTTCCCAGGCCTTTCGAGAGTGGCTGTTGCACTTAAGAGGTTTAACTGCATGAAGACTGAAGTATTTTGTATCCCAGAATATTTTTCTGTCACAAAATCTGCACATTTTTTAATTGCCCCCTGCAAACTGAATGTCATTCTTGAAGGGGATGCTGAGGAGAGGAGCGATCCCATCTGGGCTCTTCCCCCATCAACAACTGAACAATTAGTAAATTATGCCTTGTTACCATTAGCTATGTTGTTATTATGCTCGTAAACTAAGAGAGACTTTTGCTTGGTCGCCTCAGCCTGGTTCTCTATTTAAAGTGTTTATCGGCTCCCTTCCAACTCGGGCAGGTTGGGAATTGCTGGCCAAAGTCAGAATATTGCCTGAGTGTAAATTGCACAATGACTTCAGAATTTGGCCTAATAATAGGCAAAAATCTTGGGCCCAGATTGTCTCCTGAAGGCACTGGCTTACATTAGAGGAAGTATGGAACTGCCCTATCCCAGAAGGAGTTCTAAGTCAGCAGGTTCCTGCAGGTTTGAAGGACAGTAGGTTGATAGTGCAGAAAGAGAGAGAGGATGAAGCCTCTTTAAATCAGCCTACCCATTCCAATAAAAACTGACTTTTTAGCAGAATTTACATATTTTTCGTGCATCCTGAAGGATTTTGTTTTAATCTGGTCCTAAGAACTTAATATTGAGTTTATTGTAGGCTGTAATCAATTGCACTCTGAATGTTATGAGCAGGGTCAAACCTTGTAATACTTTGAATTAAAACCTCACCAATAGGTATGACCAGATCCTTCAATTAACATAACTGTAAAGATAAGCCCCTCACCTAAGACAAAAGGAATACGTGAACCCACCTAGGAGCTTTTGCTGAGTGTGTTGTAGGTCCAATGTGAGTGGAAGGAAGGAGAGAAGGCTGAACAGACAGAAACAGGGAGAGACAGAAGCCTGGTCTACACTTAAAGTTAGGTCAACATAGTGGAGTGCTGTAAGGTATCCTGACCTAATCCGTGGTGTAGACACAGCTAGGTCAGTGGAAGAATGCTTCCATTGACTTAGCTACGGTGATTCAGGGCAGGGGAGTTTCTACAGAAACAGAGATACCCCTTCCCATCATTGTTGACTCCACTACACTACAGCAGAATAGTGGCACAGCAATGGTGATGTAGCTATGCAACTGTAGCATCTATAATGTAGAAACGGCCTAACAGAGAGAGAGAGCCAAAAGGAGCAGCTGAAAGTAGGGTATCTGACCCTGGAAGAACCTGGATGGGGTTTTTCAGTCAGGGATGCAGGCTGAAAAGAGTGTTTTTGGTGTTTGTTGAGCAAAAGAAACTGTTTCCTGGTCTTTGATTCCTTTTGCATTTAGAGACACAGGACTATGTACGTTTTTTGTAAATAAACAAAACTGCATCAAAGAAATATCTGTTACCAATTTCTGCTCCCAACAGGGACATCCCAGGGCCCCAAACTTTGACTAGGCACTTGCATCAAAACTGCTAACAATATGTAGCTCTCTTCATTTGAGGATGGCCTCTTTGTGAACACAATTGTGTTCCCCCAAATGCTTGCATTCACTGTCTTATGTACCAAACAAACTGCAGATGCACATATTGCAGTTGGACATTGATGGCCAATTGCTTTCATTTGCACCAGCAATTTATTACAGAGGGAAGTATTTCTTGCCTTAAAATTCTGCCTGCTAAATTAAAAGCCATAAAATGTACAAGGGCCCCTGAACCTTTGTAGTGTCACTGCTGCCATTAGTATTTACTATGAAAACAAGTAAAATCTATTGGCCAATTTCTCCCCTTGTAGCTATGTGTCCACATCCAAAGGCAGAATTTGGCATCGTGTGAGAAATACAGTGTATGAGAAAGGCGTATAAATAGTGTTATGTATTAATATTTTATTAATATTAATTTTTGTATTTACCCTGTTGAGTCTGGAATTAATAAAAAAATGATTGATTTAGGGTTCTACTGGAGTTGGAGTTTCAAAAATGCAGTTTCTGGTATCTCATAACACCAGTGTAAATAGGTTTTAATTTGCAGTGAATTATTCCAGTCTGGCGTACATCTCTTTTGTTACCATCAAATTGCAAAGAGACATGGACGGTACATGAGAAAAAAATCAAACTAAGCAAGGACTGAACTTGGTTCCCTGTCTACTATCCACTTGCATTTTTGGCTCAGCTACATAGCCAGCTGGCTCCTGTTAGTCTCTCTGTAAGCTGATCTCTTTCCTCAGATGATGCAAACTTGCAGCCATAGATAAGAGAAGTGAGAAATGTTTGCACATGAAATTAATCTGTTTATCAGAATTAAAACATAGATGTCTTTGGTGAAGGACAGATGATCTTACTGGTGATTAGCCTACAAAGGGAGAAAATCAAACCCACCAAGTAGCTCACTTATGAACTAGACATCTGGTAATTAGATTAAATCCCAGTCATTTTATCTATTTATTTCTGACCAATAAAACTCCAACTCCAAATCAAGAGAATTGCAGGTGTTAACTTGCAAAATCTTTGACTAAGTGGCACAGGAGGCAGTCCTCAAACTCTCATGTATTTGAAAATAAGATGTTCTCTGCTCTGTACAAGGAGAAATAATGTGAATGTGGTTTCTTTTAATATTTGTGTGTTTGGTGTCCTTGTCTCTAAGAGAACTAATTACTCTTCTTCCCTCTCCCATTGTTCACAGTTATTAAATTCTCTGTGTCAGGATCCAGATGCCAACTGCAAACATGGACTCTATTTTAGAGATGGCAAGAGGAAAGTGGACTACATCTTGGTTTACCATTACAAGAAATCCTCAGTCAGTAAGACGCTCACTAGACGAATTTATCACAATGACTCAAATGCCCGAAGCGTCAAACAGGATCATCAGCTTCCTGGGAAGGCTGGGCACCTTGACGTGGGAGAAAGTGAGACTCACATGGACTATCATGAAGATGATAAGAGATTCCGCAGAGAGGAGTATGAAGGCAACCTCATGGAGGCTGGTCTGGAATTGGAAAGAGATGAAGATGTAAATAAACTTTTGAACTCTTTTACCTTAATAAGATAAGTAAGGGCCAAATACTGAGAAATATCAAGCAGTTCCTGAGAACTTGAAACCCCTGTTGACTCTTGTGGGAGTTACAGATGCTCATGGCCTCCCAGTATTGACTTTTATTTTTTGTAGCACCCTCAATTCCCTTTCATACGAGTCATCCTAGCAACTAGGTTGTCAGCCCCTAGTGTAGTTGATCTCCCAGTATATAAGAGACAGTTTCTGAAGTGAAGGTTTTTTAATTTTTTTTAAATTCATATTTTAATTTCTCAAGAAAAAAACGTGATGCAGGCTTCTCATGACATTTTCATCCTCCAGGAATTGAAGTACTCTGAGCAATTAGCGAAGAAAAAACTGGAGCACTTCTAGAACTGTCTTATCTGATATGAATATGCAACTTACTATACTTCTAGACAGGGCCGTCTGGGGGGGGGGCAAGTGGGGCAATTTGCCCCAGGCCCTGCAGGAGCCCCCATGAAAATATAGTATTCTATAGTATTGCAACTTTTTTAATGGAAGGGGCCCCCGAAATTGTTTTGCCCCAGGCCCCCTGAATCTTCTGGATTGCTTCTAGATCTTAACTGCCTGAAGTCTGCACTAAATTCAGATGGGTATCAACAGCCCCAAAGAGCCTGATATGTCGCTGAGATCAGTAATGAATAAACCCTAGTAGTTGTGAGAAGAGTACACATTACCTCAATTTTTGTCTTAGCATAATAGGATATAACTTTTGCTTCTTCATAAATGTAATATAATACAAACTGATAGCACATTTTGAAACCACTGGGAAAATGTTACTCTATATGCTCAGTAGTAATATTTAAATTCTCTCAGCTATTCATATTATATATAATGTTCATAGCATCAATCAACTTCATGGCCTAAACAAACAAATATACTGTGAACACATTCAGGACAGTAGCATATATAGCCTCTCATGGTGTGGAGGGGCTGAAATGAATGGAATCCCCTTGGCTGTTCACACACTCTCCTCTCACTTAGTCCACACAAGGCCCTCCATGCAGACGCTACAGGTTTCTGTGGGTGGGGGTGGGAGGATAACCAGACAGTGGCATGGAGAAGTCTTTATGTAGCATTGTCCCAAGACAAACCAGTTGAGAAATTCCCATGGAAATGAGTTCTGACCCTATTAATATTAAGCACCACCCCCTAGGACCTGTCTCTTATTGTCTATAACACGCCTCCCCTCTCACCCCTGAGAGATAGTGTGGGGTGATAAGGAACAAGGTGGCAGGGAGGCATGGTTCCTGAGGGAGTCCTACTGCTGGGGAAAGAGAGAAGCCAAGGGAGTACCATAGAAGAGCCAGCCATCAGTGAATGTCCTGGACATCTTTGCAAATGGCCAGATCAGACATGTGTGAGTTTTCTCCGCAGATCTCAGGATATCCATATATTTTGGAGAGCCCTTTCTCCTATCCAAGGCCTGCAAAACCTGCCTTCTCTCCCTCAGGAACTCAGTATTTCCCTCCAATTGTACCCCTCTTATGGGTTTGTCCTGGCCATAGCTTTCTCCTCCCTGTTGGAGAGGAACTGAGGACAAAAGTGGAGTGGAGGAGGAGAGAAGGTATAGAAGAGGTGACCAGTGTCAATCCTTACAGTATTTAATACATCTCAGAGTTGGGCTTCTGAACATCATGGGCTTTTAAAACAGCAAATACATTAATATAGACATTGGGGTGGAAATTGTCATGGAATTGCTAAAAGTGATCTTTAACTGATCTACATGGTACTCTTCATAATTAGCCTCCTTGTTAAAATATGTAGAATTTTTAAAAAATCTGTATTTTAAGAGACTTTTTGAAAGTCCTTAAGATGGACCCACATCAAACCCTGAGATAGGAACACCCCTGAACCTTTTGGACTTTTCAAAATCGAGATGTGAATTTGACCTAACCCTTAGATTGAACAACTTTCTGTTGCTGTGTTTAAAATATTGACCTAGATCTGAAGTTTCTCATTTTAGGACCATCTCTTGAAAGTTCATGTTATGGTGTATCCTTGGTTACAACAGAAGTCACTGACACGTTAATATTACAGCTAAAACTGAGCGTGAAAAAAAACTCCAGCTTCAAACACCCTTTGAACTTTGGTCAATATCCAAACTGCATCTAAATTCTGTGGATTGGGCCCACTTGTAATTCCAATCTGTTTGAAAAAGAGCTATTTACACTGAAATTGTCACATTTCAGTTTAGCCTCCAAAGGAATGAAATCTGTTCATGGGGGCCTTGTAAATGGTCTAGATTAAGTGCTAGATTAAGTGCAGATTTCAGATCTTATTTCATCTTTCCACTATAATTAGAGATCAGTGATGCTGTATATAACTCCTTTCACCTGCACAGCAGAAACAATGTGTTCTATTAAAAGACTGTTTGACTATGTAAAATGATTGAGGGTGTATGTGATCTGCTGCCAGTGTGATTAGCAAAGATAGCCATGGTCAGATTCATTTCAAAGGAAGCGACTATGTTTTAATTAACTGATCCAGTCAATATGCCTGAGGTTGCAGAGGGAGAAGGTAAACATTTTGTAAGTTTTATTTACAAGATTTAAGAGCTGAGTCTTAAATCTGTGATCTGCTCATTAAAAAATCCTCAATATATCCATTAAACATTCATGAATGTATGGATAGGACAAACTCTGGAAAAGTAAAATGAGTTTCCATTTCAGGTTCTATATTCCCAAATATAAGTAACAAGAGCCTTCCATCTAATTTGCCAACTACCATAGTAGATTGGCAATTTCCTTGTGCCAAGTCATGCAGATTAAAATAGTTTACACGGCAGGGTGTCCCCACCTCTGACATGTAATACTGCTTTAAATAATGTTGAAGGTCTTTGAGTTCAAACTAGGACATCATGCATACCCATCCCGAGGTACACTGTCCTCTCAATACAAGATATCAAAACAGAAAAGAAATGTACAGAGATGAGAGCCACAGGGATCTACCTCAACTTTCATGTCCAAAGCTTGAGTGTAAGGCAAAAGGCTTGCAGCTACTTGCTTGAGTCTGAAAGGCGTTATTGAGAGAGCCATGAAGTCACACTGCAGATCTTTAATACTAGTAAAAGTGAACATTTGTTAAAAGGAAGACCTATATTAAGTTGTTTAAATTTTCTTCTGTGAAGTTAACTCATAAATGTTTTTGAAGCTATGACACATTGGAGGATGGCAACTATTTATGTCCCCTGAATAATGTATTTCCAGAAAGCTGGTGCAGAGTATTGCAAGCTGAAAACAAGCTTTTATACTTGCATAAGCAAGTACAGCAGCGAGAATGGAAAGATAAAGCCAGAAAGAATGAAGTCTTTTGCTGTTTAAAGCTATACCTCAGTTTAAACGGAATAGCCTGTTGATCTGATCAGTGATAAGAACCATTCACTTTAATGCTTTGAAATGGTGAGGGGAGAAAACTACTATCACAATATAATTTATATTTAAATACATGTGCATCTGACAAGGGCCTGAAGGATCATGGGTGGCTGTAGGTGTTGGAAAATCTCTAACGCACATGGCTGAGGATGACAAGAACAGGAATCGGACAAGGCACTCTACTTTTGCTGGTTGCACACCTTCCTAAGGTTCCCCTTTTCAGTGGCATGATGGCATCTAGACAATATATTTGGGGGGAAGGAGGAGGAAGATGTTTTTTTCCTCATGCATATTTGGAGTTTCCAGCACTTCCACTGCACACGGGAACAAAAGGCCCAATGCTGTTATCTGTCATCTTTGTGAGTATATATACTTTTGAAAGCATGGAATCACCCCAGGTTCTTCCTTACTTTCAGTGTTACAAGAGAGATGGTCATGCTTTTGAAGATTCCTGTTCTTCAAATACCTGTACTACTGGCCTTAAAATTCTCAGCAGACTTAGTTGCCTTTGCACATAGATAACACAGCTGTTCATGTGAAAGCTCCTCCATTTATGTGCAGGCCAGAGATGAGGCAAGTAGGTACTTCAATAAGGAAGTCAAATCTTCTCCGCAGCTTTTAGGTCACACAATACAAAAATATCTGAAAACCCAAATATTACTTGTAAACTTGGCTGCCAAAGGAAGGCAGAAAATAGATGGGAGCAATTCCCGTGGTCTGTATGTGTTAATGAGCTCCATGGCTTCCTCTTAACGCTAAGTGCTGATTTTGAAGCTTAGCAATGTGCCTCAAATCAAATGTCACCAGTCTGCTCTTGTGAAATGCATTGGCATGTCGTGTCTGTTCCACTTTGCAATTACATACTGCACTCAGTACATGCAGCTCAGAAGCTGCAAGCATGAACTTTCTCAGCAGCTGAGTCACTACTGGGGGTAGTAAGGAACAAGCCCCTGAGAGCAAATTTGTTTGTTAAAAATAAGTTGTATAATAGAAAAGATGAATGAACCCCAACTCTGCATGATTGAGCAGGGACAGCCAACCCCATCCCTGTATGCTAGCATTTGGAGGGTGGGGGTCAGGATTGTTATAGGAACCATTACACCAACTCTCTGCCTCTTCACATAGTCAGCTATGCTGGCTTTAGGACAGCTACATGTCAGCCATGCAGTACAAAGTGGCCCTAATGCAGGGAAGAATCTGGACCAATATATGAAGAAATTGGATATTTTCCTATAAATCTTTCTGTAGTATTAATATAAAAGTTTACCATTTAAGCTCAGATGTATACAACAACTCTGCAAATGAAGCATTTTTGCCTCTTTCTTACAAGAAGACTGTCATTCTGATCCTTAGAGGTTCTGAGCATATGCTGTGAGACGCCGCTGACTATCCTCAACTCCATTTACATCAGTCCATTTAACACCTTGCACAAGATGCTCAGACCTCATAGGATCAGGCCCTTTTGGGTATGTCTACAACCCCGCCACCTCGCCATGTCCTAGAATCCAGTCCAGCCCTGCTATGAGCCCAAACACGTACATCACAGTTAAAGTCCCTTAGCCTGTGAGCCCTGAAAGCCAAGTGAGCTGGCATGAGGCAGCTGTGTATTTTTAATTGCAGTGTAGACATACTCTTGTCTGATTCAAATGTGAGTGACTGGGTTTATTTTCCTTGTCCTTAGCAAATACCTTTTATTTTCCAAACAACTCTTATTTTCTCACTTTAAAATAAGATAATTATTTTACCTTGGGATAATTATTTTGTTGGAGGACAATGGTGTTTCTTGTTTGTGGTTTGAGCACCTTGTGGACAGTAAATCAGATGATTTATTCAATGATAATATTGTTGGTATTTAGAAGCAGTTGTTTCCCAGTTTTGTTTTAAACAGATGAGATTTATAATATTGTCTGTTGTGGACTACTTGATTCCTCCATGTGTATGAAACTGAAAGAAAAATAGCATCATATTTTATTTCATCTGAATTGTTGTCTGTCTCCTCCTTTTTTAGACTAAAATACATGGGGTTGGATTTGTAAAAATACATGCACCTTGGAATGTTTTGTGCCGGGAGGCAGAATTTCTGAAACTCAAGATGCCCACAAAAAAGGTTTGTGATCATTTTCTTTTTCTCCAAGAGTCATACCTCCACATACACACAGAATGTACACTCAACACTTATGTAGGGCTTTTCATCCTCACAGCACTTTACAAGCATTAACTAATCCTCACAACAACTTTGCGAGGGAGATAAGTATTCCTATTTGCCTTTTACACATAAGGAAATTGAGGAGGAATGCCTAATTAACTTGCCTAATGCTACAGAAAGAATCCTGTTCATAACTGGGAACAGAAATCAAGAGTTCCTAGTTCCTGGTCTTATTCTTCACATGATACAAATGAGTTTGTACAGTATCTCATACCTTCAGCATATTTTGAAATGGTAGATTGCAGCTGATAATGGACTCTTAAATATACACTATGTGGAATATTTATTTTTTCTTACTCCAGCAAAGCCCCAATCCTGAACACACATGTGGGAGTAGCATTTTGCATGCAAATAATTCCGTTGAGCTCAGAGACTACTTGTGTGCATAAAGTTAATCATGCATGTAAGTGTTTGCAGGATCTGGAACTAAATTAGCTTAGAATAAATTACTCTTTGGAATATTTGAAGTATCATTATAAAAGTGATAGTGTATTTTCTCCAGAGACCAAAATTTAAATAATCTTTGATATGAAGCTGTACTATTCAGTGAACATAATTTAGAGGTGGATTAATATTTAATGATATCTCAAGTGCCAGTTCCAGACACTGCAGAGAAAGAAGTCTCTAATGGAACAAGAGACAGCCTCAAAACCCAAAGTAATTTATTGCAAGTAAAACTAAATTTAAACTTTTGGTTTAAATATTGTATTAGTGGCATCCTAGCCCACTTATCGCTTTATTTACTTTAATTATGTTTCCTCTTTTGTTAAGGCCATTAAGCTCCTTGGAGCAATAGTATCAAATAGGAAAGAGCATTTTTGTCAAGAGAGTAAGTGAGAGGTTTCTAAGCTTTCAGGCCATAGTCTAATTATTGCCTGTACCTAGCAGAAATGAGGAATGAATTTTCACTTGGCTGCACCTAGAAATGAGCTCAAACCAAACCCCTTCATCTAGACACGTCAGGTAGTTTGTATCTGGCTTTAGAGCAGAACTTTGTGGCTCAGACTGTGCAGTTTATTCTTTTTTTTTAAATCTTCTAAGACAATTCCTGTATAACTTTGGCACTTGTTTGGTACGATAGGCCCAAATTGCCCTTACTGCACTGGTGAAAAGTAGATCCACTTTGGTTCCATTACATGAAAGCTGCAGGATGCTAAAAGCCTATAATGCATGGCATTCACATGCAAGCTTCCCTGGGCAACCTAGAGGTCAGAAGTATGCTCCTGATGTGGTTACACTCATTAGTTCTTGGGAGAAGGAATCCATTGCTATGTGGATCTTCCAGTCCTTGCTCTCACCCCACAGAGCGGCTTATGATGGCCACAGAAGTTACGTCAACCTTTAAGCTGCTGTAGTGGCCACAGAGTAGTTCTATGATTTTAGCTCTGTGAAGCAGTCAGCCTTATCCTTTGGAATGAATAAGGGGCAGGATTTGACTCTTAGGGAATAATTGAACTCTGAGTTTGCTTCAATTTGCCCCTTTCGTCCATCTGTTTCTCAACCTTTTAAAGAAGGTAGAGCAATAGCACACTGCTCCTTATTAGTTTATTTGAGTGTATTTATTTAAATGATGGTTTTATTCCTTATACTTCAGTACTTTTATTAATAATTTGATAGCAATACAGTATTAATTGTTCATTTCCTTCTTCTCAGGTGTATCAGATAAATCAAGCCCATGGTCTTTTGAAAAAAATTAATTCTGTAATTCAAAAAATAACAGAACCTATCCAGCCAAAAGTAGCAGAACACAAACCAGAGACAGTGAAACGCCTCTCTTATCCCTTCTCCCGGGAGAAGCAACACTTGTAAGTGAAAGCTTCATCTAAATTAACTGCTTGCATCAACAGGATCAAGTCTTTGTAATACCACTTGAGACACAGGCATGAATAGGTTAATCGAAAAATGTGCATCAGCACTGATATTGCAGAAATGATCATTAAAATGGTCACTTTTCCTTTTCATAATAAGTTAAATCTTATCTAGTTCACTGTGCAGGAATCGGGCTTTTTAAGAATCTCTGTGTGGCATTTGCATTCATTTTAGCTGTCATATAATATATGTAGCAACCCTCCTGACCAAAGTAACAAATATGCCTTTTTGACTACAAAGATAAATGTGTATCATAATACTTAGAGTTTTACTATGGTCCTTTTCACTGCAAAAATAAAGTGTTCAGTAAGATTTATAGATGGGAGTGTGGCTTGATAAACATAACTGATAGCCTCCTTAATAGTATATGGGCAGGTAATGCATGTATTGTGTACCATCTACAAGAAGAGGGCTTGATATGGCTCTCTTAGAAGTCAGTGGGAGTTTTGCCATTGATTTCAACAGCAGCAGGTTTGGGCCCATTAAGAGATCTCAAGAATAATTGAAATTGTGTATATACGCATGTCAGGAAAAATGGAAAAAGCAGAGGGTGGCAAAAGTTTTGTGTCCTCTGGAAACCTCTGGCAAGACTATTCTATAGGCCCTCCTGGTGTCTCATCCCAGGAGCAGAGAGGTTTTAAAAGGATGTGGCTCTGGGAGAAGAGGCGTGGTTTATATGTATACCCAAACACAATTCCCCAGAGCAAATAATAGTCTTTGGGCACAGCATTTCCACCAAAGACATTTATTTTTTATCTTTAGTGGACACAGAACATGAAAGGGAGCTGTGCAGTAGGATGGTATCAAGCAGAATATGGGTGCATGTAAATGACATGTTTGCAGAGTATGTCTCCTTTGCTATATGTCCAGAGTTGTAGAAATTGACCTGATATGTGAATTTATCGCATGAGGGATGTTCATCCAATAAAATAATTGGATGCTAGAGTATTACAAAGGGTCATATTTAGTAACTTGCCCTTGAATTGAGAAGGATCTTACACTTGTCTGGTCTCACTTTTTTTTTTTCCCCAATAAAACTACTTTTAGAATAATTATGGAATAAAGGAGGCAAAAGCTGAGCCAGCATAATTAACAAAAGAACTCTTGGCTAGATCAAAAAAATCACTGGGTGAAATGCTAGGTCAGTGTTATGCAGGAAGTCAGAGTAGATGATCATAACAGTCCCTTTTGGCCTTAAAAATCTATGAATCTATAAAACCAATGAAACCTGTTGCCAAACCCCCTAAACTGTGGAATTTGGGACTGGCATTTCTTTTAGAAGGGATATTAGATTAGATTCATTTTATATTTATTCATTGACAATAACATTCATCATAAGCAGTAAACATTACTGTTCAGCAGTATCCCCAGGATAAATGAGAAGAGGTCACCAAGTGTAGAAAATGATAGGCAGCTTTTTACCTAATGAGCATTCTTTTTTTTCTCTCCTTTCTAATGTTTTAACAGATTTGATTTGTCTGACAAAGACTCCTTTTTTGACAGCAAAACTAGAAGCACAATAGTAAGTATTGTATTTTAAAATAATTTGCAGCAGGGTTATTCCCATAATTATGTGGGTTTCAAGTGCTCCTTTGCGAGTTTTAATCCAAACTCCCAGTACCAAATGCCACTAATTGTCAATGGTAGAAATTATTTAAATAACAAAATGAAGCATTTCCAGGGCACAGTTCTAGTGTGGCTGCTAAATACTGTTTGGAATTAACAGTACAGTTTTGATTCTATTAGGCTTTGTCCACACTTATGGTGGTGTGTAGAGTACAGGCACTACACGTGTAGAAACATGCTGCTATGAAAGGCAGGGTGCGTCCACACTTCTCACTGCAGCGTGTAGCTACATGCAGCAGTGAAAGACTCTGGCAACGGGGAGGCAATGAGGTGTCTTTCTTCACTGCTTTCCACCTGCCAGAGCCTTTCAATATTGCCGGAGCCTTTCACTGCAACTGGAAAAGTCTCTGGCAGCAGGGAGGCAGCGGGACACCACACTGCTAAAAATAGTAGCGTAGACATGGTAGGTGCTGTCTAGGCATGTTGAGAGCAGCGTAGGCTACATTCACTGGGGGTTCAGGTATTTTGGGTACTCTACTCTGCTTGCCTAAGCTGTGCCTCACCATTTACACTGCTGTTTATACACATGCTCACTTTGCGTGCAGTGTCTGTACTTTACACACCACCAAATGTGTAGATAGAATCTCAATAATTCTGGGACACACCATGAACTAATGGATAGAGCACCAGACTGGGACTCAGAAGATCTGGATGCCTTTCCTGGCTCTGCCACAGGTCTGCTGGATAACACTGGGCAAGTCACTTCCCCTTCCTATGCCTATATTCCCCTATTTGTAAAGTGAGGCTACTGACCTACTTTGTAAAGAGCTTTGAGATTTACTGATGAAAAACGTTATCTAAGAGCTACGTATTACTGGTACAGTTGGATATTTTTAAAGCAGCATTGGGCTATGAAGCAGAATTTACATCTCCTAGCTTTTAAAATAATATCTGTATTTAACAACAAAAATGGCATTAAACCAAGCTTAACAGAAACAGAAGTCACTGAACTTCAATCAGAGTTATTGTCTGAATGACCATTCCCCTTTATTGTATTAACTTTTGACATTCACTTCTATGGTGCACTTTAGGCAGTGCTAGGGTAGACTTTCAGAACTCTAATAATATTTAGCAGGTATATAGACTCTTTCATCCACAGAGTTCTTTACAAAGGAAGTCAGTATCATTCCCCCTCGCCCCCATTTTACAGACGGTGAAACTGAAGCATTTGGGAGTGAAGTGACTTGCCCAAAGTATACAGTGAATTAGTTCAGAGTCAGGAATAGAATACAGATTCTGCCTCCAGAGCTGGTGTTGTCTTCACTAGACACACTCCCTCTTCTACTGCTTGTACAGCATTTTATAAATTTGCCCTAATATACATCCCTGCAACTCCATTGCAGGACTTAATGCTCTGTGTGTAAAAGTGCCATAGAGAGACAAGGTGAGTGAGGTAATACCATTGATTGGACAAACGTCTATTGGTGAGAGAGCCAAGCTTTCAAGCTTATACAGAGCTCTTATGAAGAGCTATTATTATTTATTAATTGTTTTGTGCCAGAGATGTGCAATGCAAATAAAAATAGTCCCTGCCTCCAGAACATTTACAATCTAGGGACTAGATTGTGCCTTAGGCATGTTAGAGGTAATGTAGTCTAGTGGATAGGGTACTGGCTGTGGAGTCAGGAAACCTGGGTAGTATTGCAGGCTCTGTTCTTGACCTATGATGTCACCATGAGCAGATAATTTTACCTTTTCTGTGACTGGATTTCCTCCTATCTTCTGTCTGTCTTGTCCATTTAGTTTGTAAGCTCTTCTGGGCAGGTTGTCTCTTACCATGTTTTCACAATGGAGTTCTGGCACTACAAAAATACAGAAAATAATAATGGGGTCCCCAATCTCATCTGGGACCTTTAGAGGCAAATAATAATAGAGGAATAATTCCTCTGGGGTGCCTCTAACTTCCTGCCAACTTGTTTCCTTGCTCATCTGCTGTATAAACCCTGAGCATCCCCAGACACTATAATTCAGGTAGCCCTTACACAGCTATATGATGGCAAGGGAATCCTCACACACAGACATGCCCCTTGGCTGTGTCAGGGTAAGGTGTGAGGGAGGAGTAGTCACAATATAGCCCTAAATTAAGAAAAGAGCAAAGAGAGGAGATAAAAGGTTTGGGCAGGGAACAAAGACGAAAGGAATATGATCAAGCAGTCCCTTGAGAAGCTAATGCATGTGTCTCAAGATGGGAGGAAGATTGGCCTAGTGGATAGGGAACTTGATAGGGCTTCAAGAGACTGCAATTCAATTTTCAATTCAACCACAGGTTTCCTATATGAACTTAGGCAAGTTGCTTAGTCTACTCTGTGTCTCAGTTCTCAATCTGTAAAATGAGGATAATATTTTCTTACCTCATTTCAATGTTGCGAGGATAAAATCCACCCACGATTATGAGGCATTCACATTCTGTGGTGGAGTCATATATGTACCTCATAAGATATAAGCAAAGACATCCAAAATTAACCCTTTGAATGTTTATATGAATAGGCATGTAATTTACAGTGCCAGAGTATACTTGGGCATCCTTAGTACGTAAATTCTTCACTAAATAGATCTCAAAGATTCTTTTGGCTCCATCCAGGTCTGTATGGTAGAGTCCTTCAGCATTACACTTCTGAAACTGGTGCACTCTCTCAAAGCACTGACTTATAAATGTGGCTGCACTATCAAGTTATAAACATTAATTGGCCCTCTCGAATATCTTTAAGAAGGTCAACAGCACCCTCGGCTCCCACCTGCCTTGAACGAAGAGAGGAATGTCCCATATATTCACCTGCCTATTCAGTTCAAGAGGAAAAGGAAATTGCATGATGGTGCCCTAGGCTGGGGAATGGTGTAGAGGAGCGAGAGCAGGCCAGCATCCTGAAGAAACCACTTTGTGGTTCTCCTGACTGGACAGGGTAAAGGGGAGTAGGGTGCTGTCCCTCACAGAGTTCATATATTATTTCATTCATTTTTAATTACAAAAGAATTTTCCCTAGCCTCCCTCCAGGTCCAATATGTGCTTCATTGTATGATAGCACAACTCTTTACTGAAACAACAGGGATGAGTATTCAGCCACTCAGGCTGCCTGGTGGAACATGCAAAATGTTCAACAATAAATTAAATAATAAATAAATGCCATTTTTGGCACTGAAGTCATAATGCCTAGGAAATTTTAGTGTCAAGTTATTTTATTATGTAACTCAGTGATTGAAAAATGGTGAGTTTTTGGAGCTTTGCTTAGATCTAATGGGCCAGATCCTCAGGTGATAAAATATGCACAGCTCCATTTTAGTCAATGAAGCTATGTCAGTTTACACCAGTTGAGGATCTAATGCTATATGCCAGGTTAGTAACATACAAGATGCTTGTAGGAAAAGATCTTTAATCTGGGATCTATGTATTTCCTGTGGTGCCTATGAATAGCATCACTATCATAGTGAACAGTTAAATCTAACCCACTTCCCCTCAAACAAATAATCACATATCTTGCTAACTGACAGTTTAGTCATCAAGCTTTTTTTCCCTTTCTACAGATACTGTATATGAAAACAACAACATTCCTTAAAACATAATAATATCAAACTTTTAATAGAGAACATTAATTTACTAGCTGTGATCAACAGCTCAATTATGCCAAAAACTTTTATTTGGGTTGTACTTTGAAAAAGATTCATTTACACAGAAGATCTTGATGTTCAATGGCAGTATCTCAAGTAACGCTTTCTTTTCTTCCATCTTGCTAATACAGGTTTATGAAATACTGAAAAGAACAACATGTACCAAAGCCAAGTATAGCATGGGTAAGGAACTTTATGTAGATTTGATTTCAACATCATTTTCAGATGTCACAAATGTTTGCAAATTGCAACTGAAGGGATGGTTTGTTCATTTGTTTTTGTTTTTATCCTCCATATTTTGATTTAAGTTCATTTAGCTTAGTTATTGTGTTTGTGATTTATGTTTAGTCAGGAACATTTTTCATCTGTAAAGATTCAGATTCATTGCTGTAAACTAATTTTATGGTCAGATCTTTAAGTAAGTTGTAAAGCAAGATTAATATTTTCAGGCACAAAGAGGTCATTCGCAAAAGGACTGGATGACAGTATAAAACACTAAGATATGGCCCCGCAACTAATAATGTGTGGTCATTTCTTAATGGCTAGGGTTTCAGTCCTATCCACGTTGAAGTCAATGAGAATATTACCATGGACTTCAGCAGCTTCAGGATCGCAGTCTAGATCCAGCCACATAATTCCAGTCTATTTCAATAGTCACCTAAAATTGTTTTCATCTGATAGCTCTTTAAGGGCTTGTGTGAAATAATCTCAGTTGACAAATCTTCAAAACATTCTTCACTAACTCAGCGGACAGGCCACGTGTAGAAGTGGGCCTGGGGACTAGATTAATCCCTCATCACTAGAGGTAGAGGTAGTCTCTCCAGTTCAGTGGCAAAGTGGAAGAGTAATATGGGGAAACTTACACTACTGCTGCCTATGGATGTGGGATTTTAGCCTTCAGAACTGATCCAACTGTTAAATTCACTGAACAGGAAGAAATAAAAATCAGGTCACCCTGATAAAGACCTGCTGACCATGTATCTCCTCTTCAGCTGTTTTATAGTCTCTTTAACACTGATTATGAAAAGCAGGGATCCACTAAACTATGGCACTGAAGTGAATAAATAGCTCATAATAAACCAAATCATGTGTGGCAAAAAACTAAATTTCCTCAAGTCCAGTCATCTCCACACCTGATATCCCATGGAAGCAAAAAATCAAATGGAAGAACTGGCAACTGTTAAAATATTCATTTGTCCACAGGTAGTTAAATACAAGTATGGAAACTTGAATTACAGGTAGCTCTGAACAAATATTGACAGAACTGCTGTTAAGAAATCCATCAAATAATGGAGGGATGAGTAAGCCAGAAGTGGTTTGTATACTCTGACTTTGCAATTTAAGTCCCAACCTACAGTGTACAGGTGGCAAGTCCATATATACCTTAAGATTACTTTGGCTGCAACCAGGCACTGTTCCTGTAACATGAGAAATCCAAATTCAGGAGTGGCCTCTCTTTCTCAAAGCTCCTGCTGGATCGGTTTTATAGCCAAAATAACAAACTTGCACTGTGGCAGGGGAAAGTCCCACAGCTCAATGTGGAATCTTGTGCTAGAGCTGGCTGCTTGCTTGCTTTCCTGGTCAGAAACAGGAACCACATTAACAGTTATCTGAATGAGGAAAAAGATGTTACATTTTTGGGTCCCCTTCCTTCTACCGCCTTCACCAGATGCGGGCATGGAAAAACCACACACAGTGCATGATATAAAGAGGTGATTGGGCCATGTAATCAGTGGGTGTAAATCAGTGTGGTTCCATCTGACCTTGTATGTTTGGTCATTATATAATCAAAGAAAGTTTTGGAACAGATTTAAACAAATACTAGTAACCCTGGGATATATTGGAAGTGCTTTCCTCTGAACTTTGCTGCCAAGTAGAAATAACAAAGCTGGCCAGTGAACGCTCTCTAGTCTTTGCTGTTTATTAGTGCATACTTGTGAAACTGCGAATTGTAGTCCAAAACTTTTCATGTCCATGTGTAGTAGGTGGGGTGCTTAAATCTTCAGCAGTGCAATCACTAGGGCTGAGCATTACCTGCCTGCTACCCATTTCTAACTGAAGGCAATGTGAAACCTGCAGGTAATTCTTACTGCTTGATAACTGTGCAGTCTTTGTAGGATTTTTTTTTTTTAAAGCAGGGCCTGTCATAAACAGATAGCTAAGGGTTAGTGTTTCTTTTACCTGTAAAGGGTTAACAAAGGGAACCAAACACCTGACCAGAGGACCAATCAGGAAACCGGATTTTTCAAAGCTCAGGTAGGGATGTTAGTGTGTGTTTTTGTCTGTGTCTCGGTTCTGGTTGCTCTCGGCTCTCAGAGTGAATTTTATCTCTCCAAGCTCTCTAATCTTCTGTTTCCAATTTGTAAGTACGTGAAAAAACAATGTAGGCTTTATGTTGTTTTTTTTGTAATTACGTGTGTGTAGTTTGCTGGAATGTTTTAATTGTATATCTTTTGAATAAGGCTGTTTATTCATTTTTCTTTTAAGCAATTGACCCTGTATATTGTCAACCTTGATAAGAGACAGTTTTATGTCTTTTTCTTTCTTTTTATAGAATCTTTCTTTTTAAGACCTGTTGGATTTTTTTTCCTAGTGGGACTCAGGAGATTGAGCCTGCAGTCACCAGGGAATTGTGGGAGGAAAAGAGGAAGGGGGGAAGGTAAATTGTCCTCTCTGTTTGTAATTCAAGGAATTTAAGTACAGTAACTCCTAGTGTACCCAGGGCGGGAAAAATTGGGAGAGGTAAAGAGCAGGAGGAAGTGAGTTATTCCTTTGTTGTGAGACTCAGGGCATCTGAGTCTTGGAGTCCCCCAGGGAAGGTTTGGGAGACCCAGAGGGCGCCAGAGACTGGAAAAAATCTGCTGGTGGCAGTGCTATCAGATCCAAGCTGGTAATTACGCTGGAGGGTTCATGCAGGCAATCCACATTTTGGACGCTAAGGTTCAGAATTGGGATTATACTTATATAGGGCCTTGAAAAGTGCTTGGAGCACCTCGTTGAGGTGGAGGACACTCAAAGCAACTCCTCCAGCAGTCATTTAATGCCTTGTAGATCAGGGCCTCAATGAGCTTGTAAAAATGCCCACAGTACCAAAAAACACACCTTTCATTGGTTCATGCTCTTAGGATATATCAACACTGAAAAGCACATCCATGTCCATGGATGGTAAGGGGGTTTGGGCATGTGTCAGAGGCTGTGACCACATGATAGTATAGACCAGTGGTTCTCAAACTTATTTGATCGGGCCCCCTTCTTTGTGTCTGTAGTTGTTTATTCCCCGCCCCCCCATGTATATATACCACCACCCAGCACTGAAGGCAGACAAAGAGTAGTGACTGCTGGCTGGACACCCAGCTCTGAAGGCAGCGATGTGCCAGCAGCAGCACAGAAGAGAGACCATGTGAAAAGTGATATTCATCAATATTCATCACACCTCCAGATGATGGATGGGGCAGGGAGAGAAGGAGAGCCAAGCCTAAGTGGTGGGGCTCCAGCTGTACCCTTTATCCCTGCCTCCCGGGTGTGCATGGCCTTTCTGCATGAGCCTCAGCCACCCGGGGCTGACAGCCAAAGCTCTTATTTAAAAAAAAAAAAAAAAAAAAAGCACACAGTTCATGCCTCCCTTGGCACATTCCCATACCTTCCTTGGGAGGCCTCCTCCATTGTTTGAGAACTGCTGGTGTAGACATACCCTATATTTCTCTATATCCAGATCCATGCTGTTATGTCAGTAAGGGATCAATAAACAATTGTCTAGATAGAACACACCACAGTATGTCGGGGAGGGGGGAGTGTTTTCTCTTTGTAATATTCTTAAACTCTTATTATACACACTGACTCAATTTTGATTAGGTGATCATCAGCTCCGTTGAAATCAATGGAGCAATGTCAATTTACACCAACTGAGGATGTGATCTTAAAAGTCATCGTTCAAGATTAGATAGCAGAGTCACCAAACATATCTTCAGTGGGTAACGAGACCCAGTCAAACACTTGTAGAAACTCCATATTTGGCAGTAGCTATATTAATGCCAACAGCTATAATAAAACTTACAGTATATAGAAATTATATACCATAGCCTCCAAGGATCCGTGTCCTGCTAAGCAATCTTTGGAATTCTGTAGCAAGATGAGATTTCTAAGTGCATTCTTCACCCATTGCACAATTCTAACTATATGTATAACTTCTCCTGTTACGTCCTCACTTCTCTTAATTTATCCCAAAGTTAAAGAATGAGATCACTCTCCACAAAGCAGAGAATAAACTCCACAGAACTCCCCCACTCCACACACATTACAGATACAGCATTAACTGCTTTAAGGCTCATGCATGTAACTAATAGACAAATGTGTAAACAGGGACAGGAGAGGGAAGAAAGACGGAAACTACCCTTTTAAATAAAAGATGGAAATGTGGTAAATATGGTAAGTATTATGCCAAGGTCTTTGCAAAGACTTTCCCTACAACTTTGCTAACCAATCTGAAAAACTTTGAGTGTATGAGGAGTGCGTATGTATTAGAGTTGCTAACTTTGTATTTCAAAAATAAAGAACTGTTTTCTTAGCACCCCTTCCCCGCCGCTCCTCCTGATAGGAGTAGCAGTATTAATACCACTAATAAGCCGTACTCACCTACATTTGCCAGGTGTATTTCTTGCTGCCTTTTGCAGCACTCAGAAACTCCCGATTTTCTTGTACACAAAGATTTAAAAATAAGGAACGTCTCTTGTAATAAGAAACTGTTGGCAACCCTAGTAGGTATGTTCCCTTACACAATCAATCCAGCCATATTCTTCTTACAATCCAGCTTTTGGCTTTAAAATCTGCAGCCTTGCTCTTCAAATCAGACTGACTTTTCAGAGAATGTCATTTATTGTAATGACTGATTTCAAGTCGTTGTCTCCTAATTCTTCACTCTCATAGATATGACTTCCTCTTACTCTCTGCAGTTTTCCATTTTGTAAAATGAATCCTGTTTAATGATCTGTATGAATGAAAATGAAACTATATGGAGAGGAATTAGATGGCAGAAGATTTATTAGCTAACCAAATGAATGCTATTTTGAAGGAATTCTTAAGAAATGTTGGATGTTAACTTGAGACTGTCCAAATTTAAAATTGTACATCGCTATTATTCTTTGTCTTTCAAGGAATCACCAGTCTGCTTGCCAATGGAGTTTACAGTGCTGCATATCCTTTGCATGATGTAAGTGATCTTGGAATATATTTTACATTTCTGCAAATCTGACACCAACAAATCCTTCATGTGTTATATATTAATGCCATCGTCCCAAACATCTTTAATGTTTCACAAGCTTAATTTCCTGCTCTGCTTTTATAATGAGTTTCCACAACTTGTACAGTCTTTACCTGTCAGCTGTGTTGACTTTTAATAATAATACCTGCCAAGTTAGTTCCCTGGTCATCAAAAATGCTACTTTAATATAAAGTTAGTGTAGTTATTAACATGGCTTGGCAAATTAAATACTTTTGTTAGTTTTTGACCTTCTGCTCCCAAGGACTCTGGCACTATGGCGAGGAAATGTATTAATATCTGTGACTCCAAGTGGCTAATTTCCTAGTCTAAATCCCCCTGGTACACCCCTATATAAACAGCAAATGTCAGTGATTGTATGTATAATGGGTTGCCATTGGGGACGTGTCCAAATACTTTAATGTACAGTGCCAGTAGGGACTGGTAGGATCAGAGGACAGTAAGGAATTTTACATAGAGTCATTTACCACAGGTGCGCTGATGTGGATCTGTATCAGGTTGGTAGTGACCCAAAGATTTCATTTTCTGTCTTGATGGCCTTATAAAATGACTTGGGGATCACTATCCATGCCAAAGTGGACTGATAGGTACACCACAGTTAGCATTAACTGACACCCTTACCCAAGAGACTGAGAAGTGGATGGCGCTGAAACATTTACAGATGGTCCCTTCCTGTATAGGCTTCATGAACGTCAACAGAGCAGTGCTTAATGCCCCTGCTGCATCTGCTCTGTGAGTGTATAGAGGATTGTGGTGTGAAGATGAAGTAACATCGTGGTGGAAAAGGTCCTTTGAACCTCATACTCCTCTCACTTGCAGGGGGTTTAAAACTAATAAAATTTCTTTGACTTGAATGGGGTTATCACTGGTTTACATTGGTGTGAATGAGATCAGAATCCAGCCTTTTGTGTATCTGGCATTTATCACAAGCATCTACTATAGAGATACTATTTAGCGTTCATAAAAGATTAAATAAATTCTATTACATGTACATGCTAATGTTCTGCTGTGCTTTGTTAAACACATAGACAGATTCTGATAGCCACTGATGTGTAAATTTTATTTGTTCTATAATTGTATTCCTTATCATATTTAGAAATGGCCCCAAATCAAAGCCCCAGACTTAATCACCCCTGAGCTTTGGGACAGTTTGGATATGGGTCAGCCTTTTAAGCCGGTCTCCTCTTTTTATAATGCATGAACTAAACCCCAGATATCACTCAAATGTGGGTCTATCTCTAACCACATTCTTCCCTTAACATTTTTAGGCTGCCTTTATTACTTATTCATTCCTTTTACCCAGTGACCAACTTTATTACTTTTTCTTAATGTGCTTGATGACAGAAGACAAAGTGTGCCATGAGAAATGACCCCATATAATACAGCATTATTTAACAAATTGCCTTTCTGTTTTTGATTCATTATGAGAGTAGGATAGATGGTATGTGAGATGCATAACAGCTCTGGGTGTGACTTGTTGGGTGATGCAATTTTTTTTTTTTTAAAGGGTGACTACGAAGGTGAAAATGTTGAGCTCAATGACAGAAAAGTAAGTTGATATATGCGATTCAGCAAGTTCTCAAGAGTGTTAGCCTCACAAGTCACACTGGACTTTTGAATTGGAATTGGACATTTGCCAAGATATCATGGAAAGTCAGTCAGTGCCATATAGCAGAAGTATTTCTAAATGTTAATTTTACTCCAAAATGGATGTGTATAAATTACCCTATATAATAATGGTGCATTTCACATCATGATAGGAAATGTGTCAGCATTTACATTCTAATTTCTCTTAAGGTTGCTGTGACATTAAGTACAATCTGGACTGATGGAAAACTGTGTCCCCTCAATTCTCGAACTTGGGGTGCCTTTTACACTGCTTTGCTGTGAGATCAACCATTCCTGGCCTGCTCACACATACATATGTAAATCACTCCCAGCTATACTGCATGAGTGCTATAACCGGCCACCCATGAATTATACTGCAGGGCAACACCAGCAAGCTCACAGTCCCAAACTTTTCCCCAGAAATGTGTATCTTGTACTGCCCAGCACAATCCTGGACAACACAAGCTCATATAAAGTATATCATTTCATTAATAGAAAACCATCTGCACAAATCCTGTTATCCCCAAATTAAGTTTCCCAAACACTTCAATCCAAACACCCACTGGTTTAGATAAAACAATAAAGCAAGTTTATTGACTATAGACAGATTTTAAGTGATTGCAAGTAATGAGGCATAAAAGTCAGAATTGGTTACAAAGATATAACTAATGCCTAATTTAACAAGCTACGTGAACTCAAAGCAAAGGGTCTCTCTCACCACATGTTCTAGCAGTCTTACTGGCTGGTTCTTTCAGCCAGGATCCCTCCCCAGTCCAATAATGCTTCCTTTGTCCTTCAAGTGTTGTCGATCCCATGAGTAGAGGTGAAGGGGGAGAGAAATTGGGGCATCGGTTCCCCATTCTTTATTCTTTTTCCTCTTCTTTGAAACAGCTGGGGTTCAAGAGACAAAGTCTTTGGGGATGGGAATCTCCAGCTGTTTCTTTGCCAAAATGTAGATTTCTCACTCGCATCCTTTTTCCTGCTGAAGAATGGCCACTTAACCAAGTGATAGTCCAATTCAATTTCATTGACCCCTGGCTGAACCATCAGTTTGCCTTTTGTCTCTGAGGAACTAGTTTGTGGCTGTTTCCCCAGATTTAGAATATCTCTTAGTAATATCATATAGTAGAATCTTATAACTTTACATACAATGTTGCCACACATTTTACCAGGACAAAAATTATCAGCAAATCATGAGTTTTCAAACGGTACCTTACAAAGCATAGTCTGTACAAAATTTATCATACTCTTGAAAAGAGGGTACCGACTGTCACAGTTGCAAAGCTTAAGTTCAGGCCAACACATATATGAACCCTTTTAGCCAGATTTTGATCCCCTTACTTACACTGAACAGCACTTAACTGCACATATAGCCACGCTCGTCTGGAGTAAGGGGATCAGAATCTGACCCTAAGGAAATAATCTCAAAAGCAACCATTTTGATACTTAGAATTTATTGGACAAAAAAAGATTGC
This sequence comes from Chelonoidis abingdonii, assembly GCF_003597395.2. Taxonomy (NCBI): domain Eukaryota; kingdom Metazoa; phylum Chordata; order Testudines; family Testudinidae; genus Chelonoidis; species Chelonoidis abingdonii. The sequence continues at coordinate 68,157,992 of NC_133772.1, forward strand.
CTGGTTTCAAACAAGGTTTTGCTGTCATGTAACGAAGTTAAGGGCTAATTATTATCTTTAAGTCCCAGCCTGTGTTAAGAGTGCTGCAGTTCATCTTCCCAAAGGGCTATACAGGCAGTATTGGATCTCACTTTAATTCCTGTTTAGCCAAGTTCATGACTTAAAGGATGTTATTTAAGTGTTACTCTCCTGATGCAGGGTGCTTCAGACTGGCTGAGACTGACTGTGTTTCAAGACACCATGTTAGATGATATAGATAGATATAATTTCATCAGACCTTTTTGTTATCTGTTTTTAAATATATAATATTTTTATAGAAAATTCAAGAGAGCAGGAATGAGTAGGAAGGTTATAAGATAGGTATAATAAACTACGGGAGGACAATTGCACAAGATGATATTTGGTACATATATAGTGTTCTGCAAGTATAATCAAATTAATTCTCATAACGCTTCCGTGAAGAAAGGATTCCATTTTGCAGACAGAAAAATTGAGACAAAAAGCTTAAGGTCAAAGTTTTCAAAAGAGGACACTAAGGGCCTCAGTTATTGGGTTTCTAAACCTGAGACAGCTTGGGGCTGCCTTTCAGAATTGGTGCATACCCACAACTCCAAATGAAGTCAGTGGGAAGTGCGGGTGGTCAGCACGTCTGAAAATCAGACAAAAGACATCTCAGGTTGGGCACCCAAAATCAGAGGGCACATTTGGAAGTTTGGATATGCCAAAGACCACACAGAATGGTCATTGGCAGAGCCAAGATTCATAGTCAAATTTCTGACTTCTAGTTCTGTGACTAGCCTCTGCACTCTGCTGCCTTCTCCTTTATACTTAAGTTAAAAATATCATGTATGTGTAATTTTCCTTACTGAAAAACAAGTTATTTAAACAAAAGCAAGAGCAAAAGACTAAATTTCTTCAAAACCTTTGAATTACCTTCTTGACCAGTGCCTTTCCAAGGCTCACTCATTCCACAAATTCTGAAATATTTACTCTCTGCTGACATTCAATTCCTTTAAATAGTTCTTTGGCAAACTGTCATGGTTCTTAATAATTACTCTTGAAACTCTCAAATCTTATTTAGTAGTTGCTCAGGCCTTACATCTTTATCACAAAACTAATGAATAATTGAGAAATAGCCCTGAAATAAATATTAGCACCATTGCACTGATGCTTCGTAATCACTGATTTGAAGCTGCACTCTGAATAACAGGCAGCTAAACAGCAAAAATGGTGTGATAGGTTTATATTTGAACTACAAATATAAACCTTTCAATTTGAAGTGTCCTCCAAAATTGAAAAATATGCATTGATGCAAAATCTCTTTAATTCAGTATCTTTCTGATAAATTTTGGAAGACCATACTAAACATACAAATATATAGACATATCGCCTACTTTTGCAAAAGTGTCTAGTGATTTTAGATGCCTCACTTTTTGGGTGCCCAATTTAGGAAACCTGAAAGGGACCTGATTTTTATAAAGTGCTGAGCACCTGCCCAATCAAGTCAGGTCCTTTTTATAATGTTGCAGTTCAGGCACCTGAAAATCAAGGTGCCCAAAATCAGTAGTCACTTTTTTAAAATTCAGCCTATAGATCTCAAACTAACAAAACTTTTGGTGATGTAGCAAAAGAATCTGAATCACTGGTGTAAAGTAGATTAAAATAAAAATCTAAACAGCAAATCATCATGAATGTTTGTGTATAATAAAAGGATGACATTCAACCTTCAGTTCCTAAAATGACTGTTCTTACTGTTGTTCTCAAAAAAATAAATGTTGATTGATTTGGGTTGCAGAGAGGAAAATGAGCAAGCCACTTAGTATTTACTGACTAAACATCTGTTATGTAAATAAAAATGTAATTATTCTGAATGATTTGAACACATTTAGAGAAGAAGTGAATTACAGCAGGCAAGCTTTGAAGGCTTTAGTAATCACTCTGCAAGAGAACTGCAAAAATGCTCTAAGAATAATGTTCCCTGTATGATCTCCTTTGCTAAGACTAGGCACATGGGAGAATACTTCTGAGACTAATTTGGGCTGCAGTTAGACTGCCAATGAAGCTTTTGGTTTTATTTATTTATTTATTTATTTTATTTCGTGGTAGAATTGTAAGCTTCTGAGATGTCAGGTTTCACCACATCATGGTTCAAATAACCTAATGACTTTAGGAAACATCAGCCTGTCATTACCTATTCTTATATGAACCAAATATCTGAAATTGGTTTATCTGCATCTAAGGGAAATTATTTAGAATTCTTGTGTCTAAGACATACAAGTTAAAAGCCTTTTATTGAATTAATTATTTAACAATTAGGCAATGCTAGTTTTTATGATTTAATTATTTTGCATCTATGAATCAGTTTAAGCACTCTTTGGTCTTGTAAATGGGCCAGTGTTCACATCCCCATTCTCAGCCCCCCATGGGCTATTTATATTCCACTTACTGTTTTTTAATAGTTAATTCAGAGGAAGAGTTTGACTTTAAGCCCAGCTTTAGGTAAAAGTGATGCATAAGCTGCACCACCCAGGTGGATAGCCTTGGTTGGCATTGACATACAGAGGCACATCTCCAAATCAAATCCTGCCCAGCTATCCCTGTGTTGCAGGATAGGTTAGTAATTTGCTGCTGGCCTATACCCCCATTCCAACCAGAAGTATGGGTGATGGGGCACAGGCTATGCCCATATCCATGCCCAGTCACCTACCTCATGCTCTGGTAGTGGGAAATAACTTGCTTGCTTTCTCATGTCTGGAACCAAGATGCAAGTAACCTGTGATAATAGCTGGAATGCTAAGTTGGTTAAAATTAAACTAAAAACAAAGGAAAAAGAGATGCAGTTAGCAGCATATTTTGAAAGAATCCTGCTTATTATTTCAGAATGTACTTGCTGATTAAATTAATCTGATTCTGATTCTCTGTGCTACATTTGATGTTTTGTTTTTTTTCTTACCAAAAGTTACAGTTAAGAAAACATGTTGATAGCAATCAACTCATGCATTTAAATTTGAGAGGTTTTACCATTGCCAAATGATTGAATGAAGACTGTGGTGACAATTAGAACAGACAGACCTATTCATTGGTATTGCTTGCATGGATTAATCATTGTTATATTGTTTATATTATTAATTCAAACTAAAGAAAGAAAACTAAAAAAAGAGACTGTCATTGTACTGGAATTCACAGGTAGATCATAGGAACCTAGGGCTTTATTTTTCCTGGTTCTGTGTGAAGAACTTTCACAGAAATCAATGAGATTTTTGTACCAAGACTAATATTCTGTGGCAAGATATTGACCTTAAAATGTCCTGAATGGCAAGAAGGATGTCAAGTAGCCAGTTTAAAACCTCCTTGTTCTCTCTCCAGAATTGGACTGGGTCAGGAAGAATCAAATCTCAGAAGTGTAGTCTTGTTTACAACGTAAATTATATAATACATTGAGAGCTTTCAGATGAACCTAGTTTTGTGAGTATTTCATTTCATTTTGTGAGCCATTAATGGTGACCTTTATTTTCTTTGGCCCAAATCCTGACTGAAAATAATTAGTGAAGATCATTGTGTTCTTCTTAAGATCTTAAATGCAGTTTCTTGGACACTTCAGTACACTTCCCCTCTACAGATGCAAAATATTAGTGCAGCAACAGCAAACTAGGTCATTCTAGTTTGCTCTCTCTCTTTCATAACTCCAGAGCAACCATCCTTCACTCACATCCATTCTGCTAAAGACTTGACTGATGTATGATTTGCAACAAATCATAAAATCAAGGTTATCCTCCCACTTACATCTATCCATTAGTGCTGTTGTTGGAGAGCTTTTAGTGCAGTAGAATTCATCATTGTAGCATGCAGTGTGCCAAACCATCAAGTTTGTTTTTAACACTTAATGCAGACGCATGTATTGGTCGATTTGAGGTATGTGCAACCACAAGAAGAGCGAAATCAGAGCACAACATGAACTGTGCAGTAACTTGGAACAAAAGGAGAAACGGCTCATTTACATGATGCCCTATTTTAGCTTTCATTTGTGATTTATTTTACAGCTCCTGTGTGAGGAATGGGCAAGCTATGGAGTCTTTTATAAATACCAGCCAATTGACCTGGTGAGGTAAGGAGAATTCTAAATGTCCTGTTTCCAGGCAGAATTTTAGACGTTTCATAAAGTTTTATGCAGTGTGATAGAATCTTTGGATTGTCATAAACATTGATCCTGGAGCCCTTCCCCTACCTTCCACCAGACTTCCCTCATAAAGTTAACAGATACAGATACAGGGCCTGATTCTCTCCCTGGATTCTACTGGTTTCCCTGGTTGGGGATTCCTGGCAGTGGAAAGTCCTCCCTGGGGGATGATGAAGAAAGACACAAACCTTCCATAGACTTGGAGTCCTTGATGCAGCTCAGAGTGAGAGGGGGGCAGAACTTGCTAGGGGTGGGTCAGGGCCGGGGCACCCAGTATACGTGCTGGTTCCCTGGCTAGAACATAAAGCTACCTTCCCTCCGTAGCAGGGGCGGCAGGTTTGTATAATTTCTGGTGGTGCCCAGAACAGGTCCAAGTCCCGTCCCCCCACCCCTGCCTTGTAAGCCGATATATATCCTGATGTTGCTGTCACTTGGCACTGCTGTATCTATCACCACCGCTGTCTTCTGCTCCTTGTCTATTACCACGATGTCTGGTTGATTGGCCAGTACCTGCCTGTCCGTCTGGATCTGGAAGTCCCACAGAATCTTAGCCCGTGTTTCTCCACAACCTTCTGGCCGAAATCTTCCCATTTTGATTTGGGAGGTCTCAGCCCATACGACTGTGCAGATGTTACCTGTACACAATGCGCTAGCCAGTGTATACGTATATAAAAAAAAAAAAAAAATTTCCCTCTCCCTATGGGTTGGTTGTGTCTTCCTCAACCTCGGGTCCTCTACCTAAGGCTGGGAGTTGAGGGGTCTGCGCAGAGTATCTAGCTGTCCTAGGCACTGCAACTCTTCATGACAGGACAGCTCTGATGTTTTTTCTGGGATCGTTGAGCCCACTCAACCGCAGCTTAGGAGTTCACAGCCCTGAGGCTCCTGACCCATCAGTGGACCACTTTGGCCTTCACTTTCCACATCCTCTCTAAGTTCCCTTTCAGCCCTGGTACTGCTCCAAGCTTTCTCATATTCCTTCATTCCTGAGGTTGCTGTCACTTGGCAAGTCTTCATTCTATCACCACCGCTGTCTTCTGGTCTTGTCCTATTACCACAATGTCTGGTTGATCTGGCCCGTACCTGCCTGTACTGGTGGATTAGGCGAGTCGCATGTCTCGTTCATTTCTTAGATACACTTGCAGTGTCATCCATGTAAGAGAGGTGGCTGATGGAGTTCCCACTTCCCTGAACCTGTACCCTGTGTCCTGGTCCCTTGTGTATTATCTGGCTGAGGGGGTTTAAACCATGTCAGAACAGCAGCGGGCAGTGCATCACCTTCGGTATATGCCACACTTTGATGGCCACTTGTGCAAGCTGCCTTGATTGGACTTCTAGTGTTGTCTTCCATAGTCCCATTGATGTTCTTGGGAAGGTCCTTAGTGTCCTGTTGACTTTGTATAGCGCCAGACAGTCACAGATCCCCGTGTGCCGGGCATTGGAGTCGTAGGCTTCTTCCTGTAGTCAATCCAGCGTGGCTCCAGATTGGTCTGTCTAGATCTTGGGTAGGAGGGGCGGCGAGCTTGCTCTATCTATGAGCAAAACTTGGTCGTTTTGAGCCTCATGCGTATTGGTTCCAATGCCTTTCTGAGCTGTGCTGTGTACCTGCCCATGTGGTTCTCTGTAGCTTGGCCAGCTATGATCCTGATAGGACTTTCCATGTTTGGTGGAGCCATTATTGGCCGGTTCGTTCCCCTGCGAGGGTCTTTGCATGATGAGCACTGTCCTTCCTTGTGTAAGCCATTTGGTTGTGGGAGACCGTGCTCGCTAGCGCTGGTTCATCTGGCTGCAGGCCATTCAATGCCTGCTGTTATTTATTAGCCAGTAGGTGTGGATCATGTCTGGTCCAGGTGCTGTCAGCTTCTTATGTTCTTGACCCGCTGCTGGAGTCTCTACTGTGGATAGTGACTGGTTTCTGTTTCTGGACGATTGCTGTGCTCTAGTTCTCAGTCCGCAGCCACTTGCATGGTGTTATGGAGTCTTCTCTATTCTCCCATATGTTCTTTCCAGCTATGTTCGTTTCAGCTGCTGGTGCTCTGCTGTTTATTGTGGGCGATTGCACTAGTTGGGATACACTTGGATGGTTTCTTTGGAAGAACAGGCATTACTTTTTTGGCCTCTGCTTCATCTAGTGTAATCCTCTTAAGGCCTGGTCAGCCAGTGCTAGAAAGCCTTTGTTTAGCAGTCCCTTAGGGCTTCGGACTGGAGTCAGTCCCTGTGTTATTTTTTCAGTAGCCGAGTTCTTATCATTGAATCTCTCACCTTGCTGTAGTTCCACCAGCTACTAACTTCTCTCCGAGTCGCCTGATCTTATCCTCCAACTCATATTTCCAGGGTGGGTACATACTGTTGGTTCTTCCTTGATCGGAGCCAACATCTCCAGGATTACAGAGTGCGTAGCGGTATACCCAGTTCATTGGTTTGAGTAGGCGTTAGTGAGGGTTATCAATGAGGCGATCTATTGGCATCTTCTAACATTGCTAACTCTGATGGTACTTCTTCCACTGAGCTTGGCTGATCGATCTCGCCGAGGAAATTGACTGTAGCTAGTTCTCCATATCTTATCCTCAATATCAGCTGCTTGCTGCTCTGCCAACTAAGAGGGGGTGCGTGAATTTCAGCTTCAGGTGTGGCTTGCACATCCACTATGTTCTTCCAGGTCTTAATTGAGTCTGGGATGTAATGTGAGAGTTGGTCTATCTCAAGCTGTTGGAGAGCAGCTTTCCTCTTTTACTATGTTGAAGCGTTTGGTAACATGCTGTCTCTCAAGTCAAGTGCGGATGTAGGTCTTTGGTCATCCATAGTCCCCTCATTTGTTTCATATATCCCTCTCCATTAGCTACTTGTTGTAGCTAGCATTCCCTATCATTCCAGGGTTCTTGTCCGTCCCTGAATGGTTTGTTCAGCTAGCCCACTTAATGTCAGACTTGTCCTGGTTCCTCAACCATCTGGCGCGACCTTGTTAATCTGAGGCGACGTCCGAAAGCCGGGCATGACTCCCTAGTCGTGTCCGACTCTCATATTTGAGGTAGGCCAGGGATGGAAGCAATTAGGGTCTTTTGCCAAGGGATCCCTACTGGGAAAGTTGGGTACCCCACCAGAGATTGGAACCCGTCTCTCGTAAGCAAAAGGCGGTCCTCCCGTAATCAAAGGGTGGCGCTCTAAACCACTACGCCTATCCAGTCCTTATATATAGCGTGATATAGCATAAGATCATGGAGAAATAGCTGACAGTCAATCCTCGAGACTTACCAAGGCTCCAAGGGGAGAAGACCATCAGATAGTATGTTAGAAGAAGCAATAATCCCTCATTACAATCCCTACTGCACCAAACTCAAACCAATGAACTGGTAATATGCACAGCCTCCGTATCCTGAGATTGCTTGTCTACACGATCAAAAGAACAACCAGTAGTTCCCCACCCTGGAAACATGAGATTGGCAGGACTAAGATCAACAGGTGACCGAGAGAAGAAGTTAGTCAGCTGGTGGAACTACAGAAGGGTGTAGAGATTAAGGATAAGACTCGGCTACTGAAAAAATACAAGGGCCTGACTCCATTTGAAGCCCTAGAGACTGCTAAACAAAGGCTCTCAGCACTGGCTACCAGGCTAAGGAGATACACTAGAGAAGCAGAGGCCAAAAAAGTAAATGCTGGAGTCCAGGCACCATGGGCCCATATAACTCACTGCCCCTGCTCTGTGGAAGCGCTGTGGCAGGATATTATAATATCTAGATATTTGTGCTAAGTTCTTACAGTGACTATAGACCATTAGACAGACCTACAAAGTATAAAAACCAGAAAGTGATGGGTCCAGATGAGAAACAGACATTTAGAATAATTACAGCACCCCCTTCAAGTGACTTAAACCAAAAGGTGCATTTGATTTTACAGTTAAGTTTACATTAAAGTTCTAATGGGAACAGGTGCAAGGCTTTCTTTTTCTAAATTCCCACTTCACTCTCTCTCGGGTTGACCATGCATCACAATACATTCAAAAGTCTTGCTTACCACAATGGGAATTTAAGGTGCACAAAAGAATACAAGATTTTGATTTTTTCTTCTTTTTATTGAGGATGAGGTTTTTTGTCATTGTTGAGATTCAGGGACCATGGAGTAATTTCAATAAAGAAAAGGGCAAAATTTTTGTTTAGGGAGATTTAATCATGGTTAAGCTAAATATATCAGTTTAGACCCAGAGAGGAGCAAAAGAGTTTGGCTAATAGGAATAGCTGACTTCTTTGGTTCCTCCATCACTGGATTCATTCCAAGAGGCATGCAAAAAGGAATCCTAGGGGAAATGCATTCTAGCTAGTCAAGAGTTTACTTTCCCCTTCAGGCTTAATACTGCTATGATTCGTAATTTTAGCCATGATATATTTTAAGATATAGTAAACTTTTCGTTGTTTTTTTCCTCAATGTATTTCAGAAAATACTTTGGAGAGAAGATTGGACTGTATTTTGCCTGGCTGGGAGTTTATACTCAAATGCTCATTCCTGCTTCCATTGTAGGGGTTATTGTGTTTCTGTATGGCTGTGCAACCGTGGATGAAAATATACCAAGGTAAAAAAAATATGCTAATACTCACTTTTATTTCTTTACACATCCAAACAGCATTCAGAATCCAGGCTGTTATATATGTATGACACCAATGGTAAATTCAAGCTTTATGCTGGTGCTGAGTAGGGTTGGAGCAGTGAAATCTTCAGTCCTACCTGGGACCAGGCCATCAGCTGGCATACTGGCCACGGCCCTTTTGCATCACTTATGCAGTGTGATTGAATCATTAGAACTTCACAAATACAGATGGTGGAGCCCCTCCCCTACCTATCAGCCTGCCTTCATAAAGTTCTTTCATGGCATAGAGAGAATTCATACTGAATCAATTTCAAAAATGACAATATGAAACTTAAGGAGCTTGATCTATTCAGTTTATCAAAGAGAAGTTTGAGAGGTAACTTGATCACTGTGTACAGGTATTTAGACATGGAAAAGATACCTGATGGAGAGGCTTTTTATTCTTGGTGACAAAGACATAACAAGATCCAATGGCTGGAAGTCAGCTTTGACATAAGATGTAATTTGCTAGCAGGGAGGATGATTAAACTTTGAACATCTTACCTGGGTGGCGGTGGACTCACCATCATTGTTTAGAGTCTTTAAAATGAGATAAAGCAAAGCTTCTTAGAAAGATATTTAAATTCAGCTTCTGGGAAAAATTCTGCCTGTGTCTGCAGGAAGTCACATGGGATGTAGGATGGTCATAGTAGTCTCTTGTGGCCTTAGAGTCTGTGAATCCTGATGTTCATTTGTTCCCTTCATGGGCCTTGGAGAGAACAGAAAGCTCTCTCCATGCTCGAAACACTTGCAGCTCTACATCAAGACGATGATTATGAACAAATCTCATGCTTCAGGGATTCAGTCAGTCACCTGCAGGAGTCAGGAAGGATATTTTCCCCCAAAGCACAATTGGCCAGATGTATTTGGGGTGGGAGCAGGGGGCAGTCACCTTCTTCTGAAGAATCAGGCAGTGGCCACAGCTGGAGATAGGATTTTCTGTGTCTCTTCAGAGTATTAGTCTACCCTGTCTGGTGTCCTTTTCCTTAGAAGCTTGACTGGTGTATCTTGTTCACAAGCACAAGATCCAACTGATCACCACATTTGGGGTTGAAAAGGAATTTCCCTCCAAATCATATTGGCAGGGACCTAGCAGGTTTTCACCTTCCTTTGCAGCATGGAGCACAAATCACCTGCTAGAATCATCTGGGCAAATCTCACCTAATCAATTCCCTTCTATTTCAGGGGCCTCAGGATGTTGGTGGCACCTCAGTCTCTCCTGTTTTCTGCTTGTGGCACAGAACAATTTAAACCCAAGTATTTGGCTCAGTATAGGAGTAATAGGGTGAAATTTACTAGCCTGTGATATACAGGGCAGACTAGATGATCTAATAGTCCCATCTGGCCTCAGATTCTGTGAAATCTATGAAAAGATGTACAAGGTACACAAATTCACCCTGTGCAGCCAGTCTTTCTCCTTTGCACAATTCCAGTGCAAGCCTTGCCTATCTGCGTCAAGTTAAATTCCACACTTAGGCTGCAATCATAAACACACAATGTGACTACTCAGGTGTATAAAGTCAATCATGTGTGTTTGCAGAATCAAGGCTTTAGTGAATACATGTGCCCCTATCAGATAATTTGGCAAAGTTTTAACATCACTGAATTTTCTTAGCTGTTGAAGTAAAGATACAATTAATCATAAAATAGAATGTCCATGCCAGCAATTTAAGAATCTAGGCAGCCTGGCTCTGGAACAATTATAATTGAACTGCTGCATCATAAAACTTCCATATGCCTGATCTGATTGATGTGAACTATTTCTGGCCATTGGAGATGAGAAAAGATTAGATTTCTGGGCATTCGTTTTAGTTTGTCAGGTATAGTGGAAATATCACTGCTGTAGGATATGTAAAATAAATTAAGATAACTGCATGATTTTGTACTGAACAACAGTTTTTCCTTCTGGTACTTGGTTAAAGCAACTAAAAGCCCAAAATAAAATGCTCCATATCTATGAAAGTGTAGTGTCATTCAGGCCTAGAGTTTGGCACACTGGGAAGCTAGTCACAACTCACCATTCCTGGAACCAGCTCTATACCAGCCTCTGTCTGATGGACTGCATTAACTTATACTGTCTGGCAATGGCTCCCAAGTGTCTATCTGCCAGCTTGCAATTGCCAGAGCGCAGTCAGCTTTGGCCACACCTCCTGCATGCTTCATCCATTTGAGCACTTTACACGTGATGAGTACTCTTCCACACCAGGGGAATCTCTAGCAGGGAACATTTGGCCTCTTTCTGTTCCCTTTTAATGCTGGAGCTCTGCAAAGGGTTTGAAGCAGGTCTCGGGACTGAGCTCACAATATCCAATACTTGGCAAAAATGCTATGTTATCAGTATTCTACCACCTTAATAATCTAATAGTGAATTGTTGTTGTTATTTATTAATACAGTGCCATAGGTGTGCATGACATTGTATGGATATTCACAGTATTCATCTAAGAGTTTGTTCTCCACAGTAGAAAGATAAAATATGTACAGAACAAAATATGTGTTCTCAGAAAGTAGAATCTGGAAAACAGCTGTGGGTAAAAAACAGATAACTGTGACCTTCTATTTTGTCTACATGCTAAGCTTATGATGAATCAACACTTGCTTAGTTTTGAGTTTATATACACTTAAATCTCCAGAGATGTGACAAAATAATCATGTGTGGCCTGTTGATGAGGTGTGTGCTAAAAATAATTTATTTTAGCTCACTTGTTGACAGCAACTTTTCTGTCCTTTTTCATAATTGTGAATCAGATCATTATATAAATTAATCTTAAAAGAACCTTTAAAAAATTGTGTAACCAGAACACAGACGATATGTCTGTTATAAGGTAGTGGATAGCATCTACTGTGAACAACAAAGACAGCTCAAGAATATATATGTCTAAACTAGGTAATCTGGTCAAATTAGTAAAATCCAGGTGCCTGGTGTTTTTTAATTATACTTTTTAGTTACTTATTGTACATTTTCAAAAAAAGCCTCTAAATTTGCATTTCCAGTTTTGCTTCCGTAATCTGTTTCATGTGAAAATGATAGAAATTTAGATATCAACCAGGAACAACGAGATCTGTGTCCACAAATCATGTAGTTGGATGTCCAGGGGAAATTTTCTGGTCTGATAGGGTTGCTTTGCATCACTCCAACTATTGACAAGTTTAGCAGCCAGCACAGAAGCTACTCTGATATCCCCTTACCAGCCTCTGGCATAGCGGTTTTTTCTGTGTAGTGGGCTCATCTTCATGCCCCAGCTGCTAGAGTAATTGCTGGGAACCATAGGCAGTCATGCTTAAAGTAGAGCAGTCCTCTTCCTGCTGTACTTTATGCTGAGCATTGGCGCAGGTTGAAATCAATTTTATCTATAACCTCTCTAGTCCTATCCCTAGCTTAGCTCAGAAGAGCTAGGGAATCTAGCCCCTAAACTCCATCACTTTCGCATGCTACTGATTGCACCTGCAATTGATTGTAGATGCAAAATTAGCATTTCAATTGAGGCGCCTTAAAAAATGTGATGCTAAGATCCATGAATGTAGTAGTGGTTTAATGACAATTCCAAGATACTTTTTCTCATATCGCACAGCAAACTTTAGACCAGACTGCCAGACAGTCTCTTTTCCCCAGTAAATAGAGTGCTGGTCAAAGCCAAAAACATTGGATCAATTTCATTTAATGTGCCTCTTCTAACATTGTTGCCTTGATCTGAGGTCACATAGTCCCGATAGTGTAGTTTGAGAGAGACAGCTAAGTAAGGGGATCATTTTGAGGACAGTAGAGAGGAAGGACAGTTTTGTGATTAACGCACTGGAGATCGGAGTTCAGTTTCCAGGTCTGCCACAGACTCTCTCTCTCTCTCTCTCTCTCTGTCTGCCTCAGTTCCCCATGTGTCAAATGGGGTTAATACTTATTTTTCTCCTATCTTTTGTCTGCCTTTATTTACATTGTAAGCACTTCAGAACAGGCTCTCTCTCACACTTTGTGTTTATACAGTGAATAGCATAAGTCCTGATTAATTTCCTCTTGATGTCAAAGGAGAGACCCCTGTTGACCTGAATGGGAATTGGATCGGGCCTATAGTGGGACCCTGATGTCATTTTGGGGATTCTAGGACCGACCATAATACAAAATAAGTAACCATACTAAGAAGAGGTTGAGAAGTGAGAAGAAATACGAAGGGAGCATTTGGCAGTCCTGCAAGTTGAATGTGCATTCAGTGACCGGGAGCATATACAGAGGACAAATGTCTTATCAGAAGAGAGAACCTGTGCATGGCATATGAAATGTATTAACCCTTACTCTTTGCATTTACTTGTTGCTTTCCTCACAGTATGGAGATGTGTGATGAGAGAAACAATATCACCATGTGTCCTCTATGTGACAATACATGCAGTTACTGGAAAATGAGCTCTTCCTGTGCCACTGCTCGAGCGAGTCACCTCTTTGACAACCCAGCAACTGTCTTCTTCTCTGTCTTTATGGCTCTGTGGGGTAAGAAATTTATGGCTTTGACGTGGGGTTTTTAATTCTCTTAAATACATGAGGAAAAAAAACTCCAAAAAAAGCAAAACCAGTATTTTTAGGCTTGGACAGTTAATTACGTCAAGTTCTTTCCCACCCAGCCCCCTCCCCCTTCTTTCCAATGAAACTGTCGTCCCTAAATTTATATTCTGGACTGAAGGTTAAAATTCAAGCGATTACTCAGATGAATATAAAATGAAATTGTTAAGCATATGTCATAAAACTGCTGCATGGCATGTCTAGATTTCATTAAGAGGATTGCATAACTTGCCAATAAAATCTATTTACAGAGCCAACTTCCAAATTAGAACATTGCTGAAAAGATGTATAGAATATGTGGGGCAGAGAGGGGAAAGAGGAGCATGATGGCCGTTTGTGTCTCAAAACAAAACATGACTGAGTCTTGCTGTGCTCATAAATGCAATTAAGTTTATCAGGAAACAGACCTGGACTAGTGGTCTGCACAGAGGACCATGAACCTGAAGCTGCTGCGATCTAATTATTTTTCGAATGCTGACTCCTTCTGAATTCTTGAGCAAGTTTCTCTGCTTCAGTTTCCACTTGTAAAATTGAGTTGTTAATATTAGCTGTCCCAGGAAAGTATTGTGAGAATGGATTAGATAAAGTTTGTAAAGTGGTTAGAAGCACTGTGTAAGTGCTAAACCTTATTCCTATTGTCTCAGCTAGATTTCCTAGTGTGGACAGTAGCCCAGATGGTATCAGAAAACCTCTGCACAGGCTATTTATGTTGAAGAGAGATTTAGTGCTGAGGTAACCCAAGGACTTATTCCTTTAGGATAGAGAACTCAGTTAGTCAGGATCATTGTCACTGGTGGGAAGCACAAAGTAATAGTTTCCTTTTAGCTGGTTGGCTGAACAGAGAGAACTCCAATTTCTAACATTACTAATCTTTATGGGTGACATTCGCTTGCTGGTGGAGGTTTCATGTAAGGCCTTTCTGGTTATGGAGCCGTCACATTGGCCCTGCATGAGGGGGAATACCAATTAAGTGACTAATCATATCCTCTGCAAGTCATGGGGTTTCCATTAGGAGAGTTGGAGATAGATAGTCTGGAGCCACTTGTGTACAGAACTAATAAACCTTGCACGTAGGGAGCACAGACGAAGGCTAGCTGCCATTCCAGCACACAGGCTGCATTTGAGCCTCATAGCCTGCCTTCAGCTTGGAGGCGGGGGCATGGATTCATTCCCAACATCCACCACATTGAATAGCCACAACGTCACTAGTGCATCACCAAAAGCAGCACAAAGAGATCTTTGCCTATGCAGGCTTTCATGTATGAGTACTGATCTCCATTTTTGATACTGTATCTCATTTAGCTCTGGAAATACAACCCTAGTTTCCATTTACTGAGATGTTATAGGGAACCATTTTTTTATTAGCAGTAATTTAAGATGAGGTTAGTGTATCCTTCAATATAAAGTAAGAACTTTGTTTTCCTGGCCACAGTCATCAATTTATAGTAGCTGCACTACCATCAGCTATGACTGAATATTCTATTCAATGTAAGGTAAGGTTGGAAGTGGAGTGGGTACCTACTATATGGTCCTATTGGTTTAAAATCCACTCAGCAAACAGGTATAATAAGATAATCCAGAGGAAATCTGAAGAGGAGAGGTGCAGAATCTTTGGAGATGAGTGATCTGTTATCTTGAACAGCATCTTGTCATGTTACATATATTGAGAAATGTGATATAACCCGGAGCAGTATGCCAACCCATGTCAGAGACTTTAAATAGTCTGATTCTGTCATGTGGGTAATCAAATATCTACTTGCATGCTCTCCCTCTCTCTCTCTCTCTCTCTCTCTGTGTGAATTGACAGGTACTCCAATTGGTCTGTGACCTACTCAAATATATCATGACATGGAAGATTGCCTGGGTTCCATTCCTTAGAAGAGTATATTAGTCCCCTCCACTCATTTTTTGGTGATTGAAGGGGCAATCTCTATTATTATGCAAAGTCAGAGTAAACAAACAACTTGGGGGGGTGTTGGCAAAACACCTCCCCCACAACTGCTTGCGTATTTGGATTCTTGTGTATCCTCCATCACCAGAGCATCTGAAAGCCTCACAGACATTTAGGAAGTTATTCTTTGGAGCAGGGAAGTATTGCCCCTATTTTACAATGAAAAACTGAGATATACGGCGATCAAGACCTCGATTTTCAAAAAGGATTTAAACGTATGCCTAACTTAAACTCTTGAATTTTTCCATTAACTTTAATAATACTACATATATGCTTAAGTACCTCAAAGCAAGGCCTCAGGCCTGGATACATAAAGGTACATAGCACCTAACCCCCAGAACTGGGCAGCTATGTACTGCTTTTAGAGGCCACCATGATCCACAAAATTCCCTCTCAGCTGCCTATGTTTTTTGGAGTAAGGCTATGTCAACACTACTGCCAATGTGAGAAAATTGATGTCGCTCAGGGGTATAACTATTCCACCCTTCTGAGTGACCTAAGTTTCACTGACGTAAGTTTTCATGTGCACCGCGCTATGTCGGCAGGAGAAATTCTCCCACCAGCATAGCTACTGCCACTCGCTGGGGTCAGTTTTTTATGCTAACAGTTTTTTATGCCCGTCAGCATAAAGTGTCTTCACCACATGCATTGCAGCACCATAACTGTAGCAGTTCAAGTGCACTACTGCAGCGCTATACATGTAGACATCCCTTAAGGGTACGTCTGCACTACCGGATTATTCTGATTTTATAGAAACCGGTTTTTTAAAACAGATTGTATAATGTCAAGTGCACGCGACCACACTAAGCACATTAATTCGGCGGTGAGCGTCCATGTACCGAGGCTAGCGTCGATTTCTGGAGCGTTGCACTGTGGGTAGCTATCCCATAGCTATCCCGTAGTTCCCGCAGTCTCCCTCGCCCATTGGAATTCTGCATTGAGATCCCAGTGCCTGATGGGGCAAAAAACATTGCCGCTGGTGCTTCTGGGTACAGCCTCACCCCTCCCTCTGTGAAAGCGGCAGGAGCCAACCGTTTCACGCCTTTTTTCCTGGGTGAACTGTGCAGGTGCCATTCCATGGCAAGCACGGACCCTGCTGAGCTCAAGACAGCAATCATGGACGTTTTAAAGACCTCGCGCATTCTCGTGCAGTCAATGCTGAACTGGGACCTGCAAAGCCAGGCGAGGAGGCGGCAGCTACGGCAGCGCGGTGACGAGAGGTGATGAGGACATGGACACAGAATTCTCTCAAACCGCGGGCCCCTGCGCTTTGGAGATCCTGCTGGTAATGGGGCAGGTTCTAGCCATGAACGCCGATTTTGGGCCCGGGAAACAAGCACAGACTGGTGGGACCGCATAGTTTTGCAGGTGGGACGATTCCCAGTGGCTGCGAAACTTTCGCATGCGTAAGGGCACTTTCATGGAACTTTGTGACTTGCTTTCCCCTGCCCTGAAACGCCAGAATACCAAGATGAGAGCAGCCCTCACAGTTGAGAAGCGAGTGGCAATAGCCCTCTGGAAGCTTGCAATGCCAGACAGCTACCGGTCAGTCGGGAATCAATTTGGAGTGGGCAAATCTACTGTGGGGGCTGCTGTGATGCAAGTAGCCAAAGCAATCACTTAAGCTGCTGCTACGAAAGGTTGTGACTCTGGGAAATGTGCAGGTCATAGTGGATGGCTTTGCTGCAATGGGATTCCCTAACTGTGGTGGGGCAATAGATGGAACCCATATCCCTATCTTGGCACCGGAGCACCAGGGCACCCAGTACATAAACCGCAAGGGGTACTTTTCAATGGTGCTGCAAGCACTGGTGGATCACAAGGACGTTTCACCAACATCCACGTGGGATGGCCGGGAAGGGTTCATGACGCTCGCGTCTTCAGGAACACTACTCTGTTTAAATGGCTGCAGCAAGGGAATTACTTCCCAGACCAGAAAATAACAGTTGGGGATGTTGAAATGCCTGTAGTTATCCTGGGGACCCAGCCTACCCCTTGATGCCATGGCTCATGAAGCCATACACAGGCAGCCTGGACAGTAGTCAGGAGTGTTCAACTACAGGCTGAGCAAGTGCAGAATGGTGGTAGAATGTGCATTTGGCCGTTTAAAGGCGCGCTGGCGCACATTACTGACTCGCTCAGACCTCAGCCAAACCAATGTCCCCTTTGTTATTGCTGCTTGCTGTGTGCTCCACAATCTCTGTGAGAGTAAGGGGAGACCTTTATGGTAGGGGGTGGGAGGCTGAGGCAAATCACCTGGCGCTGATTACGCGCAGCCAGACACCAGGGCGATTAGAAGAGCACACCAGGAAGCGGTGCGCATCAGAGAAGCTTTGAAAACGAGTTTCATCACGGGCCAGGGTACAGTGTGACTGTTGTGTTTGTTTCCCCTTGATGAACCCCCCCCCCTTGATTGACTCATTCCCTGTAAGCACCCACCCCCCCTTCGATTACAGCTTGCTTTCTAAGGAAATAAAGTCACTATCATTTAAAAATCATGTATTCTTTATTATTAATTATAAAAAGAGGGAGAGAACTGACAAGGTAGCCCTGGGTGGGGTTTGGGAGGAGGATAGATAGGAGGGAAGGAAAAGGCCACTAAAAAAATTTCATAATAATGACAGCCTTTTGGTTGGGCTGTCCACTGGGTGGAGTGGGCGGGTGCACGGAGCCTCCCCCCCACGCGTTCTTACACGTCTGGGTGAGGAGGAGGCTATGGAACATGGTGAGGGGGAGGGTGGTTATACACAGGGGCTGCAGCGGCACTCTGTGATCCTGCTGCTGTTCCTGAAGCTCCACCAGACGCCGGAGCATGTCAGTTTGATCACGCAGCAGCCCCAGAGTTGCATCCCGCCACCGCTGATCTTCCTCCGCTGCCACCTGATCTTTCTGCCGCCACCTCTCATCTCGAGCTCTCCCTCCTGTCCTCACGTTGGTCCCTCCTGTCCTCACGGTTCACTGGCATCTTTCCTGTATTTGATACCACGTCCTTCCACTCATTCAGATGAGCTCTTTCATTGCGGGTCACTTCCATGATTTCCGAGAAACATTTCTTCTCGCGTCTTTTTTTTCCGCCGCCTTATCTGAGATAGCCTTTCGGGATGGAGTAGGGAGGCTTGAAAAATTTGCAGCTGCATGAGGGAGAGGGAAAAAAGGGAGAGAAGTATTTAAAAAGATACATTTTACAGAACAATGGTTATACTCTTTCACGGTGAACAACACTATTCACCTTACATAGCACATGTGATTTCACTACAAGGTTGCATTTTGCATCTTAATATTGAGTGCCTGCGGCTCTTTGGTGTTAGAGATCTCACAGACGCAGGTCCGGGCAGCAGAATTCGGCTTGCATGCGGCCATGGTAAGCCATTGTCTTTCGCTTCTGCAGCCTTCATATACCAGTGCCCTCCTTTCCCAAATAGCAAGCAAAGCCCGTTGAGTGCTGCTTCTTTCCTGTTAACGTGCAGCAGCAGAAAACCACTCCCCCCATCCCTCTGGGATGATCGCTTTAACCCTCCCCTCTGCATGGCTGGTATCATGAGATCACTGCTAAACACCCCCCTCCCCCCACCTTGCGTGGCTGGTAGCAGGGGAAGATCCCTGCTAGCCAAACGCGAAAAAGCTCAGCGCCAATCATGCCCCCCTTCCCCCTGCTTGGCTACCTGCAGGGAAGGATTTCTTTTAAGCACAGGCAAACAGCCCAGTAGGAATGGCCATCTCTGTCCCCTTAATTAAATTCCTGAATTTCAACCAGGTTACCATGAACGATATCACTCTCCTGAGGATAACACAGCGAGATAAAGAACGGATGTTGCTTGAATGCCAGCAATCACCGGGACCATACGCAGCTAGGCTTTGTCATGCAATGATACCAGATTACTTGCTACATGCATGGCGTGGTCAAGTGTCCTACCATGGAGGACGGAATAAGGCTGCCCTGCCCAGAAACCTTCTGCAAAGGCTTTGGAGTACCTCCAGGAGAGCTTCATGGAGATGTCCCTGGAGGATTTCGCTCCATCCCCAGACATGTTAACAGACTTTTCCAATAACTGTACTGGCCGCGAATGCATCCCAAGTCCTCAGGGCAAATTAATCATTAAAAAACGCTTGCTTTTAAACCATGTTTATATTTACAAAGGTACACTCACCAGAGGTCCCTTCCATGGCTTCATTGTCTGGGATAGTGGCTTGGGAGGGCTGGGAGGGTAATTCCGTCAGGGTGAGAAAAAGCTCCTGGCTGTTGGGAAGAACAGAGTGCTGTGTGCTCTCTACAAGTTCGTCCTCCTCTTCCTCCTCATCTTCCCCATCCGCAGAATCCTCAGCCATGTTTGCAATTACCACCCCCACCTCAGAATCCATGGACAGGGGTGGGGTACTGGTAGCAGACCGCCCTAGAATTGCATGCAGCTCAGCATAGAAGCGGCATGTTTTTGGCCCTGCCCCGGACTTTCTGTTTGCTTCTTTGGTTTTCTGGTAGGCTTGTCTGAGCTCCTTAACTTTCACACAGCACTGTACTGAGTCCCTGGTGTGGCCTTTCTCATCATGGCCTTGGAAATTTTTTCAAATGTTTTTTCATTTCGTCTTTTGGAACGGAGTTCTGTTAGCATGGAATCCTCTCCCCATACAGCGAACAGATCCAATACCTCCCGTGCAGTCCATGCTGGAGCTCTTTTTTGATTCTCAGGAGACTGCATTGTTACCTGTGCTGATGAGCTCTGCGTGGTCACCTGTGCTGGTGAGCTCTCCACACTAGACAAACAGGAAATGAAATTCAAAAATTTGCTGGGCTTTTCCTATCTACCTGGCCAGTGCATCCGAGTTCAGATGGCTTTCCAGAGCAGTCACAATGGTGCACTGTGGAAAGCTCCTGGAGGCCAATACCATCGAATTGCGGCCACACTAACCCTAATCCAACATGGCAATACCGATTTCAATGCTCCTGCTCTCATCGGGGATGAGTACAGAAATCAGTTTTAAGAGCCCTTTATATCGATATAAAGGGCTTCATTGTGTGGACGGGTGCAGCGTAAAATCGGTTTAACGCCGCTAAATTCGGTATAAACGTGTAGTGTAGACCAGGCCTAAAAGTGCACTCTACACCTATGTTTCTACCTCTGGCCATGTGAATTAAAGATTAATCTTTAAGTAAAGATTTTGTCATGTGATGAAACCTCCAGGAATACATCCAACCAAAATTGGCAACCCTACTCTAGGTACCCAGATGTCTATCTCTTACCCTAAGCCCCAGAGTAATCCACACCCAGGGGAAGACAGGCATTCATTCATCTAACTTATCTGCTGGGCCTGATCCAGTAGGTGTGCTCAGAGGCTGCCACATAACTTCACACAAAACAACTGGGGGAAGGGAAGGTTTCTTATAAGCTTTAGCCAAGTGATGAGGGTACTTACCTAGGAAGTGGGAAACCAAGGGCTCAAGTCCTCCCTGTGCCTGAGGGGGAGAAGGGTTTTGACCAGCGGTCTGCCATCTCTCTAAGATCCCTAACCACTAAGCTATGGGATACTTTGATGAGGGATACTCTCCTGTTTAAGTTGTTCCACTTTAAATACATCATTGATTTAATATTATTTGGGCTGGAGGAAAAGGTAGAATCACTGTGTATCCTAGTGGTTAGAGCACTAAGTGGTGAGGTGGCAGATCCCTCCTCATCAGGCAGAAGGAAGTGGACTTGAACATGGGGTCTCCCACACCCCAAGTAAGTACCCTCACCACTGGGCTAAATGTTACAGGGGAGCTATCACCCACCCCACCCCCAGCTGTTTTGTATGGAATTGGGCAGCCTCTGACCACACCTACTGGATCAGGCCCTGCAGACAAGTTTGGCAGGGGAACCATTATCTTCCCCCAGTTCATGTATCACAAGCAGATATAGGCACCTCCCTGTGAGGGGTGGGCCTCAGGACATATCAACTATTCCATTGGCTTCTGGCCTAGGTTACTGGCTTTTGTGGATTGCATTCCTAGGCACCTATGTCTCCCCCTTCATCATATAGGAAGCCTAGGCACGTAACTCAGGACTTGTGGACTGCGGTGGTGTTCCTATAATTATCTGGGTGCCTGAGACCCTTTGTGGATGTGGACCTAAGTGACTTCCACAACATCACACAGGAAATCTCTGGAAGGGCTGAGAATGGAACCACAATACCCTGAGTCACAGGATTGGGCCTTAGCTACAAGATCATCCTTCCTCTCATACATGGCCAACCTGCTTGGCACCCATACAGTTGTTCCACATCTGCTACTGTTGCTACAAGCCAATAGCACACTGTGCTTCCCAAACACAGGGTTTTTCCCATACCATAACTTTGTTTCAGTGACTTACTGGTCTTTCTTACGACACCTCCAACACACATGCTGTAGTGCTGTGGAGACAAGAGTCCATTCATTAGTTATCAGTAAGCTTAAGATTTTGTCAGTTATTTTTAGTAAAAGTCAGGGACAGGTCACGGACAATAAACAAAAATTCACAGAAGCCCGTGACCTGTCCCTGACTTTTACTAAAAATAACTGTGACAAAATGGGGCTGAGCCCAAGCCCTACTGTGGGAGAAGAGCAGGTGGGTCCCCCTGCTGCCCAGGGCAGCTGACAGCTCCAGATTTCCCCACCACGTGTGGCAGCCGAGAGCTGCATGGGCACCTGCAGTGGCTCAACCTTCAGAGCCCCACCACCACCACCTATGGCTGTTGAGAGTTGTAAGTGGCCCTCCCTCGCCTGCAGCGACTCAGAGATCCAGGGTTCCCCTGCTGCCCACGACAACTAGGAGCTGCGGGGATCCCCACTGCCCACAGCGGCTCAGAGCTCTGAGGCCAGCAGCTGAGAGCTCTGGGTCCCCTCACCATCTGCAGCTTCTGAGATCCCCTCTGCTGTGGCTCAGAGCTTGGAGCTGCAGGGACCCCCTGCCACAAGCAGCACCTGGGAGCTACGGTTCCCCCATCTCTTAAATTAGCAATCTGACATTGATTTTCTGTCCCCTAAAAATAAGGCCTGAATTTGTGTGGTATGAAACCTCATCCAGAATCCCTCAAAATCCAGCTCAAATAATGATCTAGAAAGCAGTCTAACAGAACCTTTGAGCTCAGTTTGTGTTTATGGGCACAGATGAAATGTAAAATGTATGTGTGTTTGGCAGAAAGTCATTCTTTCTTTGCTACTTCTTTGAACCTGCTGCAATCAGTTGGTGCTTCTCATATGAGCTAACAGATGGCTATGTTTCGGATGTAATATTTTCATTTTACATTTTTCTATGTTGATGCTGTAGAATGATCTCTGGTAACAGCATGAAACAATGTGTCTTTCATTTTCTCACTGTACGTGGAAACTACAGACCACAATGTAAGAAATCTCAGGGGCACAGAGGAGGGGCAGGGACTCAAGGGTTATATCACAGACAGTTTTACGATATAATTATGATGTTACCAATTTACAGGAAGCACAAGATTTGTAAAGGAGTTCTGCTGTAGGCTTTGTACGTGAGAATTTCACTTGGAGGACTGATGAACGCTAAAAGCACAGCCTGATTCCAGTCACCCTTTTATCTATATTAGTCTCTCTCTCCCCCTCTCTGCCTCCAACGTTTTATTGAATATCATGGTACATCTTGTTGAGCACATCTGTTAGTATTCACTGCAGAAGAATTCTCGGGAGGTTAGCCTTTCTCAATGGACTTGCTTTCATAATTACTTATTTACTGAACTGTGCTGGTTTGTTCCCAGCATTAAAATGTATGTCCTCTGAGAACTTCCTCCACCTCAAAGGCACATACACTGATAAAAAGCCGAAATTTGCTGCAACTCAAGAGTTGTTTTCACATTGCTCCTTTTTCCTGGATCTATCCCGTTAAAAACAAAATGACTGCTGCACCGTGGATCCCCTTACAATGGCCATTAAAAAGCTCCCTATTTCCAACACTTCGAAGGTTTGGGCTGTATGCAGGTTTTGTATAACTATTTTGGATAGGGCTGTAATTATTTATTGAAACAGTTATACTAATACAACCTCTAGTGTGGACATATTTACATCAGTATAAAGGTGCTTTATACCAGCATAGCTTATTCTCCTTTATTCTCCTTCCCTAATGGGAATAAGTACCTTTATACCCCATAACTGTGTCCACACTTGGGGATGGGGAAGAGGGGTGTCGTGCCACTTTAACTATACCAGTATAGTTAGAGATCTCAACTGTTGTGTATGGATAAAGCTAATACCATTCAGACTGCTAGGCAGCCATATACAAATGATGCCTGTAATATCATTACGGAGACAAATATTAGTTAATTTTGATTTGGGCACCTAACTCCCCGAGGTACCTTTTGAAAATCCCAGCCTTAATTGTGAACTTAACTATCCACTACCAGGAGCAAACAATGGTTTTGTGGGTATGTGAGAATGCATTTCTTTTGGCTCCCATAGTTAAAAGTTGGCTCCCAGAGTCTGGCCCTTAATATTTACCAAGTACTCCTACTGGGGAATTCAGAATTCTCGCTAACATAAATTTCCATTTACAATTTTTTAAAATAATTTATAATTAAACAGCTCCTGAAATTAAACTGCCCTAATAACTAGCCACCTTCTGTTCAAACCTAATGGAAGTTTTGGATGTACCAGATATGCAAAATCAGGCCCTTATGCATAATAGTTTTACTTATTAACATCTTGTAGCTATCAGGCCAATTCTGCTCTCAGTTGTTCTCAGTGGAGATCCTCTGGATTTACACCAGGGTAACTGAGAATAAATTTGACCCAACACACCTAAGCAGAAACTTCAAACAAATTCTAACCCACGCCAATTTGATTTTGAAGACCTTATAAATGATCCAGATAACTATGCTGTAACAAACTATTTTTAATTCCCAGCTGCCACTTTTATGGAACACTGGAAGAGAAAACAGATGCGTCTCAACTATAGATGGGATTTGACTGGGTTTGAAGAAGAAGAGGTTCGTTTTTAAGTTGGTTTGGTTTGACTGCATTTCATGGTTTTGTTTTGTTACATTTTAACTTCAATAATTAAACTGTAAGTGGCGCCTTACTCTAAACTGTTAAGACTTTGCTTTGTGGAATACTGCAAGATTTTTGCAGTAATTCCCTGGTGCAAAGGAAAATCCTATATCTGAACTATTTCTGAGTTTTTTTTATTGTGGATATATTGCTAGCACATCTTGTTGCCATGGAAGCATAACTGTATATCTACAACACCCCTCATGCATGTGCACACACACTTTTTAGAAAAAAAATATTAGGTCATACCTAGTAATGCAGACCCAAAATATATAGCTCATGCATAATTCCCTCAATTATCCTCAAGAAAGGATATTAAAAGCAGAGAGACTTACTCTTCTCTTAGCTACTCTGCTATAAGTCAGGAATGAGTCTGTGAAAGTTAATAATGTTTACACCATTGTAAAACCAGCATGAGGAATCAGGTTCTGAAAATGACATAGTTACTTCATTCAAGTTAATGGGAAAAGCTCCCATAAACTTTAATGGTGCAGGATCACATTTTAATTAGGCAATTTTTGTGGAAAATATTGCAGGTACATTGTATGGAGCATTGTGTAAAAATATTAGGACACAAATTTGGAGGTTGTCTTTGCTGTGTGCCAAAAGACATATTTGGGAGTGGTTAAAGATAGGAAGATCCAAGCAAAAGAGTTTGTTCTCCCTCTCTCTCTCTCTATTTATAACTACAACTGCCTTCCATGGACTTTGGATCAAGGGCTTTGAAATGCAGATCCTCAAAATGACTCTTTTCCTTGTATTCCATAAACATTTTAATATTTAGCACTCTTCTCTCTCTCTCTCTTTCTCTCTCTCTCTCTCTCTATATATATAGATATATATAGAGAGAGTTCTAAATATATAGTGTCTAGAGAGAGAGAAGAGTTCTAAATATATAGTGTCTAGAGAGAGAGAAGAGTGCTAAATATTAAAATGTTTATGGAATACAAGGATCTGCATTTCAAAGCCCTTGATCCAAAGTCCATGGAAGGCAGTTGTAGTTTATCAGTGACTTCAGTACATTTTGGATGAGACTCTAGCTGCACAATTCATTTGAGCATCTTTGGCGTACCCAAAACACCCAGAGAAGATAAGGAGGAAAGTTTAGATTTATTCCATCTCAGGTGTTTGGGTTTTTTAGCAACAATATTTAGATTGCAAATTGGAATTGAAAGCAGTGGGAGTTCTGAGCGGTAAATATTTTGGGCTTTATTTATTTAGCCCAAAAAAACATTCAAAGCCATCACTCAGCTGCAGTTGTTCCACTAATTTCCATGAGAGTTGGACTGGGCCCTATATCTTTGTAAAGTTCATTTCTTGGAAGTTATGCCTGTAGTTCTTTTATTAAAAATATGGTTGCCTGTGCAATCTAGACGTAGTGATTATATTCACAATAAATACTATTCAATTATGGGAACGTATTTTAGGAGACCTTTTATTAAACAATGTGTCATGCTACCTGATGGGCCTGATGTTATAATTCTACAAAAACTTTCTCAAAAGAAAGTTTGGTTTCTAGGGCCCCAGTCCTGGTAAGTGCTCCGTGCAGGCATATCCTGTGCCAGAACACTGCAGGATTGGGGTCTGCTATTTTACTGAATGACAATATGAGGATTGTTTTTTATTTCAGGCTGTTGTAAGACGACTGTCCTTTTATTTTTGGTATCTAATTGTTAGCATACATGAAAATGGAAAGGATTATCTGTATCTTTCCAACAGCTATCCCCTTTGTGAGTGTGTTAAGAGTTCTCTGCAGTAAAAACAATGTCTGACCAGAGACAGCAGCTGTTAATAAAATATATTTTACTCTTCACTTAATATGCTCCCGCTAGCTAATACAGCCCCTTGTTTAACAGCACACTTAACGCTCCTAACTTTCCATTGATTTCAATTGGACTTAAGCAGATGCTTAAATGCTTGCTGAATCAGGATCTCAGATGACATCCAAAAATACTAAAATATTTAATCTTCTGTTTGGTACATTTGTTCAGTAAACTCTTTCATGCATTAATGTTAGTATATCTTCAATATGAAAACAAGAGCAGACTGATTTTTCCTGGTTGTGTCTGTCCATCCACTCTGTCTATCATGTTGTTCCATATGATTTAAAAATAAATAAATTCAGTGCAATTTGCAACAGTTCAGTAATCATCTTTTTTTGTTTGTTTTTTATGTTTTTTTTTTTTCTGGTTTCCTGAAGGAGGCAGTCAAGGTTTGAAATTTTTTTAATTGCTCTACCTTTTTTATTAGCTGTCTGTCAGTGAAAGGTATCTTTTGATTCAACCTACTTCTTTTTTCCAGCATCTAATTTCCTTAAAGCTCCCACTACAGTGATTCTTTCTTTCCTTTTTTCCAGTGGTTGGACTTCTTTTTTTTCAAATTCATTCTATTTTTCCATCCAGTGCATTCTTGTGGGTACTTTTGGAATCCTTCAGCTGTCTCGTTCCTTCTATTTTGGGTTATTTTTCCTAAATCTCCTCTTTTCATTGTATGTGGTTAGTCTAATATGCAGTGTCTGTTGCATTGCAGAGATGTACCTTTCTAGGAATGTTGCCGTAGGTATGAATAAATTTGGTGTTAAAGCTTGAACCACCTGAGGGACTCAGTGGCAACTTGCCAGTACCCCAAGAGCTGCACATATTTTGCCTAAATTATAGCAGATAACAGCTACCCTTCATGAAGCATGGTTCGTAGAGATTATAGTTTGTAGAATATAATGTTTCATCTTGATCCAAATGGTAATGTCTCATATCAAGATGGGACATCACATGTTGTGATCTGTAGTCTCTGCAAGCTGCACTCTAAATCACAATGACCCACGCTTGATCTGCACAGGGTTACATTTCATATATTCTGTAGAGCTTTTTTCTGTTTCCTAAACATTTATTCCATGGAGCAGAATTTAGAATTATATAGTACTTCAAAGATTTTAGCTCCAACATGCTATCATCTTTACAGTAGTGATATGTATAGTAAATTAGAATTCCATATGAGAAATGGGAAATTAGTAGGAACTGGACTTATCATTTGTTCATATATAGATGAACTAGGAAATAGATATAATTTCTTTACTATTAAATGTGACTTATTTCACAGGCTCATCCCAGAGCAGAATATGAAGCTAAAGTATTAGAAAAATCAGTGAGAAAAGAATACATACGTAAAAAGGTATGCTAACAATATTTATGTATTTAACCACGTAAACTTCTTTGATGAATAAATCCATTTACAGTTGACTTGACCGAGATTTTGGAAACAAAAATAAACATAAAGACACTGTTGTATATCACGTGTAAGCGTATATCACATGTAAGCGTCCAAACATTTCTTTAACCATTAATTGCATTTGCATTAGCACATACGTTTCATATATATAAAGCTTTTATGAAAATAGAAATTAATTCAGTGTTTGGGTATAAGATGTATTTTAATAGAATTCTTCAACTATCATTTGAATTCTTATTAGGCTGTGGATAAAGTTTGAGAAATCTATAACTGAACCTGGTATCTTGCAGTATTATAAGTAACTAGAACTTCTCAGGAGAGATTATTATGCCTTCCTAGCATCCATCATCATAACAACATGCTAATTGTTTGGGCCAACCTTGCAGTCCTTTACTTATTCCAATTAAAGTCTGGCTGAATAAGAACTGAGCAAAAACTGAATGCTGATTCATATCTGCAGATTTTCCCACAGGAGAGGTTTATCAAAGAGGAAAACTCAGTAAGCATCTCTGATGGATTTTCCTCCCTATTTTTCTATTGCGAAATTAAGATTTGCTTTCTCCTTTGTGGCATTTGTATTCATTGGAATGGACTGTTCACAAATTTAAAAATGCCTCTAAAAGACACATGTTCAGCCACTGGATTGGAATCTGGCTTTCTGCACTTAGGTCTTGAGATGTTTGTGGCTTTTAAAAATCCTATGGCATTTAATAAAATGGTTACTAAAATTATTATTATTATTAATAATAATAATAATAATAACCCCAATTTCCTGGCTGAATTCCAGCTTGGGCAATCACCTTCCGCATTTCTAAATATAATCCCCCTGCTATCTTAGCTGTATAAGGTATCCTTCACTTCTGGTCCCAACTTTTTTTGTTGTGTTGCGGTTAAACAGTTGCTACATGTCACCCCAGAGGTGGCTGCATTTCAGTGGTGCATGAAGTGATACCTGTGAGTAGCTTGTACAGCATAGCAGACGTTTGGATTGTGAGACACACTGGGATCCTTCAAGACAGAAGGTATTATGTAAATGCAAGCTATTAGTATAGCCAGTTACTATATGACAATTAGGTTACTTAGTGGTGGACACCTTAAATAGACTGGACTGGAATTATTTTAAATTTGTCTGTTTTGTTTTCTTACATGCTTACATTTATGTATAGTTTGACCATTCTTAAACAATGGCATCAGCTGGTTCTGATACATTTTAGTTAGATTATAGCAGAAAATGTTCAAGTTTAACCTCTTTTTAATACTAAAAGGTTTTAATTTCAGCGTGGAATACCTTACATGCAGCATTACTTTAAAAAAAAAAAAAAAAAGCTTTTTTGTGATGAAGAAAGAAGATCTGAATACTTTGTTTTTATTTCCCCAGCCAAAGTGGAAGGCTTTGAACTTTTTTTGTTAAATACTTTAGAAATACAGGTCTCACTCCTGTAAATTTCTGCCTAAAGTGCCAATGTATTAAAGTTCACAGTAAACATCCCTTCTGAGACCTCTTGGAAGCCAGTCAAACCATGAAAAAACAGACCAGAAATTCCTGATATTTCTCAGACCAAACCTCAAAATGAATGAAAACTTTCAGAAGAGAAGCCTTTCAGGCTTTCTTTATACATCATGAAGAAAAGGAAGAAAAGGGCATGAGCCTAATATTTTGTAAATTCTTTGCAGGTCACCTTTAAAAGTGGGATTTCTTCCAAATAGTGGGTTGTTGGTTTTTTGTTTTTGTTTTTTAAATAAACCTGAAGCTGGAACACAAAGCAATGAGCGAACTAATAGAGTACTTGTTGCTAAAATGCACTGTGTACTTAGCAGAGAGTGTGTGGATTTATTTGGCATTGTTAGTCAATGCTTTGTAACGTTGTATCGCATGGTCCTTTTTTGTTTCCTTTGATTGCCATCAGAAGCGTCGACATTTGCCAGAAGAGACAGGAAACAAATGGAGACAGAGAGTTAAGAGAGTCATGGCTGGGGTGAAATTGGTACATTTCATTCAAATTTATGGAGAAACTCAAACTATGAGTAATTATGGAAGACACAAATTGATTGTTTTTCTCAACAACCTTTGGTTGTTGAACCTTTAATATTCACATTCAGTTGTTATTTTCTCCTCTCTTCAGCACTCAGATAGACACTGTGTTTAGGTGTAGTGGGGATGGCACTGCATGGCTAATCTTTGGGTTACCATATTGAATGGATGTTGAATTTTTGTAATGAAGCATGTGCCACATGTTTGACGGAGTTGCCTGCTGTTCTATCAGACAACATGCATGTAACTTTGAATGAGATATTGTTGTTCAGTACAATGTAGTGTCATCTTCTTTAATGTTACTTTCCTTTGACATTTTCTTTCTGCCTTTAAGAAGTCATTCTCATTCTGCAAACTTTACAAATGACATTAGATCAGAGATGACTTTCTAAATGAGATTGTCCTTCCCAGATAGATTGTGTGATCAAAATTAATAGAGTGATCAAATATAGTAAGTGTGATCCTGCAGAGATTTTGCATGTGAGTAACTTAACTCATGAGTAGTCGCACTGGCATCAATTTTATTCATGTGTGTAAAAGTTACTCATATTCAGATGTTCACAGGATTAGATCCATAGCAAAGCAAAATCAACCCTGGCTACATTGCACTGTGGGCCCAATCCTGAACAGCCTCCTCCATGTGAGCAATCTATATTGCAATGGGACAACCTGTAGGATTAAGTATTCCTCATGTGAGTAAGGCTTGCAGGGACAGTCCTAATGGTGCTTTATTGAAAACATATTCTAACAAAAAAAGTTTAAATCTTTTCTGGGAAAGGAAAATAAATTATTTTACACTAGGAGCAATCTAATTTCACAGCATAATAGTTTACTTTAAGTGTGTTTCTCAAAAAAGCGGTTCAGACTCATTTATACAATGCAGGGTTTAGCACCAAATTCAAGCTGTAAGACTTTACCTGTATAAAATTGTATCTTTAAACACTGTACCCTTCTACCGTCTAACTGGTTGTGTGTTTGACTGTTTTCCTGTGCCTTGGTGTGTTTGTTACAAGAACAAATAGAAGGGATCTTTTTAGATGCTGTATTAAATTACAGGGTGGTTTTTTTTCTTTCATATTTTAGACTGATAAAGAAAAACTGACATGGAAAGATCGTTTTCCAGCATATTTTACCAATTTTGTTGGCATTATCTTCATGGTAAGTATTTCCTGGAAAATATTTAAGATTCACCTTAGTGAGTCATTGTGAAATCTGCCTTTTACAATGGGCACCTTTTTATCTAGGAGAAAAAAACTACACAATCACTTTAAAGTTTTTAAATCATTTGAAAATTATTTTGCTCAGGTGGTACTTGACTTTTGTTTTGCTTGTATGTCTTGCTTTCATAGTGTCTTTAATGAGGACTGGGAAACAAAAGATATATTTCTCTATAGAACTGTTCGCTTCCCATGCACTGCTTTGAAAGGGATGGTAATTTACCGCACATAGTCTGCTTTGGAGAGTTTGTCAGTCAGGGATTCTTTTGGATTACGAGTTCCAAATTAAGTATGTCTTCTCTTACATCTGAGTCAGAGCAGTTGAAGTTCACCAGTCACATAACAACACAGGGTCTGTAACTCAGTAGATGTGCAGAAATTGCTGTAGTTATTATGACTCAGATTGTCCCTTCTCATAGTAATACCTGCAGGAGGGGTGGCTGGGGATCCCCACTCCAGAGTTCTTAACTAATTGTTCCGTGGAATTGTCTCCATGGAATAAGTCCTGGGGTCTCCAAATCTGGATACTCTAAGGGAGGCCAGGGGTGTTCATATGGAGACCATGTGTTTCCATGCCAGTTCTGATCCTTGGTGGCTATCAACCCCTCAGCTCCTTAGCAGCACAGCTCCAGTACAGCCTCATTATCAGGGATTCCCTCTGGCCTTATCTGTCCTCCGCCTTAGTGTGTGTATATGAGCAAGAGAAAAGAGAGACTCTCAGTGGAAAAGATAATATAGGCCCTAGGCTATATTATTTCTTCCTGGGAATCTCTGTGAGGATGAGGAAGGACAAAATTGTCCAAGGCCCTAGTCTATACTTGGCCTATCCAGTTCCTGCCTCCTATACCAGTGTGTAGACCCATGGAATGGCTTCTGAGGGGGCAGAGTTGCTACACAGGTAGTTGACTCCCCACTTTTGCATTTCAGGTAAAGCAAAGAACTCATGGAAATGTTTGATTCTGGGAACAATGATCTAGGCCTACATGTGGAAGAGCCCATAGTTTGGTGTTTTAATTCTTTATTTTGAATGGGTGGGCCTGCACCATTTGGGATCAGAGAACAGAAATATGTTCCTGAAGTCCTCTTAAGACCCAATCCTGAGACGATCTGAGTGCCTCCTGTAATTGCAATGGGAGCTAATCACTTCTCAGGAAAGTGCTCAGTATCTTAGAGGAGCATGTTCTTAATATACTCTTCCATTTAAGCAGTGTAACAATTTAAGCAGGGCTTTTTTCCCAAATCTTTCAGGAGTCAGCTATATTTTTCTAGGTTTTATTGTACTCTTGAAATAATATGTAGCTGATCTGCAGCACCATTACTTTTAGTTGTATCTTTGAACTCTCACAAAATTGGAAGTCTCAGAGGGACATTCAGAAGTTTAGACACAAAGAAAAGCTAAGCTGTATCACTCTCAGAAATATTCTCCTCTTCGTATCTACTGGCCACATTCATTCCTGGATTTTCCTTTACAATAAGCCACTTAACACATATCCGTTAATGTTATGAGCATCAATTAAAAGTGAAGTGGACCAATATTAATATAAACTATACCTCTAGCATTTGCGTGTAGATTCATTTTTATTAAGTGCTAACACCATGATATGAAATTATTGTTATGATCAAAGTGCTAGGAACAGAGGATCTGTGCCAGAGCCAATTGAAGTCAATAAGAGTCCTTTCAGTAATATCAGTGGGATTGGGATCAGGCCCAGGGAGTACACGGGAGGCATTTCAGAGTTAAATCTGCTTGCTGATGAATGACAGTGGGGTGTTTTTATAACAGATAATGCCATCTTGTATTCCCAGATTGGACTGACATTTGCTATCGTGTTTGGAGTCATTATATACAGAATCTCCACAGCAGCAGCCTTAGCCCTCAGCTCAACTCCCTCTGGCCGGTCTAGTGTTAGAGTAACTGTCACTGCAACTGCAGTTATTATTAATCTGGTGGTGATCATCATTCTGGATGAAGTATATGGCTGCATAGCCAGGTGGCTAACTGAGATTGGTAGGTATAAATCATTGTCAGTTCTATTAGATCAGTTATTTCGTAAAGTACAAAAACTACTTATTTACATAGCATCATTTTCTAACTTCGGACAGATGAGCAAAAACAGGAAATTCAACCTAAGGCTGCAATTCTATCTCCTTAGCTTAAAGAAAAAACATCGAAGGGCACATGAAATTGATTTTATTTTTAGCTGCTTTTTCTCTCCACTGCTATTGCTCCAGTTATGACTGGGCAAAGTGGTTCTGGATAAATTAAAACTCTTGTGCCCAGTCATAACTTATTTTGGAGATGCAACTTATTTTGGGTCTTTCTAAGGTTTGGTAATGTACAGATACTTTTTCTTTTTCACTTCCAATCATTATTTATTTAGCACAGAAAATATAAAGCCATGGAAAAAGGAAGTGCCAAAACACTGTGGAACCAATTTTCTTGTGCTATTTTTAGACAGGACCAGAAGCAGAAGGGCCAAAAATTTTATCATGTTTTATGCTAGATCCATACTAATTTTACAGACACAAGTAGTTTGGATATTGTCATTGCAAGTGAGATTGCACTCACAAGTGAGATTGCAGACACAGAGTTGTTATCAAATTGGGCCTATTGTTTGAGAGATACTGTAAAGTAGGTCCCCAAATTACCTTTCTTTTTTCTCTAACCAATTTTCTTATCTTCCCCTGCCATAACTGTTTGTTTAAATGTGCAGTTCTGTCATCAATACAGCTGGCATGTTCCCATGGACTTCACTTGAGGACAGCCCTCCTGTTTTGTTATGCTTTTTTGTTGTTTTTTAAAATCAGAATAAGTTATCTATGTGGCTTGTTTCTTTTCCCATTGCCTTCGGTCAGATCAGGTTTCTCCACCTCAATTTAAATATGTTCATATTTCCTTAAGGGGATAGTTGTTTGAATTACATTAGGGAGTTTTCCAAAGTCCCAACTTCGTAGACTCTTAACGCTTTCCAGTCCAGAAGTTTCCTTTATGTGTGTCTTGTTTACTTCAGAGGTCCCAAAAACAGACAAGAGTTTTGAAGAGCGGCTGATCTTCAAGGCGTTCCTTCTGAAATTTGTCAATGCCTACACTCCCATTTTCTATGTTGCTTTCTTCAAAGGCCGGTGAGTAACCTAGACATGTAGTTTGAGATTATTTTTGTATGCCCATGTTCTGGTTGAGTCTCGGTGTGCAGCTAGTACTGGGAGTCTTAAATACATCTACAGATAGTGTGTGATCCATAGAATTTTCTCTCTCGCTCGCTCTCTCTCCTAATGCTTCCCACTTTTCTTTCTCATCTCCCCATGTTGTCTCATTTTAAGTGAAATTTGTTTATTTTTCTTTTTTACATGTACTTTTAAAATAAGTTTGCAGATATGTGTCTGTAATACTTAGGATGTACCTAGAAAACTTCGTAAAAACTTTATAATTTAACTAATTCACCAATTAAATTTAAAACAATAAAATTAAAATATTCCAAACACAAGTACCTAAAATTGTCCTTTTTGAACTTTACTATGTGATGACAAATTATTAACTGATCCTAAAGTCCTTGTACATGCGTAACTCTCACTCAAAGCATTAGCTCTTTTACATGGAGGACTGAAGGATCAGATGTATAAAAAAGGTAGAACATAATTCCAATCATTGTTTCCAAACTCTCCTAGATTTGTTGGACGTCCTGGAGACTATGTCTACATTTTTCATTCTTTCCGAATGGAAGAGGTAATCGCTATTCAGCATTGATCAAGAAAATAACAGTGAATCACGATCAGATGATTTGGCAAAAATGCTGACTTAATCTCCTTTCTTGGCTTTAGTGTGCCCCTGGAGGTTGCTTAATGGAATTGTGTATCCAGCTTAGTATTATCATGTTGGGCAAACAGCTGATTCAGAATAATCTCTTTGAGATTGGTATCCCGTAAGTAACATAGTTACCTTCATTTTATACCATTCGTAAAGTACACTGCATATCAACCTTTTATGATGCAAACATCTGGCTTCTTTTGGTTTATAGTCCTCATGCAAGGGATCTGTACAGTAAGACTATGCCTGCAATATAGCTGCACCTTTGCACCCCACAGCATTTTCAAACTCCTCGTGTGTTTTTGTAACATGCAGACTTCTTAGAAAAGTGTTAAAGACTATTGATTTTATACTCTTTACAGCTGAGTTTGATGTTCAGCATTTGGTTCAGTTGTTAGCAGATTTGAATATCAGTGAGTGCTGATCCCTAATGACTTGTCTTTACCTTTGGCTTTTACACAGTTTTTGTACAGATTATGGAAACTGATGACATAAGGCTTTTTTGTGCCTATTGCGTGAATTTAACTGTCATTCCTGAAGCATCCAAACAGGGGTGGGGTGGGGTGTGTTTTAATGGGGAAAAAACCTGCTAAGATAATCATTTTTGTTTCTTCCAGAAAAATGAAGAAATTAATAAGATACATCAAATTAAAGCGACAACGCTCTTTAGATCATGAGGAGCATATGAAAAAAAAACAACGCTATGAAGTGGACTATAACTTGGAGCCTTTTGCTGGGCTTACTCCAGAATACATGGAAATGAGTGAGTGAAGTGGAAAATAATTAAATTTAAACTGTAATGACTTTAACTGTGGAGACGGTGAGTTGAGTTCTTTGAACTAGCAGATATGATTCATGTTACACTACTTAATAAAAATGTCCTCCCTGGCAGTAACTGAAACCCTGCTGGCTCCTACGGATGACTAACTGGTTCATGTGGTATGGCATAATGGCCTGGGTGTACGTATACTACTGTCCTAGAGTGGCTAACTTAGAGAAGAGCCCTATAACAACAGCTCAAGTGGAAAAGGGCTGGCTTCTACCTCCCATACTATACATTTGTGGTAATAGCTGACAGCCATGGTTCCATATACCTCGATACAGTACTGAAATACCAGATGTTATCTGTTGATCTTTGTTACAATAACAGTAACACACAGTTTGAAATATACTATATTTATAGCACCATGTACATTTGGCTCCAAGAGACAAATTTTACTTTCAGTTGCACCCGTGTACACCAGCGATAATTCCACTGAAATTAGGAGAGTTAATTCTGGTTTAAGAGAGCACAATATTTGGCACTGTTACCTGAATTCTGGGCTGAATCATCACAGATACTCCGGCGATCTCACACAGATCACACACAAATTGTTATTAGTAACTAGGGCTGTCAATTAATCACAGTTAACTCACGTGATTAACTCAATTGCACTGTTAAATAATAGAATACCAATTGAAATGTATTAAATCTTGTGGATGTTTTTCTACATTTTCATATATATTGTATTCTGTGTTGCAGCTGAAATCAAAGTGTATATTATTTTTGCTTGCAAATATTTGCACTGTAAAAATGATTTAAAAAATAGTATTTTTCAATTCACTTCATACAAATATGATAGTGCAGTCTCTTTGTAATGAAAGTGCAACTTACAAATGTAGATTTTTTTACATGACTGCACTCAAAAACAAAACAATGTAAAATTTCAGATCCTACAAGTCCATTCAGTCCTACTACCTGTTCAGCCAATCGCTAAGACAAACAAGTCTGTTTACATTTAATGGAGATAATGCTGTCCTCTTCTTATTTACAATGTCACCAGAAAGTGAGAACAGACATTTGCATGGCACTTTTGTAGCTGGCATTGCAAGGTATTGTTTGTTTACATTTAATGGAGATAATGCTACCCTCTTCTTATTTACAATGTCACCAGAAAGTGAGAACAGGTATTTGTATCGCACTTTTGTAGCTGGCATTGCAAGGTATTTATGTGCCAGATCTGCTAATCATTTTTATGCTCCTTCAAGCTTCGGGCACCATTCCAGAGGACATACGTTCATACTGATGATGCTCATTTAAAAAAATAAGTGTTAATTAAATTTCTGACTCAGACCTTGTGGGAGAATTGTATGTCCCCTGCTCTGTTTTACCCACATGTTGGCATATATTTCAAGTTTATAGCAATCTTGGATGATGACCCAGCATATGTTGTTCATTTTAAGAACACTTTCACTGCAGATTTCACAAAACGCAAAGAAGGTACCAGTGTGAGATTTCTAAAGATAGCTACAGCACTTGACCCAAGATTTAAGAATCTGAAGTGACTTCCAAAATCTGAGAGGGATGAGGTGTGGAGCTTGCTTTCAGAAGTCTTAAAAAAGCAACACTCCAATGTGGAAACTACAGAACCCAAATCACCAAAAAAGAAAATCAACCTTCTGTTGGTGGCATCTAACTCAGATAATGAAAATGAACATGTGTCGGTCTGCACTGCTTTGGATCGTTATCAAGCAGAATCCGTCATCAGCATGGATGGATGTCTTCTGGAATGGTGGTTGAAGCATGAAGGGACATGTGAATCTTTGCACATCTGGCACATAAATCTCTTGCGACGCCGGCTACAACAGTGCCGTGAGAACACTTGTTCTCACTTTCAGGTGACATTGTAAACAAGAAGCGGGTATTATTATCTCGTGAATGTAAACAAACGTGATTGGCTAAAGAAGAAGTAGGACTGAAGGGACCTCCAGGCTCTAAAATTTTACATTGTTTTATTTTTGAATGCAAGTTTTATTGTACATAATTCTACATTTGTAAGTTCAACTTTCATGATAAAGTGATTGTACTACAGTCCTTGTATTAGGTGAATTGAAAAATACTATTTCTTTTGTTTTTTTACAGTGCAAATACTTGTAATCAAAAATAAATTTTAAGTGAGCACTGTACACTTTGTATTCTATGTTGTAACTAAAATCAGGATATTTGAAAATGTAGAAAATATCCAAAAATATTTAAATAAATGACTTTCTATTATTAACAGTGCGATTAATCACAATTAATTTTTTAATCGTTTGACAGCCCTATTAGTAATTGATTAATTAGTACTTAATTTAAGCATAGAGTGTCAGCTTACTGTTGTTGAAGCAGTGGAAAGGTGGCTGTAATCCACCTTCCCATTCCCCTCATCCTGGAGGATGCTAAGAACTGCTCTGTGTTATACTGGTTGCTGCAGTCTCATAAGGACCATTCCAGGATTGATTGAAGTGCATTCCAGCCCCACTCCCAGCATGACTCCTCCCTGCCTCTGACATACTCCCTGTTCAGATGGGGAGCAGGTGGCCTAAAGCTGGCTAAACCATCTTTGCATCACTCAGGGGATTTAATTATGTCAGAAGAATTCCCAAGTGCCCCTTTAGGGCATCTTCATGGTTGGTTTGTGCTGCCTGACCAGCACAAACTATCAGAACAGGAACTTATTGGATGAAGTACCAATTAATCAACTATATATTGAAATTTGTGTGAGATATAACTCGCAAGTGTCTCTCCATGGTTAGGGTTTGTAGAAACATTTAGGGGGTAAGCATTAATTTGTTGTAACACACCAAAGCACAGTTCATAAATACAGAGCGCTCTGAGTGACACAGATTCTCTTTTCAGTTATCCAGTTTGGATTTGTAACCTTGTTTGTTGCATCCTTCCCACTGGCCCCTTTGTTTGCGTTATTGAACAACATCATTGAAATACGTCTAGATGCAAAGAAATTTGTCACTGAGCTTAGAAGACCGGTTGCAGTCAGAGCAAAAGATATAGGTAAGTAAATTATCTCATGACTAGGCTATTTGGTAATGTTACTCCTTTTTTTTATTTATTGATTGATGGCAGGAATTTTTTTTATGCTGTTGGCTTAATTAACAGGAAGTTCTTTATAGTACAATTGAAAACATTAGAGTGTAACTTAGCTATGAATTGTCATAACTTATCAAAGCTTTACTTTTAAAATATTAAGAGCAGATTAATCTTTTATTAAGTAAGCATCAAACATCTGAGGATCAGGAATGATCAATAAAACAGTGAGATATAGTGCATGGTTTTCCCCATCTGTCGTTCTTCCTGGCCATGCAGGTTTTATTGCGGAAACAAAAGCTTCTGCATTAAAAACTCCAGTTCCTCAGCTGGGCAGGGGAGATACATAGGGGCAAAGGGGAGACTGAGTGACTGCTGAAACATGTGGGAGTTATTTCAGCTGCTTGCTTCCTGGCCAGTATGAATTCTGGGACATTGGAAGCTAGACACAGCAGCGGACCTGGCTCAAACGAGGTCCTACAGTTGCATAGAAGCACAATACCAGATCTGCTACCTGAGGATCTCTTGACGACAGAGGAGATGAGAGATGGATTTGCCCCTGCAAACTGTTTTCCCTCATTACCAGTTAATTGGATGCTGGAAATTCACAAATAGAAAACTCATTGAAAAGAATTATTCAAGTTATAGTGTAAGTCAATATGAGCAAAGAAAATCTACTGTTAATTACCATACAATGTGTTCCCCAGTTTGGGGGCATTTCTAAATGCCCCCCATTGTGCCTAGGTATTGAAGGACACGTGAGGGATTGTCTCTGTGGTCTTTTCCATTCCTTTTGTCAAGTTTTGCCCTCACCATCACATCATTTTTTCTGTAGTTTGTGTGAGTTCCCTGGCTTCTTCAGCAAGTGCTGTGTTTTTGAAATGTCTGCTTGTTGTAAATCAGTGCTATTGAGATCATTTAGGAGAATTTCAGATTAACTGAATTTCTGCCAAGGTTCCAAGGGCCAAAATATCACCTTGTCATGAGGAAAACCACACGAGGCTTGAGACAGGAATCAACAGAAAGAAAGGAGGAGCATGCATAATGAGAGGGGATGTTCTAGCCAATAGAAATCCTATGCAATCATTGGCAGTGAGCAGGGGCCTGCTCCTGCTTCCCACAATGAGCTCTTCACCAAGCACAACTTGCACACCTCCCAAGATTGGCCTTTAAACAGGAGCAGGAGAAGGCCCTATATCTGATTCTGTTACAACTTTGCTGGAAAAACAGATGCATTTGTCTACTCACCTAGTTTTTCTGAAACATGAATTAAGTCACTGTTGCTAAATAGAGATATACTAACAATGACCAGATTTAGAATAAATGATGAGAAAGGTGGAGTTGACTGTATGCTTATTCATAGGTGCTAGAACTAGGAGTGCTGCCGCACCACCTGATTTGAAGTGGTTTCCATCATATACATGATTCACAGTTTGATTCATAGACTCATAGACTCATAGACTCGTAGGTCAGAAGGGACCAATATGATCATCTAGTCTGACCTCCTGCACAAAGCAGGCCACAGAACCCTACCCATACACTTTTATAACAAACCCCTAACACATTGATGGTTATCGAAGTCCTCAAAAATGTGTTTGACAGCACCTCAAGCTGCAAGAGATCCGACGAGAAGATACCCATGCCCACGCTGCAGAGAACGGGCGAAAAACTACTCAGGCCCTGCAAATCCGCCCGCTGGAGAAATCCATTCCCCAACCAATATGGCAATCAGCTAACCCTATGAGCATGTGGGCAAGACTCATACAGCCACACCCAGGAAAGAATTCTTGCATAACTCAGATCCCATCCCATCCAGCATCCCCCAACACTTGAGCAGACTATCTGCTGATTAATACCAAGATGCAATTGCCCAATTAAACTATCCCATCAGTATCATCCTCTCCATATCTTATCAAGCTTAAGTCTTAAAGCCAGATAAGTCTTTTTGCCCCCTACTGCTTCCTCGGAAGGCTGTTCCAGCACTTCACTTTCCCTAAGTGTGTAGAAAAGCCTTCGTCTAAGTTCAAAGTCTAAATTCCTAATATCATTATTCTCCCATATTCGGTCCTTGTGCTACATTAGTACTAAGCTTAAATAATTTCCTCTCCCTCCCTAACGTTTAACCCCTGATATATTTATACGAAGCAAGCAATCCCCCGCAGCCTTCTTATTGGCCGGCAAACAGCCAAGCTCTTTGAGTCTCCTTTCTAAGGCAGGTTTTACCATTCCTCGGATCATCCTAAAGCTTCTCTGTAACCTGTTCCAGTTTGAATTCATTCCTCTAAACTGGGACACCAGAACTTCACGAGACAACGACAGAATATCTAATGGAGATGACTAATGTGGGGTTCACTCCACAGACAGAAAAAGACAGACTTTCTTGTAAGTGTAATATATAAGATGACGACCACTAGAGGTGTGAGTGAGCTAACACATTAACACCATAGGGAATAGTCAATTAGCTGCTAATGACCCAATCCTTATCCATCCTCTACTTGTCAATATGACTTAACGCCTGAAGGGTCTAATGGACTTATCTATAGCATTAGCATGTTAATCGCCTCAGAAGATTCCACAGCTCTCTTAAGTCGTATTGTCTATTGTAAGTTTGATCTTTCCTTTGGCAGAAATTAGACCGGACCCTGACTAACTCTGTCATTGAGTATGGGTTACAGAGAATGGCCTGGAGTGCTTCATTAAAGACATCGCTGACCACTTGAGTTGTCTTTGAACGCAACCAATACCTTATGATTTCCTGATGTCAGACCTTCGATCAGATGTCATTTTCTATTCTTTTGTGTCACGAGGATGTCGGTTGGCCAATGTAATACAATCTGGCTTGACGATGGCTTGGCAATTCGTAGCGGCACACTGATGGAAAATATCATGTGGATAGGAATTCGATGTCAAGTGGGAACGCAGCCACCGCATCCAAGGCGTGTGGATTAGATGTGTAGATTTCTATCGAGAAGGATGTACTACTCTTCATATATAAAATTCATGTGGCCACAGCAGGCTGGATTGTGAAGTCTTGTGTCAATGTAGCACCATATTCCGACTACCAAATTGGCTTTCTCATGTGCACAATAAGCAAATCTCATAGAAGGATGTAGCTTCCATCTCATCTAGCATGGCCGAACAGTTTACAAAATCTCAATGTCACCTCCGCCAGTTGTGGTAGCTCGTACAGAGGTGGGATAGCTCCTATAAATCTTTCGGCTCTGTATAGTAGTAACTCCCGCCGTTTAGCCTTCATGTGCCTCTTAGAGTCAGACAACAGTACCGCGTGAAAGTGCACAGATCCGCATTTATGACCTTAACGTGTGGGCAGACCTATTGAATTATAAGAGGTGTTATCAATCTTCAGACGTACTAACAAGGACTGACTGAAGGAGATCCTCATAGAGTGTAAAGAGCGGCGAAAGAGTAAGTAATGAGACAGGTCATAGGAACGTTGCTGCTGTGGTTAATGACAGTGTCGAATGGTATATCACTAAAAGAGATGATTTAAAAAACCAAATTAGTCACGCACGATTTCGCGCTGAGGCCTTTTAGTCTCTATTAGAGAACTCCTGGTGAGGTAAGTAGTGAGAAGCGCCAAGGAGAAGATAACACGCTGGGAATTACAACTCATGTAATCACCATCTCACCACCCGTGCTAGACAACGTAACCTCACTGGCCCACTGCCCCGGACACAAGATGAGGGAATTAACACCTTCCATGACTACTGAGATAAGCCCAAATAAGAAATCTTACAAGTTCTGGGTATTCGACGGGGACACTTCGCGCGCTCTCAGAAATACTGCACAGTTCCATGATCAAACACAAACCTCTTCTCTTTGCCCTCCTAGCATGCCCTTCCCACAACGCAACTTTCATCCTTATCTTTCAGTGGCACACACCATACGAACGGTGTGGGGCTCACCAATCTAAAGCTGTAACTAACATCCACATGTGGGAACCCATGTCAACTTTCAGGGGCCATACCCCTCAGTCCTTACACTACGCACAACTGGTAAGAGCTTAGTATACTCTCTTGCTGAGCTAGCCTCTGATTAGATTAGTCGGATGACAGCCAGCCTACCTTCCCGACTGGCAGTCCCTGGCAAATGACGAGGAGCTGCTGCTGCGAGGGTCTAAAGTAGCCTGGTTGCGAGGTCTGAGGACAATTCACATGCACGAGCAATGCAGACTGAACCTCAGAATCGCCAGCCTGGCCATTCTGGTCATGCTCGACAACGATATCGCGAGCATGATGAACAGGTCTGCGTTCAGATTTTTAATCGGAGCACTAGGAAGGTTAGGCCCCCCCGCATTTATATAGGAGGTAGAGGATCCCATGAATTGCCTTCCCGCCGATCATTCAGCGGCCTGTCCTGTCTAAATCCCTGTGAAATTGCTTTCAGCTCTCGCAAATACACCTCAGTTACCATTGACCTCAAGTCCTGTAATCTACTTTCCTCTCTCCTTTAAAAATTTTCCAAGACTTAACATACTACACTCTTCAGTTAGCGTGATCCACATCAGTCAATGAGAACCAAGAACTTGAGCCTCAGGTCCTCTGGAGTAAATGAAAAGCTTTACATGCCCTTGAGACACCAAGATGCATCCAAAAAGGGTGTGGGAATAGCAGGGTCCCGCTGAACTAGCTCAATCCACGGAGTTCCCGGTCACTATGTACCTTTTAACAAATTATTTCTTTTTTCTGCCCATTCTGTCACTTTGAGTAGTAACGTGAATGATGCAGACTCATGAACAACGTTAGCAATTCTCAGCGTACGGCCACAACCAAAAATAAGCGTTATTGCACATTCTACTGGGCTTTCTCACCTCTTAACAGTCACTGCATCTAACACACGAGTGAGAGATTAAAGATTACTATTTTGTTAGCGGAGTCCATAAATAAATGGAGCTCAGCTGCATATTTCGAGTGCATCCGCTGCCAGAAAGCTCCTGACGGTCAAGACTAAATTTAAATGGAATAATATACCACTATTGACCAAGAAATGATGAAATAATGTCTTGATCTTAATGTTCTGCATTCTTATTTCTGCAATGCTTGGCAAACTGCTTCCTTGACCGATCTTTGTGAGTCATAAAACTACTATGTGCAATATACTATGGGAATTTTTATTCTATAGACACATACGGTTTTGAAAAATATTGGCTTTCTGAAACTGAGCAGTTTTTGTCAACGAATGGAAACTCCAAAAGGTCACTGAGAAACTAAGAAGTGAATAGGTAGATATCCTCATTCTGTGTTACCTCTACCTGCAAGATGCGGTAAATATCCACCTCCAATATCCTCATTTCCCGTTTATCATCATCCTGATGATCAATTCACTACATTACCTCTTCGCCACATCCACTACATCCTCACTAGTTCTATATTAAAGACACTTGAGGGCGAGTACTATTTAGATATTGGGCCAGCCTAGATTATCCTTTAACGCTCCATTCATCCTCAGTGATAGCGGGCCACTTCTCTTCTTTTTTGTTTTCTTTTAATTTATCGTGGATGTAAGAACCATTTTCACTCTTACAGCAGTAATTCATAAACACTATTCCTTTTTGTCTTGTTGACTTTTTAATTGGTTTATTCTCCTTTTGAGGCAGTCCAGTTTACATGGGCTTTTAGCCTTCCTCATTTATCCTACATGTTCTGACCTCACTAAGTAGCTTCCCTTGCAATTGCCGCCTGTCATTCCACTCCCTGTAATGCTTTCTGCTTTATTTTCGCTTAAAATATCCCCTCTCTGGAGATCTTGCTCAACCGCTGGGCCCTACAACGTCTCCCATGGTTTTTTCCCCTTTTTGGCGGACAGGGCTGCCGACAGTTGTCGCAGCATGCGACTTAAAGTATTATCAGGGCCCTCTCCGATTTAATCACAGTTCCTCCATCCAATCCACTTCCCAACTATTCGCTTATCTTTAAAATTAGCCCTTGAGAAGTCAAAAAACTATATCCCAATCTACCTTATGTTTATTCTCCATCTAATTTGAACTGAATCAGCTCATGATACTCGAACCAAGGTTTGTCCCCTACCACCATTTCTTCTACAGGTCTCACTGCCACCAAACAATTCTCCAATGGCATCCCTCTTGTCGGTAATTCACTA
Organism: Chelonoidis abingdonii; assembly: GCF_003597395.2. Lineage (NCBI taxonomy): Eukaryota > Metazoa > Chordata > Testudines > Testudinidae > Chelonoidis > Chelonoidis abingdonii. Next base: position 68,202,538 of record NC_133772.1, read on the forward strand.
CCCTGGTGAAGAATCTAAATCTGCTATCACATCCAGAAAATCTGACCTATTTATCTTGCAAGCACTTTGTCCCCCAGTCTATGATCATGGAAGTGAAGCTCTCCATCGATCAGCACACTTTTCACTTAGTGGTTTACTTGGTTTAAAGACATATAAGAGGTCTCTATCCATATCCAATCAGATCCCGGACATCTGAGCACACCCACCAGCACTATCTAGGGGAAGGGCCTAGTAGCTTTTTTACCCGGTGTGATTTTTGCCCAGACCGACTCTGTCTATCCATTCCATCACTTCTTATTTCATTACAGTTAACCTCATCATTGATGTACAGTGCTACCACCACCTTTGCTTTCTTCCTGTTTTTTCTAAACAGTACATAGCCTTCGATACTTGTACTCCAGTCATGAGTACTATTCCACCAGTTCTGTTATCCCTATAATTTGGTTTCACTTCCTGCACCAGTAGCTCCAGTTCTCCATCTTGTTACCACTGAGCTCCTCGCATTATGTACGACATTTTAATTTTGGCGTTTGGCCGTCAGTGACATTCTTTACCCCGTTGTGCACAGTTCTAACCACCAGCTCACCTGTTAGTCTAGTTTTTCTACTCCCTATTCCTCCTTGGGTCAATTCTTCGGTCCACAAGGGTATCCCCTCTCACTTTGTTTACTTCCCTCTCCAGGTTAAATTCTGGCGTGGAGATCTCCTGGACATCTCCCAACCATCTCCCCCTACTTCTAGTTTCAAGCTCTCTTAATGAGGTGGCGAGCTCTCCATCCTAAGAAGTCTATTTCCCTCTTACTTAAGTGAAGTCCATCCCGAGAGACAGTCGTCTGTCCGTAAATGCTTCCCAATGACTGTAACCACAGCCCTCCTCATAGCCCACTGCCTGCCATCTGTTAATCGTCACATCTTGTCACTCCTTCGTCGCCTGCTCTTCAGGAACTGGCAGAACTCCGCTGAAGATCACCTTGAGCCTCGATTTCCTTTGAGCGTCTTCCCCAGTCTGGACATAGTCCTCCTTGATACAGTCGAGCGAGTAACTAGCCGTATCATTCGTTCCCACATGAAGGACAATCAACAGATTCTTTCCCGCTCCCGCAATGCCTCTCAGCACCCCCACTATACAATTTGTTTCAGGCACTCCTGTACTTATTAGTTGCTCCGGGTTTATCTTAATTGCATAGGATTTTCTAGGTTACAAGATGCTAGTCCCTGGAAATTTTATGCATAGTAAACACGCACCAGATCAGTAGATGTTAGACAATTCATCTTGATTGTCAAAGCTACAGAAGCTCGAGTCCCAGCTGGGGTGCTGTTTTGTCATGAACTGTGGCCTTATACATCCAGATGCCGGAGTCATTGGCACAGATCAAACCTATGACATTCAGTACCAAAAGCATGGGCCCCTAGTACTTGAGCTAAAGGAGAACTCTTTTACCTGCGATTAGTAACCAGAAGATTATTACAATCCTGGGGGACAGTCGCAGGTAGGATACGTTATCAGATACACAAAATCAATGTGTTATACCAAGACACCACAGAATGTAAGGAGAGACTGGGCAGTGAGACTGGATGATCTCTGTGCATTGTCCTTCCACCACACCTCCAGAGATGATACTAAATTAATATGCTGTCAGTATAGCTTTTGAATGCACAGCCTCCGTACTGTAGAAACCAGGCTCAGGGGTTCCCAGATACAGTGAAGTGGGCAGCAAGGAGAAACCTTACCAGAGTGGCTCCACTGGAACCATGCTGCTGGTGAGGAACGCAGAGGCAATGCAAAGAAATAAGGCATCCATGTGGAAAGCCCTGGTTTATGACAGATCCCTTAAGACTGGTATTCTCAATCGGGCAATATATTCTGCAAAGGGATCTTCTGTGGAGATTCTCGTTCCCCATGTGTCATTTTTTCCTCCTTCCTACCAAAAATTATTTGGGCCCATTTGATCAAACTTCCTGATTTTTTTCCATATGTACCCACTACTCTCTTCCATTTTGCAGTAACCTTGCCGTCCCTTCCCTTCCCTTCCCCCACAAAAGAGTGGCTGCTCAGGAGCTTTTAAAAATGAGGCAGGTGTCTAAATATGAATGTATGGAGCCATATTTTAGGTTCCTGTTGTATGAAATAGGGTTTGTTACAAACTGAAGACATTAAAAACCTAAATAAAGCTGTAGTGATGTGCAGTCATGAGACGTGGCAGATACATGATATTTTCAGTTAACAATGACAAGTTTAACAATCTGAAAGCATTCACCACCATGTTTGTCTTTCCCTTAGGAATCTGGTATAATATCCTCAGAGGTGTAGGAAAACTTGCTGTAATAATAAATGTAAGTAATTCTTTATCAGTAAAATTTGAAAGCAATGGGCCTGATTCTCCACTCCATTACACTGGTTTTCTTCTAACTAATCTCCACTGAAGTCAGTGGAGTCACATGATTTAAAGCAAGCTAATGGACTAGAGAATCAGGTCCTGGGTTTAGTTTTACATAGTCACAGTGTATCATACATTATTTATGCATTATAAAAACTTACAAAATTAAAAGGTTCAGCACTAAACACTAATTGGCAATAAAAGCCATAGTAAACATGATCAGTGGTAGCCTTGCATCTTTTCCCAGACTATTTTTACTGCATCTGCTGACCTTAAACTAGCCTTGCTTCCTAGTAGTCTAGATATTTTGCAAGTATCTTTCCTTGACCACATTTTTAAACAAATGCTAATTAAAAAACCTGCCCCCCCTCTACACTTATTGGGCCAGACCTTCAATTGGTGTACGTCAGTTTAGCTTGACTGCATTCAGTTTACACCACCTGGAGATCTGTCTCTTAATGATGTGTTCCTATAAGGAAGACAAGATATGATCCATGTCCTTAGGACTCTGTGTAGCTACAGAAATTAATAAGAATGTTTTCATTTACTTCAGTGAATGCAGACTAGGCCCTTAGGAAAACATGCAAGACTACTTTGTGTCATACAATCAGACTGCTTTGGATCATTTGAGTCTTCAGAAAACTTTTAGACTGGGGTTAAAACAGTAGAATACTCTGACTTTTGTTTACATTTACACATTTGTCTGTGTTTGTGTCTGTGTATATATTTAACACAGGGCCTCTGAGAGCAGGTTCGGGCCCCGGGGAAAAAAATTTCGGGGCCCCAGCAAAGGCGGACTGGCTAAACAGAGCTGATGAAGCCAGGCCCCTTTCTGGACTGCCGGGCCCCGGTAATTTATACCAGCTTCCCTCTCCTCTCATCAGCCCTGATTACATGTGTTACACAAACAAACACTATTTCATCTCACAGTCCCTTCACACCCAACAAAAGTTAGATCTGTGTCAAAGTTACAAACAAGGTGAAAAGAGGGTCTAGAAACAACAAGAGAGGAAACAATGCTGGACATGTGACTCATTTTGAATACTGTGCATCTGTGGAGTCTCTGGTTTTCTCCCAGCCTTAACTTCTAAGGATGTGTTTTCCCCTTACATTATCTTATAAATAGATGTGGATGAAATCTTTCAACCAAACTTTTTTCAGGAAAAAAATGCAGATTTGGGTCAACTGAAACATTTCGCAAATTTGTATAGATTTTGTTGTATTGCTTTGGTCCCAAAAAAAAAAACCTACAAAAAAATTCTGAAAAAGTAAAAATGTTTCATTTCAAATGAAACATTTTGATTCAAAATGGCCTTTTATTTTGAAATTACCTTGAATTTCATCTTGTACAAATTTAAAAAAAGGCTCAAAATCAAAATGAAGCCTTTTGTTTTGAGTAGAACAAAACATTTTGTATGACCCAAAATGATTTTTTTTAACTTTTCTATTCACTAAAAGTTTTGAAAACTTTCATTTTCAGGTCAACCTAAAATTATTTTCTTGAATTTTTAGACTTGACAGAACTAAACAAATCTATTATTTGTACAGCTCTACTTTTAAACTCCTTCTCTAGCTACTAGACAGTTGTCACTGTGGAGTCTTCTTCCAACTTAAAGGAGAAGATGAGAGGCCACTCAGAGGCCTGTGCCACTCTTGAAGTGGTCCTCAGGATAGCAAAGAGTATATAACCCTCCAAGCAGGTTAGCTCCACCATGCACCTCAGTAACTTGGGAAGTGCTTTCTCCACTGAAGACTGATCCAAAACCCATTGAAATCAATAGAAAGACTTCCACTGATTTCAGAGGACTTGGGATCAAGCCTTCATTTCCAAGCAGGGAAGTCTCACAGAGGCAGCACCCAGAATTGCTGACAGAGCCAGTTCCCAGTCAGTCAGTCTTATATTTTGGTGTGCTGCCTTTAATTTCCCCTTTCTCATCTTTCCTGCTTCTCCTCTTTTGCCTTAGAAAATTCTTCCTATTCTCCCACATTCCTCCCTGCAATCTCTCTTCAGGCATTACCCACTGCTGTTCTCCTTACTTTAATCTACTCTCTGTTTTCTATCGTAGCACAAGTAAAACTTTTTGTACTGCACATACATGAGCTGAGTGCAAATTACAATCTCTTTCATGATAGCAATAAATGAGAAAAGCCAAAGGTATTGAGAACACAACTAAATTGGCTGTCCTTGTATTCTGTGTATCACGCTTCTTTATAAAACCTGAGGATAATATGAAATTTTAGTGACTGTAAAAAGGCCATCTGGCCGCATGCTTGTTGTTTTATCTTGATCTAGTTAAAAACCTCATTAAAATTAACAGATTTTTGCAAAGCAGAGGGCATTTAAAGAGTTGATTCACCATAAGTTATTTGCAGCACATAAAAGTACATCCAGAGCTATCAATCAGAGCTTATACAATCCATCTGGGACCAGTTGTAATTGGCGCAGAGGGAAACAGCATGGTGTTTTTGCTTTTTAGCAATGTTATTTTGAACAGTCATAGACTTAACATAATTAATACATGACAGCAAAGCACAGTAAATTGTAAGACACCTTTAAGGTTGGAAACATTACTGGTATTTAATAAGAAAAATACCTGCTATTTATTTATTCTACTCATTTATCTAAGAATAGCAAAAGACCAAAAGAAAAAACCAAACAAAAAACAACAACTCTGCAGTCTAAGAAACTCTAGAGTCTGGGTCTGATCTGATTGATCAAGTTGTAGTGATCTTTAGCAGTTTTTGCTACAAGGAGATCTTGTTCCCTTTTTGTTGTGATCAGCTACTATCTGATATGCAGGGCCAGTTGAAACACATTTATTTGGAGCCCCCATCTTCAAGGCCCAAAGCCTGGTCTACAATCTTCTCTTTCTGTCTACTCTAAACACAGAATGTGAGGGCTTGCGATAGTGGTTGGGAGGGAGCTGAAGTGGGAACAGAAAAAGTAGTGTGTCCAGGACTAGTGCATGTGTTTGTGGAATTTGAGGAATAGCGGATAGAGGTTTTGTGCTACATAAGGGTGATGGGGACTGAGTAACGAAAAAGGGGACAATGTCTGGATTCCCCAGGGAGCTCAAGTATTTACATAGCTTCAAGCTGGCTGAGATCTCTACTTATAGTTGACACCACGCAGCTCTGGAACTTGAGCAGCAAACATCACATTGATGGGGTTTCCATATCCTTAGTGACCATTGGGCTGCAGACTTAGACTTATTGTCTGAATCAGCCCACTGCATAACATTTCTTCAACTCATAAGCATTATGTGGGAAAGATACACTTGCGTATGTTATCCACTAAGCATTATCTGAATATTGCATTCATTCTTTACTCTTATGGCTTAGGCATTTGTGATCTCATTCACATCTGACTTCATTCCACGCCTCGTGTACCTGTATATGTACAGTGAGAATGGCACCATGCATGGCTTCGTGAACCATACGCTATCCTCTTTTAATGTCAGCGATTTTCAAGGAGGAACAGCTCCAAATGACCCAATGGAACTTGGCTACGAGGTTCGGATATGCAGGTACTCTCTTGAATGATAGTCATTTTAAATTATTTTCCCTGTTGAATGGAAGTACTAGCTTCTTCCTGTGTCTGGTGGGACTCATAGTTACACAGTCACATACCACCTGATTTAAGTCCTGTTATAGTCTATTGGTAGCTCAGTCTTTTTTATCCTATATAGAGAGCAGTTACCATTGAAATCTTTGCATATAGGTAAAGTTACCACAGCACTTGCAGCATATGCATTGCTTAGTTTGAAAAAAATGAGCTTACCATGTAAATGTTAAAAACTTGTCAGGGCATTTGCAAAGTGTTTATTGCTGACTAAGTATTTATCAACTATTTGCGTTAGAGGAGGGAGCAAAAAAAAAAAATACAAACCCAAGCCTCCAGCATTGTATGTAACTCTTCTATCCAACTTCAGGATCTAGCATGATTGATGAATTTAGGAATTTACAAAGTCATAACCATCATCCTTCCAGCTCAGGATAGGGCAACACCACTTCTTAATCATCCAAAGCTGCTGGTGAATCAGTGCAAGGCACTTGTCTCCTTTGCTTGACCAAAAAGCCTCTGCGTCACTTCCAGTCATTACAGAACTAAGGAAGATACTGGTAATCATATGAGGGTCTTCTGGAACATGCTACATTTTTGAGGCTTGTAAGATATAACATCACATAATGTTGTGCTGTGACATGATGTTTTGATGCAGTCCCTTCACAGCATACTGATGCTTTGGGGCAACAAGATGACATTTTGCCAAGATGTCACAGTATTGCATCATGATCCAGCTTGGCAGGAATCGATTTAAATCGGTAGATATCAGTAAACATCGATTTCAACTGCCGCACTGAAATAGATAGGGGAAAAAATATCCATTGGTTACAAATGATGCAAGTGCAGCCTCCCCCATGCACCTTGTGTCTGCAAAAAATGGATGCTTCTGGCTCTGCAGCAGCGCAGAGAGACATCTACAGCCTTGCTGTCACAGAGGTGAGGGAATGGGGCCATGGCAGAGAGGCTGTGGAGACTCTCTATGTGGCTCTATGGGGCCAGTGATGCTAGATCCCTTCAGCCCAAAGTGCAAGGAAGGCTATTGTCCTGGTGGAGCAGGGCAGAGCAGAATATTTCAGCTGGTCAAGAAATCTGGGTCAACATTGAAATGCATTCTTTGCCTAGGCTAACTTAGATATGCATCAGCTTCAAAATGTCCTCAAAGCCTGCAATTGGGGATCAAAGTCAAAAGCAGCAATGAGAGCAATTCAAACAGCAAAGATAAGGACAAAGATTGGAGACATTATAGAAAAAAAATATGGGATTTTGGTTTGTTTCTATTGGAAAATGACAGAAATTGACAAGAGGGGGAAAAAAGGTAGATCATTCAGAGTTTTTCTTAATTTATACTATTTACAACTATCGAAGAAATCAAAAGCTACTGTTAATATGCCTATTAAAATTAAAAATCACTTTTACTGTGACATGAAAGTGAAAACCAACTAGAATCAGCAAAGTTATCTACTCTTGCTACCTTTCCTTTCCGCTGTATCCCTGAGGTGATCTCTCTGGAGGGAAGAAATACCAGTTTGATTGAAATGTTTTCAATGTAAAATTATGACTAGAAGGGTAGAGTAGGCTTCATGGCCCAATACACAGCATCGTATTTTCTTTTCTCCTTTCCCCACAAATCCCTTTTTAATTCCCATTCCATCTTTTCTCTCACACTCCCTTTCTTCTTGTAAAATCACATTTCAGGATATAATTCCTGCATACATAGATAATAGAATGGTACTAATTTAAATTCTTCCATTTTTTGGTCAGGATACTTTTTAAAAACAAAATAAAATTGCTGTTGATACATCAGATTCATCGAATATATAAGCCAGTGATATAATGAAATTCTTTTCTCATACCCACTCAGCAAGAGCTTGGCTCCAATCTTCTGTTCTTCCTATGTGTGGAGATCTAAATATTGGAGTTCTGATCCACCATATCAATCTGAGATCAGTATTTTACTCTTATAGCTGAACCTGAAACACAAAATACCTCCCAAACTTGGAAAAAGTTTAGGTTGTGATCTGAATTTTACAGCTCAGCCCCTCTTTACTCTGAGTTTATATTGTTCATACTGATTAGAAAACAAACATTTAAGAGTCGTCATCTTCTAATCCACATAAAATTTGAAGGCTGTGTGTTAGTTTTGTCTTGTTTGGCTGGATTTTTACACAGCCTTTCTGTAAGAGGGATTTGTATCAAGGAGGTCTGAATTAGACTTTAATGCATATTCCGTACTAAATCCTAATTGTGTGAACATTTTAAAACAACATCCTTGATTTATTATGTCTTGTTTTACAGATACAAAGATTACCGAGAACCCCCATGGTCTGAAAACAAATATGAAATTTCAAAGGACTTCTGGGCTGTCCTAGCAGCAAGATTAGCATTTGTGATAGTTTTTCAGGTACAGTTTGATGTAAATCTTTTCAGACTCCTAACAAGGAAAGAGACATCACATATACATACATAAAACTATTCCTTAACTAAATGAGATGAATATCATTTACCAGTCAAAGGTCCTCCCTGAGGGCACTGATCTTCACAACCTTCTCAAGCATGATGCAAAGCCACAGAACAGCCATGGGATGTATCCCCCACAGGGATACACTGCTCCCTGCACCACATGCAGTGTATATAGACCAGTAACTTTAATGGGAGGTGAGACATCACTCAGGTCACATTTAAATCCTACAAGCAGGGGTTAAGAAAGATTTAAGAGCAGACTTGGAGTAACCAATGTGCACTCAGTACACTTGCACAGGGCCCCCAACATAAGGGGTGCTCTGCTCACTGGATTTGATGGCATTGCAATGGGCCAAACTTGAGTGGTGATGTGACCCCACGTCCCATGTAAAAATTATACTCATTCAAATTTGGCCTGGCCGCCTGCCCATCTTGTTCTGTGAGTGTGGGGCAGGCAGTGGGAGTGAAGAGAGTCACTGGGCAGCCAGGATTAGGAGGAGTCTCCCTAGCCCAGGACAGCACAGAGTGCTGGGCTGGGATGGGGAGGAATGGGGGTCCCACCGGTGAGCCCCCAGGAAGATCCCAAGGCAGTGGGTGAGGGACTCAGGGTAGTTGTTGGTAGGCTCTTGGGCAAGTGGAAAGGGATTTAGGGCTGTGGGTGAGGGATGGAAGCAAGTGGGGAATGTTAAGCAGTGGGGTGAATTGTGAGGGCTGTTGGAGGACAGTGGGGCATGTTGGGGGGCCAGGATGTGGGGGCTATGGCAACAGGGGCTGTGATTCTGGGGGCTTCAGTGGGGAGGGATGTATGTCAGGGCTGATGGGATACATGGAGGGCTGTCAGGATAAGTGAGGACTGGGGAAGGGTTGTTGGGATATATATTGGTCGGGAGGTACATTTGGGGCTCAGTGTGGTAGGTATGTATGGGTTGGGTGTGCTTCCTGAACGGCCCTCTATTCATGTTGTGCAAATCTGGCAACAGCTGGAGCAAAATTCTGAGCTGTCACAGCATCCCTCAGGTTTGCAGCCACTCCTCTGTCATGACAGCAGATGGTGTGGCAGTCCCTGGGCCTAATTTGAACCTCACCACTCCCAAGTTCTTGTGCTTGCTTCTCTGTGGGCGGCCCGATACAGCCTAATGGCCTCCCTCCACACAATCACCCCTTGGGAGGGGTAGTGTTTCCTAATGGCCAGAGTCTATATAAATTACTCCCAGCATTGGAGCAGTGCAGCCCAATGGCCGGAGTCCATATAATTTCCCCCCTCACAGAGGGTAGTGTGGCCTAGCAGCCAGAGTCCAGGTAACTTGCCCAAGTGTCAGGAAGTGTGGCCCAAGGGCCAGAGCCCATATAATCATCCCTCTCAGACAAGGTAGCGTGCCCTAGTGGCCAGAGTCCATATGATTCCCATGGTGTGAAGGGCTGGTAGGGGGACCCAGGCCACGCTCTCCACCGGGTCCTGACTCAGGGCTCTGATAGTGGCAAGTTCCCCTTGCCACCAGCTCGGCGGGATCCACCCAAAACATGCTAAGTGTCTGTGCGGCTCTAATGCCATTTTCCTCTAAAGTTCCCCTGGGCATTTCCTACCATAATCTCTGGGTTCTCTGCTTCGGGGGATCCTCTGTTCAATTCCCCTCCTGTGACGTACTCCGTCTGGCATCAGGGTGCATCCCAGCTTGGCTGGCTTCTGGATCCTGGAGCGCAGGCTGTCCCTCTTTGGAAGCTGACAGCGTGCCTCCTTGCCCTCCAGTGGTCAGCCCAGACTGAACAGCTCTGCAGGCTTTTATGCTTGTTCTCCAGTTGGAGCATGCCCAGCAGAGCCTCAGGGGCATGGCTTCCTCTGCTGGGCAGGAAGAATTAACCCCTATGGTATCAATGCAGTGCCGCTCTGCCCCATCACAGTCCCCAATTTCCATAGAACACAGGGCCTCAAAATTCTTTAAATCAAGCCTGCTTAAGTGGTACATAGGCTGCTATGATGGTCCTGAGTGGATTTCATCTACAGTCATTTCTGGAGCAGGCCAAAAAATGAATTTCTAGCCATGGAAAACGCCAAGCTTTCAAAATTTGATTTCCTCTGAAATTGGGAGGAAAAAGCCAAGATCTCTGCATGTTTTGCTAAATAAAAATATTTCATATAATGGATTATATAAACATCAAAATTGAAGTCAAAACTAAACATTTTGACCTTATTGAAATGTTTTGATACTATTCCATCAACATTTTTGACAAAATGGTTATGTTCCCATGAACTGTTCTGTTTTGTCAAATCAGCATTTTGTAACAGTGAACTGTTCCGTCAGAAAATCTCAGCCTTCTTAGTCATTTTTCATGCACTGTTAACGTCAAGCATAAACAGCCATATACCAACTACAATATTTCCCTCTGTATTCTCATTACTGTATATTTTCTGCATCAGTCAGGGAGACCTATCCCTACCATTTTCCCCTAGGTCGCCTAATATTTATGGAAAAGTGATGGTAAAGCTAAATAGCTGACACATGGAACTTTCAACATGCTTGTGACAAAGAGAAAGGCCCAGCCTAGAATATTGTCCCTTCTGAACTACAATAAAAATCTAAATATTTTCATTTCATTTGACCTTGCTAACATTTTCTTCAAATCTATTTTTCAGAACTTGGTCATGTTTATGAGTGACTTTGTGGACTGGATTATCCCAGACATTCCCAAGGATATTAGTCAGCAGATTCATAAAGAGAAAGTTCTCATGGTGGAGGTGTTCATGAAAGAAGAACAGGGAAAGCTGCAAATGCTAGAAACCTGGAAAGTCAAGGACATGAAAAAAGGTGAAAACTGTAACAACCACAGCCCCAAGCTCTCAAGGAGCCAAAGCGGGAGCATGTCCTCCTGCCATTCATATCACATTGATGTATAGAAGAGGAGGGTAGTTTTGTTTTGTTGAGGCATTCCATTGAGAAACAAGCCATCACTTAAAGGACAAGACTTGATTTATATACAACCAAGTGAATGTTTAAGTATGTGCAACCATTTTGCTCCCATCTTTGTGAGAAGTGCACTTCTTACAAATATGGAAGGCCACATTCTGTTTTGGATAGGAATTTTTTTTTAAAGTAACGCAGGGAATTTTTATATTTCATAGTTAGATAACACTGTGGATGTTAGTGTGTTTTAACAAAATGCTGGTACTTAAAAATGTTCTCTGAGAATCTGACTTTAGCTTATTAATTAAGAAATAACCAAAGTAAATTTCAAATAGTAATTTTAAATCTTTTTGGCAGTCCATTCCTGAAAGGCTTTGGGCAGATCTACAAAACATAAGCAAAGTTAATTTTACAATGTTCTCTAGCATTTCATTTAACAGAAGAAAGGAAACAATATAAACCTTATATGCCATCTTCAATTTCAAAAGATGCAGCTCAGCTCCCCTGGCAGACATAGTCTGGATTTGAACTTGCAGATCCTAGGCAAACAAAACTCCCATTGCAGTCACTAGGCTACATACACTGAAGCTGGTGCAGGGTAAATTACCCATTGGGAGATTCACACTATTGACAGGGATGTGGGGCGGGAGAGAATAGCTTTTTTTTTTTTTTTTTTTTTTTAAAGCTGGGACTGTATAGGGACCCTGCTAGCAGTCTGCTGTGCACTAGAGTCTTCCATTTGGGCACTTCCCCACTCAGAAAAATGAGAAGATGAAGTCAGCGCAGAGCATGTTAACCTTTATCCCAACTCTGCGCACCGACAGCTCTTCACTGACCCAAAAAGCTTGTCAGGTGAATGATTCATGTTGATGCAGGTGCTCCAGTGCCCTGGACAGTATTGTGGTCTTGTTATAGTCTACTAAGGGTTCTGAAGCAGTAGCAGCACAGCAGCAGCACAATTTCATAGAATTTCTCAGCAGCCAGAGCACTGTGGAGCATTTTCAAAAGTGTCCTGAATTAATGAGCACATGTATAGCTACAGTAATTTACACTGCCCCGCCTAATATCTAGGCACCATTGTTGCTGAAAGAATACACCGAATCCACCTTTTCCCACCAGCTCCTTCTCTACAGCTCACTCTCCTTTGCAATGAAGAGGAGGTCACACCATCACAGCCACTTTGCTTGGCTACAGTGTCCCCAACATGGCAGACTTTCTGATCCTAATAGCATCTACTATGCCAGGAAGAGTAAGGATAGATTCTGTGTGAATATGATCTTATTGTCTTTAATGGAAGTTTTGCCTACTCTGGAACTACAGGACCAGAACTTCAATTACAGGACTTTTATTTTGTCTTAAAATATGTTATCTTATATATAATATATATGTCATTTCCTTAAAATAAATCTAAAATCCTTATTTGGAATGCATATCCAGACCCCATCAGTGCAACTCTTTCATGTATAGTACATTTTTAGATTAAGGTTTGTCTAATGATAAACTGCACTTCCTAATAATATTGGTGCAATTAACCTCATTCCCTTTAACACCTTCTCTCGTCCATGGCACTTATACTGAAAACGGGAAGCTAAACAATAAACTAAACCAAATAACTAAAATAAAAACAAAACTTTCAGTCTATCTACTGTATGGTTTGTTACAAAACCAAATGTCAAAAGACTTATACTTCATGAAAATAAGTGTGTGTGGGGGGGTGTCTTTTTTCTTTTGTTTGCCAAAGTAATTTAAAGATTTAAAATAGATCTTTAAAAATACCATGCTTTGTTTTGTAATATTTATTGGTTTTACTATAAAGTATGTGATTACCTTCAGATGTGTTTTTCTGTAGTCTGTTCAAAAAGACACCAGAAGAGAAATTATGTGGAAAGAAGTGAATTATAATAACCAAATATTGTTAAAACTAATTTAAAATAGTGATCCAACCAAAGATTTTTATTAATGAAGGGCTTATATTTTGTTAATGCTTGTTTCTCTAATATTTTGACTTGCAGGAATGTCACTATTTTTTTTAATTATAATTTGAGATGTTTAGTAAAATAGGGCCAAATCCTGTCTGATTTATTCTCACACAGAGTAAGCCCTGTGCTTGATAGTACAAGATTCAAAATCAGGCTCACTGACTGCAGCAGAGTCACTAGTATGAGTAAGACAAGCAGAGTTTTGTCCATACTCCATATAGAAAATATAATTGTTATTTCATTCATTAATAACCTAAAAAGTCTAGAAAGAAACAAACAAGTAGACATTTTTTATGAAGATAAATCTTAGGGAATTTACTCTGAAGGAATTTCAACTGTATCTAATATTCTTGGCTTAATACTGACATTCCTGTAAATAGTAAACTATACCCAAGTACATATTTGTCATAAATTTTATTATTTGCTGAAATCATAAGAGTAACTGATGGTTATACATTCTTTTGTACAGTAAATTGTTTGTTTGAAATGAGATTTTGTATATAAATACTGAATTACTACTTAGATGACTATATAAAAATCCTTTCATGGAAACCATTTTTTAAGAAAAGTAAATGCTTTAATTTTTTTGTTGAACATTTATTCAGAATAAATTTAAATATACAAGAGTTTCTCCTGTGGGACAGATTCTATTCCCCATCATCACCGCAGACTGTGTGCAAACATGAGTATTGTTGGAATTGAGAGACGTGGAAAATGAGTTGAATGAATGCACTACAGTTGGCATAAATGTGGTAATATTGTTACATGCACTACTCTTTACACCAGTGGTGGGCAACCCGCGGGCTGCACGCGGGCCGTCAGGGTAATCTGCTGGCGGGTCGCATGACAGTTTGTTTATATTGACCATCTGCAGGCACGGCAACCTGCAGCTCCGAGTGGCTGCGGTTCACTGTTCTCAACCAGTGGGAGCCTCGGGAAGTGGAGCGAGCCTCAGGCCAGGTCTACACTGCGACTTTAAATCAGTTTAATGGCCGATATACCGATTTAACGCTGTACCCGTTCACACAACAACTGTTCACCACGACGTCGTCATTAAATATCGAGTAAACGGCTCCTTAAATCGATTTCGGAACTCCTCCCAGACGAGAGGAGTAGCGCTAAATTCGAAAGTGGTAACTCGGATTAGGGTTCGTGTGGACGGAAATCGACATTATTGGCCTCCTAGAGGTATCCACAGTGCACCACTGACCGCTCTGGTCCGCAATCCAAACTCGGATGCGGAGTGCCGGTAAACAGGAAAAGCCCCAGACCTTTAGAATGACATTTCCTGCTTTCACGTGTCCAGCTCTGATCAGCACGGGTGGCGATGCAGTTCAAATGCAAAAGTAGCTCCTGCATTGAACTTACGGGAGATACTAGATTGATCGCTGTATGGTGAGACAAATCTGTTTTATCAGAGCTCCGTTAAAGAACAGGAAATGCCAAAGCGTTTGAAAAATAAACTCCAGGATACACGCGGTGCGTGACAACCGTAACGGAAGCCAGAGACTCAAACGGATGCTCATGGAGGGAGGGAGGGGCAATGAGGACTACAGCTACCAGTCTCCACAGCAGTCTCTGAAAACTATTTGCATTCTTGGCTGAGCGCCCAATGTCTGTAGCTTAATACACAGTGTCTTGCGTGGTTCACGGAACAACTCATCAGTCTCTTCCCCCGCCCCCCAGCACGTGAAAGAGAAGTAAATAAATAATTCCTTGAGTACTGTAATGTCACCTCTGTGTACTGAATGCTGCTGGCAGAGAGTACGCGAGGTGTTGACAACGGTCAGGATACCGTTTGTGATCTCAGGGTCCATGATTGCTGTGCTATGGCGTTTGCTCAATGCACTCCGGGAAAAGGCGCCAAGGGTGTTTCTGCTGCCTTCACAAAGGGAGGGGTGAGGCTGTACCAGCACCACCCGGGCAATGTTTTCTGCCCATCAGGCACTGTGCTCTCAACCCGGAAGTGGGAACTATGGGATAGCTGAGGACAGCTACCCACAGTGCACCGCTCCTGAAATCGATGGTAGCTTTGGACCATGGACGCAAACAATCGATTTTGTGATTCACTGTGGATGCGCTAAACGATTTTATTAGATCTGTTTTGTAATATCGGTTAAGCTAATTTGAAATAATCATGCAGTGTAGATGTACCTCAGGGATGCGCTGGCTGCTGCTTCTCGCAGCTCCCATTGGCGAGAACAGTGAACCCGCGGCACTCTGGGAGCTGTTTGCAGCCATGCTGCAGACGGTCAATGTAAAAAACTGTCTTGCGGCCCATCAGTGCCTGACAGGCTGCCCCCCACTGCTTACATTGTGCTTTGTCTGTGGGCATTAGTGACGAGCTGAGAAATCATTCTGCATTATACATGAACCAATCTGTTTATAGATACTATTGTAAGCAGAGCTGATGCTTAGGGCCTAAGCAGTTGTTGGGGGAGGGGAAGGCTCTATTATTATTAATGTGTTTGGGGGAGCAAAATATTCCTGTTGAGGGCCCCAGTGGACTAGCACCAGCACTGATTGTAAGCCCCTTGTGTGAGATGCTGACTGCCCTTATCTCCTTGACTTCAGTCAGAGCTGAGGCTGCTCAGCACCTAAGAGTCTTCATTAGCATAATTTTAATTGGACTCCTGGCAATGATATGTGTTTAAATAGCAGGTGAAAATGTTATTGTATCAAAGGGTAAAACTAAAGCAGTAACACTGGATCATATTCAATCTCTTTGCTTAATCATCTAGATTGTGGAAGAGTTACAATCTCTTCCAAATCTGACCTTAGCGTCCAAAAATTCTCTTTATCAATGGACTCGGAAAATCTGCTCCAAGCTTATTACAGCTTGGATCTGATCTCGCTGCACAGCCAGGAATTTCCAGGGCCTGACTCCCTCTGCTGGTCTCCCAAAACCTTCTCTGGGGACACCAAGACTCAGAAGCCTGAGTCTCCCACCAAAGGGAAAACACCTCCTCCCCTTGCTCTCCTCTTTATCTCATCCCAGCTCCCCTCCCTGGGGTTATCCTGGGCGATACTGTACTTAACTCCTTGAATGCAAAACAGAGAGGGCAATTTACCTTCCCCCCTCCTTCTTCCCTGAGGCTATGCATTCAAACCTAGTCAAGCTAACTCAAAGATTTCCCCTCCCTTCATTCCTTAGCCTTAACCAGATAAAACCTCAAACAGGTTTTAAAAAGAAAGCTTTATATAAAAAGAAAAGAAAAAAGACATAAAAATACTTCTGTATCAAGGTGACAATTATACAGAGTCAATTGCTTAAAAGAAAAATATGAATAAACAGCCTTATTCAAAAAGAGATACAATTTAAACATTCCAGCACACACACATGTAAATACAAAACAAAACATATAAAAGCCTATTGTTCTGCTACCTTTGTACTTACAACTGGAAACTGAAGATGAGAAGCTTACAGATAGAAAAAGATCCCTCTCATAGCTGAGAGCCAAAAAGACAAAGACCAAAAAAATTCCTCCCTGAGCCGGTTTCCTGATTGGTCCTCTGGTCAGGTGTTTGGTTCCCTTTGTTAACCCTTTACAGGTAAAAGAAACATTAACCCTTAGCTATCTATTTATGACAAGAGTGGAGAAGATAAAAGGGGAAGATTGTGCAGATTATATTCTTATTGCAGTTGGCAGACCTGTTCAACTAACATGGATGGATTTAGCAGTTTAATTTTCATGTTCTCCAACCTTTGGATTGGAGTTTCCAGTAGAGCAAAAAAGAAAAAGTTCTTTCATACCAGTCTTCTCTTTCAGCCCCCAAAATCTGCAATTCAGCTAACTTTGATCAGTGCACTTAGAATTTAACTAGAAAGTAGCGTGTAATGTTCTGAGATACTGGATATTGAAAAGTGTTCCTAGACTACACACAGACACTTTAAATAGTTTATTTTTAGGAGTTTAGTATAGCATGCAAGGCCCCAAATCAGAAAAGCATTGAAACACACACTGAACTTGAAACATTAATCAGGCTACTGAAACCAATGTGCAGTGTTTTATATTATTCTGCTTGGGCTGGTGTGTTATCTGTACAAAGGTAAGGCCTTAGTTTTGTACTAAAGATGTCTTATCAAGTAGACCAAGAACCAACTTTAACAATAACCCATGTCAAACAGAGTCACAGTTCATTTTATTCAGGTAATAGATTTGGACCAGAGTGAGCAAATCTTGTAAAAAGATAAGGCATTGATTAACTGGCAGTTTGCTTGACTCTGTCACTTCTGAAAGACTGATGACAAAGTAGGAGGTAGGTGTGCCATACAGATGAGAATTCACTTAGTTATCTAATGCTAATGAAAGCTCTGTTTATATTCTTGTTGCAAGTGGAGGCAAGTTTGTTGTTTCACCTTTCAGATAACAGTTTGAGGAATGATTATGTTCATAAAAGATTAAACGGAAACAGCAGTGAGCATTAATTCACAACCAGAGTGCTGGGAGTGAGGAAGAAATAATAGTACTAGTTGCAAAGACTTGAATGTGATTCTCAGCTACAGTGTGGGCAAGAGTCCAGTGTGTGAAGATGGGTAGCACTTACATCTCCCTCAGCTGAGTAGTGCATTAACAGGAAGGTGCCTGCTCTCTGACATCCTATCAATTAGCACTCTAAGGTTGCTTCCTGCAGAGAATGTCAAATGCTAGTGATCCCACAAATGCAAAACCAATTTTATCCAAGGGACAAAAAAATAATTTGAATGCAAAGATGTAACTACTGAATATGTGAAATAGACTAGTCATTGTCCACTGTGCACTTAGCCAGTGGAGGCTGAAGGGCAGGAAAGATTAGAGTTGGAAGTGTTTAGCAAGAACATTTTAAAAATATTGCTATAATATACTACTTATCTTTCACTAACAAAAGTAGGAAAGACAATTTCTGTTTGTATGTTTGAAGTGGAAATTACTCACACCCTATTCTGTTGACATTACAAGACTAAACGTTCTGGGTTTCCTTGTCATTGTGTTTCTAAGATACTGCACTACAAATACTTTGCAGACTTGAATTGCTTGAGGGTAAATAAGACTCAAGTCAAGGCACAGATATGCTTTTATTTTTAACCCTTCAGTGATGTATGGTACTGTAGCTGCTAATGATCTTTCTGGTTGTTGCATGATATTTAATAATAATAATAATAATTAATAATAAAAATGGGCTTTTCATCTTCTTGAGAGGTTGGGGCAGCTTTTAGATAATTTGAAAGCATTTTAATTTTCCAATGACATTTTCAGAAGTAAAGAACTATCCTTGTTTTTATCCTTATGTGTCTTAAAATTCACTATTATTCTACTTATCTTGTGCAATTATTTTCACATGTAAGCTATTTTTCATGATTTAAGCACAATATGCCATTTTTAATACAGTAATAAATTAGAGTAGTACTTTTTTATTTTAGCCAAACAGACATGTACTTAGGGAAAGTAAGCAATTATTTAAAGGGGCATCATTTTTTAAAAAGACCTAAAGGACACCGTCAAAGTATCTCTTAAATTTTGACATCCTCTTTTAGGGCCTAATCCAAAGCCTATTGAAATCAAAGGAAGTCTTTCTTTGGCTCCCTTTGACTTCCGTGTAAATCAAATTACTAAGAAAGGGAAAGTTGACAGTTATGAATACAAATCAGAAGCTAGGAATTACAGAAAATTGGTAAGGGAAGCAAAAGGACACCAGGAGAAATCAATGGTCAGAGAAATTAAGGACTATAAAATAGAGGTTTTTAAGTGTACTGGGAATAAAAAGAATCCTAATAATGTTTAGTAGATGGAAATTGTAGTCAATAATAATGCAGAAAAGGAAAAAGTGTACAATAAATATTTCTGTTCTGTATTTGAGACACTGTTTCATGTAGTCATATCATATAATAGGGGTGAAACACTTTCCAATCGGAACACAGAATGTTAAACAGCTACAGTAACTCCTTCCTTAACATTGTAGTAATGTTCCTGAAAAATGCGACTTTAAGCAAAACGATGTTAAGCTAATCCAATTTCCCCATAAGAATTAATGTAAATAGTGGGGGTTAGGTTCCCAAGACATTTTTTTCACCAGATAAAAAACTATATATTATATAGATATACACACAGTATATGTTTTAAACAAACAATTTAATACTGTTCACAGCTATGATGATTGTGAAGCTTGCTTGAGGTGGTGAAGTTAGAGGGTGGAAGAGGGAGGGATATTTCCCAGGGAATTCTTTGCTGCTAAATGATGAACTAGCACTCAGCTGAGCCCTCAAGGGTTAACACACTGTTGTTAATGTAGCCTCTCACACAAGGCAGCACAAACACAGGGGAGGGGAGACAGCATAGCAGACAGAGACAGACACACACCTTGTGTGTGGGAGAGAGAGATACACACTGCCCCTTTAAGTAAGCTGACCCACTCTAAAGTGCATTGTCTTTTTAAATGGATCAGGAAGTTGAGACAGCTGCTGCTGCCCCAAGCTCTCTATGTCTCTCTCCGTCCGTGTCCCCTCCCTGCTCTATATGGAAAAGGGGTAAGTGGGGTGCAGGAGCTGGGAGGGGGGGCACCCTGACATTAGCCTCCTCTTCCTCCACTGCACAGCAAGCAGGAGTCTCTGGGAGCAGCCCCAAGGCAGGGGGCAGGAGTAGCACATGGCAGCAGGGGGAAGAACAGCTGAACTGCCAGCAATTGATAGCCCCCAATTAATAGCCTGCTGGGCGGCTCCAGTACAGGGAACTTAGGGGAGCAGGGAGCTGATGGGGGAAGTGATAGGGGGCTGCCGGTCTACCCTCGTTACAAGGCCCCATCAGCTAGCTGCAATGGGCTGCTCTTCCTGCAAGCAATGTACAAAGCAGGCAGCTGCCAAACGACATTAGAAGGGAGCATTGCACAACTTTAAATGAGTATGTTCTCTAACTGATCAGCAACGTAACAATGAAACAACATTAACTGGGACGACTTTAAGTGAGGAGTTACTGTACTAACATTAGACATTTTTAAATCAGCAAGTCCAGATAACTTGCCTCTGAGAGTTTTAAAAGAACTGGCCAGGGCACTCACTAAATCATTGATTTTCAATAACTCTTGGAACACTGGTAAAGTTACAGTGGATTGGAAGAAAGCTAATGTGCCAATATTTTACAAGGGCAAACTGGACAACACAGTTGATTATGGGCCTATCAGCCTGATATTGATCCCAGGTGAAATAATAGAATCAGCTGATATGGAACTCAATAAAGAAAGGAGGTAATACAAGTAATGTCAATCAACATAGGTTTATGGAACTAGATCCTTTCAAACTAAGAATATATTTTATTGATTAAATTAGAAATTTAAATAATGGTAATAGTTTTGATGTAATAGATTTCTGTAAGGCATTTGACTTGGTACTACACATTTTGATAAAAAACTTCAGCAACACAAAATTAACATGGCACACATTATATGGCTTAAACACGGGCTAACTGATAGATCTCAAAATGTAATTGTAAATTGGGCATTATTTTCAAGCAGGTGTGCTTCTAGTGGAGTCCCAGAGGGATCCATTCTTGGCTCCATGCTATTTTAACATTTTTATCAATGACCTGGAAGAAAACATTTGATAAATTTTGCAGATGACCCAAAGACTTGGGCAGTGGTAAGTAATGATAAGCTGGGCTCAAGCAAACAATGTGCATTATAAATATGGCACAAAGTTATACATCTAAGAACAAAGTATTTAGGCAATGCTTAAAGGATGGAGAACTCTAAACTGGAAAGCATGACTCTGAAAAGACGTGGGGATCATAGTGGATAATCAGCGGAACATGCGCTCCCAGTTCAATGCTATGGCCAAAAGAGACAATGTGATCCTGGGATGTTTAAACAGAACTGTTGAGTAGAAGTAGGGAAGATATTTTACCTGCATATTTGGCACTGGTGTGACCACTGCTGAAATACTGTATTCATTGCTGGTATCCACAATTCAAGAATGATGTTGGTAAATTGGAGAGATTTCAGAGAAGAGCTACAAGAGCAATTAAAGGGTTAGAAAATGTGCTGTATAATGAGGGACTCAAGAAGCTCTATTTAGCTTAAAAAAAGAAGGTTAAGGGGTGATTTGATCAGGGCTGGTTCTAGGCACCAGCAAAACAAGCAGGTGCCTGGGGCGGCACATTTGCAGGGGCCAGCATTCAGGCCATCCTTTTTTTTTAACTCACTTCCTCCCCTCTCACAACCCTGCAGAAGCAGAGCCATGGAGCAGCTGGGGATCCAGCATAGGAGCTTAGAACCCATGGGACCCTGGGAGCTGTAGTTCCTTGCCTACCTCCCTCCCTATAGAGCCAGCCCTGCAGAAGAGCAAGAACTACATTTCCCTTGGCAGCTATCAACAGGAAAGGGAGGGGTAGGGAGTGAGGTAACTAAGCCATGCTGCAGCTTGCTGTGAGTTGAAAGGGGTGGCAGTGTGAATGGGGAACAAGCATGCCCAAGGAGTAGAAGGCTTTGCCCCAGACTAGATTAGGGATACTAGTGTGACCTCACCTTGCAGCCCCCAAAGAAGGAATTGGGTGGACTAAATGGACAGTGCCCCTCTCTATCTGCAGCCTAGCAAGGAAGGTACGTGGATCCCACTAGAATTTAAAATAAAAAGTAAGGGAGGGGAAGCTCTGGACCTGGGCAGCTTTAGATACAGTAGAAGGCACTTAGAAGGATTTCCACTTCTGAGCCATGGAAGCAGAAATTGACTTTTCCTTTCCAGCTATAGCTAATATTCAGAAAGGGAATCTAGCACCTGCCTTCCGGATTTGAACACCCTCAAAATTCAGGAGTGCCCAAGCTCAATTCGGGCAACTGTTACTTCATTTCTCCCAAATCAAATATACTGATCCACTGTAACTTGCTGTAGAAAAAGTAGGATAAAATTGAGCAAGAAATGCTTCCCAGTGGTTTAAGAACTGAACTTGCTATTTTCAACAGCCATTGCTTTTTTTAGTAGTATTATTTGTTTAAAAGGAAGACAATGATATTGCATTGGCAAATTCCCCATAGAAATAAATTGTGGAACAAAAGAATAATAAAGGCACCTCAACTTTTCATCATTTATGTAGGACAGTCTTATAATATGCATCCAGATATCCTCCAATCACACAGGCTGAAAATTATTCCACTTTACTGCAGTTGTGTAACCATATGAGAACCAATCCTGTCTGTGTTCTGTGCCCATCCAAAATGACCCGCCCTGGGAGTGAGTTACCAGTGACCCAGGGCTGGGACAGCAGGAGGGTGCAGGTTGTGGGGAGAGCCAGGCTGGGGCAAAGCAAAAAAAAGGGGGGGGGGGGGGCCCCCCCGGGGGGGGGTTGGGGGGGGAAAGGCACTGTGGGGGGTTGGAAGGGGGAAAGCCCAGCGTGGGGTGGCAGAGTGTGCGTGGAGGGGGAGAACCCAGGGCTGGGGCAGCAGATGAATGTGGGGGGGAGCCCAGGGCTGGGGGGGGGCAGCCAAAATTTTTTTTTGCTTGGGCAGGAAAAAACTAAAGAGCGGCCCTGATTTGATCACAGTCTGTAAGTGCGACATGGGGAACAAAAAGTGATAAGTTCTTCAGTCTAGCACAAAGAAGTAACATGACTCAATGGCTGGAAGTTGAAGTTAGACAAATCAGATTGAATGAGGGGCAAAATTTTTTAACAGTGAGGGTAATTAACCAAGTATCAGAGGGTAGCCGTGTAGTCTGGTATCTGTAAAAGCAGAGAGCCTGTGGCACTCTATAGACTAAACAGACATTTTGATGCAGTTGCTTCATGGGTGAATACCACTTCGTCGGATGCATGTAGTGGAAATTTCCAGGGCAAGTTATATATATGCAAGCAAGAAGCAGGCTAGAGATAACGAGGTTAGTTCAGTCAGGGAGGATGAGGCCCTCTTCTAGCAGCTGAGGTGTGAAAACCAGGGAAGAGAACTGTTTTGTAGTTGGCAAGCCATTCACAGTCTTTGTTAATCCTGAGCTGATGGTGTCAAATTTGCAGATAACTGAAGTTCGGCAAGTTTCTCTTTGAAGTCTGGTCCTGAAGTTTTTTTTGCTGCAGGATGCCACCTTGAGATTGCTTGTCTCATGTGGGGCCAGGAGGTTGAAGTGTTCTCCTACAGGTTTTTGTTATATTGCCTCTCTGAGTATCTGATGTGTCCATTAATCCTTTTCCGTAGT